>NC_060976.1:477500-827500 GCF_910589235.1 Vespa crabro
ATTTGACATATTTTCCAATTTTACAAGTTCAAGCCAAATGTGTTTATAATTTAAATTCCCAAATACCACTGAGATAGCGTATAAAATCAGATTGTATAGAACTAGTATTTATCAAATTAAGTGTATTTTACCCTACCCGCTATACTTCCACTGACACAAAATTGTTGCTGTTTTGCGACTAGTTTATATTTACGTAAATTGATTATTAAAATAATTGAAGTTAATGAGGGTAATGCAATTTGATTATGTTGTTTGTTTATGTTTTAATGAACATTATCAAAAAGTTTGTCCCTATATGTAAAAGAAAGTCAAAGGCGGTATATGTATATATTTATGACACTCACTTACGCGCGCGTACACACATACACGCAAAACATACATATACAGATATATGCATGATGCGTGCATGACTATACGTAAAACAAAGGCATATTTATAATTAAGTAATTATGAATATTAATAAAGACGTGTGTATATATATATATTATATATATTGTGTATATATATATATATACACACACACACGCTATATATATATATATATTTATATATATATATAATTCGATTAATCGAGATATTTCACAAAACCAGTTACGTATTGTTATTAAAGTGACATTGGTTTAAATATTATGTAAGATGTAATGTAATGTAAGATATCCGCAACAATTTTTTAAGAACATTTATCAATTTATGTAGAGTAACAATCTGCGTCATTGAAAGATGTTCTGGTATAAAAACGTAAGTGTCAATGAATTATAACATGAAGTGTGATGAAGTGTCATTGTTACAGAGTAAAACTAGACACTTTTCAAATAATAAGCACTTTTATGTATTGGCTGAACTTGAATTTGTAAATAAGATGTGGAAATGATAAAAGCATTAAAACATAAAAATCTACATTTTGTCAAAGTGGGCATCAATGGTTAAGAATAAAATTTGAAATACAGTATTCTTTGAAAAGTTTCTGATTTTACTCTTTATACTGCTAGATAATATGAAAGGGATAGTGCTTGATGACAATAAATCATAGCGAGCATAACTTCATTGTGTTAGGCCTTAGCATCAACTTCCATTGCTACTTCCCCCACAGCTTTCTCGGCCTTCTTTTTCTTTTTCTTTGCAGATTTTGGATTTGCAGAAGTATATAACAGACTCTGCAAAGATAATAATTGTGTTACAAAAACAGATTAAACATCAGATGTTCGTACGTCATAATAAATTGAAAAATCATTTTAAATTTCCCCTTGAAATCAGTTTATGATTGTAAATATATTATAGTTAAAAATATTGAAGCTAAAAACTTTTGTATTAACAAGTAGTTCAATATAAACAAATAGTTTTTCTTTGCAATTTAAATAAAATATGTAATAATACCATAAAATGTAAAAAAATTCTATTTGTAAATTTTTTAGAAATAAAAATAATATCTAAACATGTCATGAAAATAATATCTAAAGACAAGATAGATATTTTGTATACCTTCAATTCTGGATCTTCCACTACGCAATCTGATTGATAAATGTCAAGATCAAAAGGAATACCAGTAATTTTATGTGGTCCATTAGGCATCAATAATACCGTAAACTTAAACTGGGCAGCAAATTCATTTGGTTTTTCATATAATACCTGAAATAATGTGAGATGTCATATATATATAGTATACATGTAGTATATTTTATATATTTATAAATTAATACTTTAGTAAAATTTCATGAACTCCTTACTTGAAATGGTTCAATCAACCTATGATTAACACATTCAAGAACTGCCATCTTTGCTTTCTTTTCATCTTCAAAGGTACGTAAGTTAAAAGGCATGAGTCCATGTTTGTTGGAAACTTCTGAATAAAACATACGAGATGCTTTCAGCTTAAGCTGATATGTTTCCTCAGTTTTTTTGTATATAGTAACACGAGTATCTTGCTCTCGTCCAATACCTTCACCTGTACTAACAAGTACATCCATTGCATACACCTAAAAGAGATATTTATATAATGTAATTACATATAAATGTACTGCCTTATTATTTGTGAAATTCCAAAAATTAATTCTTTAAAATATATGATTTGTTTCTCTTACTTCATGGGTTTCAAGCGTAAACTTCTCATGTTCTTTTTTTTGTGCATCATTTGGATTTTGTATTATCGTTTTTTCTCCATCTATCTTAAATTGTTTCAATTGATGACTTAACATTCCTTCAATTGGTTTACATTTATATGCATCACAAATTTTTTCTACTGTTCCCGTTATCGTGTATGTCTACAAAAATACAGCTAGTATTAGACTAATACAGTTTAATTTCGCCATGAAAATTATATTTTCTATTTATTAATTCTTTAAATTGTAACGAATCATACCTCTGTTCCAGGCTTTAAAAGTCTTAGCGCAGCTTGAGATGCATAATGTGCAGCTAAAACTGCATCAGCTTTTCTACCTGTAACTTTGCGTTCCGTCGAAGAGCCTATAACTATAGTGTGTGCCACAACTGCTATAAAGCCATCAATGTGTGCTCCAAGATCACTAAAAATTATACATTACAATGACCAATGTTATTTTACTTTACTATTAACGACATTAGACTGCCTCTGGTATCTGTACTTAACACAGTGGTATTTATGTAAATAATGGATTTATCCAAGTGCACGGATATAAACTGCTTTCATTGACAAGCACACCTATAAATTGTGTTGACTAATACTTATGTAAAGCAATTAAAGATTATCTTACAATAAATAATATGCACTTACACTTTAACCATATCTTCATCTTTGAGTATAAGATCCGGTTCACTTGCAATAGGAGAAAAGTGACAAATACAGTTGTTAACTGATATGCAGGTTGGAAAAGCTATTCCTTTCTTAAGTTCCTTCTCTTTTTTAAAAACTTTACTAGTTTCTTCTGTTAAAAGCGTATCTCCATATTCACATATCTCTCTCACAGATGCTCCAACAATACATTTGTCTAAAACTTGTTTTAGTACACCTACAATAAATAAGATACATCAAATTTACAATTAAAATAATAGATTTAATATTTTTGTTCATTCTAATATATTTTTAAAATAATAGTTGCCTTTTAAAATAGTTATGTTTATAAATTTTTATAATAGTAACTTTATAAACCACATTTTACGGATAATTCTTAAATTTATATTTGTTTGTTAAAAAAGGGATATCAGTCTTATATAGAAATGCTTTTAATATTAATTTCATATACATATTAAGTCCAAATCAAATTTTTTATAAAGAGATTTCAATTGCTTCAATTACTTAGGAAGTGTGAAAGAAAACGCGGGCATTACTGAGAATATTTTATATCATTCGAAAACCTCATATTAAAGCTAGTCCTCTGATAAAACTTAATAGAAAAATCAAGAATAAAAGGAAGCATATAATTATGATATTTATAAGAGCTATATACTTAAATTTTTTTTCAAATTTAAAGAAATTTATATCTCAAAAAAATATTAAAATGAGAGTCGATGCTAGCTATCCCACATGGTAAGAGCCCGGCATTGGCGCGCCACGTTCCATATGGCCGTACCAAAATTGAACCAAGTAACCATTGACGGCAACATATACCCAAATCATTTTTGATTTTCAAGCTTCTCGAAAGAATGGTAAAATGTTTTCTTACGATTTACTATCTCGCCAGCCATTTTATACTTGGTAACAACCAAGTCTTCGGCAATGGTCTTCTCAGGCTCTTCCTTGTCCGCCATGTCTTCAGCACACTACATCTGTGGTCACGTGATTTCAGAAGCTCTTGTATAATTTGTATTTCGATTTGTAGCCGGCGCCACTGTATGCTTTTATAACGCCTTCTATAAGGCTATCATATATACCGGTATGATTTGATTAGATTTTTATTTGAATCTTTTTTCGAATGATGTATACATTACTTTTTTAAAACAAGTAAAATAAAAGAACATCGACCATAAGCGTACTAATTCTTTTCTTTCTTCATAATAAAAGAATGTAATTGATTGTTTGAAAATTATAGCTTGATCATTTTATAAATGATTGTAATCGTATATAGGGTTAACATGTTTCATACGTACATGTGGCAGAAATTGTAATATAAGCGTCATCTTGGTACATCGATTTTATTCGTACTAAATTTAAAAAAATGTGTAGTACATATATAGATTATAAATTTTAAAGTAAATTATGAAGCATTAATTTTTTTATATAATATATATATATATATATATATATATATATATATATATAATCTTTTAATACATATAACTGTTAAATTATATAAAATATGTACTACACAAATCGATCGTACTCATCAAACAAATTTGACAAATCAAACCCACCATACTACACATATCCTAACCAACCCCTACACTTTTCATTATTTTTGACATCATTTAGTCATAAACTAAATATAAGCAACGATATAGAAATAAAGCATTATATAGTAATACAAAAATTGTGTATCAAAATGGCGGAAGTACGCCATAACAATTTTGTTTTGCTGAGGTTACTTATTTACTTTTTTTTACTTTTAAGCTTATACATACATTTTTCATTTAGATAATTATCTATTAGACAATTAAGAAAGACTATTCAAAAATGAAGATAAACTATTCTAGGGTATTATACAAGATATTTACAAAATAAAGATATTCAGAACTTAACCTAAGATAAAGAAATTAGAAACTTCTGCATATCAATAATTTTTAAAATAAATTTGTTTAAAATACTTTTTTAAAAAATATTAAAAAAAAAAAGTTAATTTAAAAATATTTCATTGCAGTAAAATATAAATTAAAAGTAAAATCGCTAAAATAATAACAATTGTTATAAAAAGAGTTTATTTTAAATCAATTTTGATGCATTATATATAATTATTTATCAGTAGTAATTACATAATACAATTTAAATTGTGTTGTGCAATGGTTGTTTTTCTGTTTTATTTTTTTTACAAAGATTGTATATCTTTTACACTTTGGATAAATATTGCATCTAAATTATAAATTAATACTATTATCCTGATTATAGTTCTATTTTTGTTAATATCTTCTTATACAAGAATTATATTTTTGTATTTAGATATATTACTTTTTCTTACTTTTCCCTAATGTAAGTGTATGATGTTGTGGTTGTTGAGCAAATTGCGTTTTGCGTCTATTAAACTCTAAGATATCATCTTCAAGTTTTTTTCGATTTTCTTCCAATTTCTTTTTTTCTTCCGTATGATCTTTTTTTAATTTATCAAATTTATTGTGGAGCTGCCATGTTTTACATGAAAATAAAAAATGCACAAATAATAAAAACAATACAGTATAATGAAAGTTCTTAATAAAATTTACCTCCTTTTCAGCTTCTTTAAGTTCAGCTTCTTTTTCTTTTACTCTTGCAACAAACATCTGTCTCATTTCATCTTCTTTTTGTTGTAATTCTTGTAAATGAATAGATCTTTTTGCTTCACAAGTTTGTTGAAAACTTACAGGTTTGTTGTCACTATCAACATCACTAAATCCCATCTAAAAATAGGAAATCCCATAAAAATCCCATATAAAAATCATTTCATTATTTCACATTTCAATGTTATATATTTGAGACTTGAAAATATTATTTATTGATAGAAGTATATAAAAAATTATATAAAAATTCACCTGCTCTAATCTTCTCTTACGGTACAATTCATAATGACGACAATGGGTTTTTTCACGCATATCTTCCATATTCGTTCTAATGAGCATCTCACGTAACTTTACAAAGTCACAATGAGATTCATTCTCCACTGTTATATATGAAAATTTTTGTTATTATTTATTTATATAATACCTAGCATCAATGATATATTTTATTGCATTAGTTTCTTTACCTTGAACTGTACCCCATGGATATTGACGTGAACGCATCATCTTGTTTCCAACTCGTACAAAATCAGTACTACCAACTACTGCGAAAGGTACATGTGCATTCATACTAGAATTTACATCAGCTACACTTTCATCATCTGTTGGAAATTGATATATATGAACTCCATTATTTTGCAATTCTGAGATTATTTTACTCTGTAAGAAAATTACATAAAATGAAATTACTAATTATTTTATATTAATCTTATAAATTATTTACCTTGAACTTTTGCAGTTCAGTCTTTGATATTGTATCAGCTTTAGCAATAATTGGAATAATGTTAACTTTTGTATCCAACTTTTTCATACATACAAGATCAATTGATTTAAGTCTAAAAACATATTGCTAGTTACAATTGATAATAGTAATATTGATATAAATCAGTAAATTTGCAAGTATAATATAAATAAAATGGAGTAATATTGATAAAACAAAAAACTCCTCTCAATGGAGATAAGAACTTCAAAACTTATATTGTTTTCCTGAAAATATTTACCCATGACCTGTTGGACAAATGAAATAGAGACAAACATGGATACGACTATCATGATAAGTTGACAGAGAGCGTTTGATTTTCAATTCTTCTTGTAAATATGCTTCAAATTGTGCATCTATATAATCAACAACTGTTTTAAAGCTATCTTCCTTATTAATTTGATCCCCATATCCGACTGTATCAACAATGGTAAGTTTAAGTTTAACATTACTTTCTTGTAATTCGTAGGTATGTGCTTTCAACTTTACAGATGCTAGATTATGTGGACTTGGAGTAGATTCAAAGCTTGTATTGAATAATGAATCCATAAGAGTCGATTTACCTAAACCAGTTTCACCTGTAGAAATTTATTAATTTTATAATTTATTATATAATTGGAAAGTATCAAATCACAAAAGTACATTTTGGTTTCCTTATAAATATAAAAATATATCATACCAATACAAAGGATATTAAATACAAATCCATTTTGAACTGATTTATTTACTAATTGATCTGGAAGACTATCAAAACCTACATGACCCGAGAGCTTTAAATTGCGTATAGAAGAGTCCAACTGAAAAAACCAATACATTATTAAGACAAAAAAGTAAATAAAACTATACCTTCAAATAAATTGAAGCTATGATAGTATAATATTATTCTGACAATTAGAACTGAGATTATATCAAATTGATAAAAGGAAAATACAATTATTAAAATAATTATCATATTTTTTGGAACAAAAAGCTTTTTAAAGATAACATTATTTTTTGGATTGAGAGAAAAAATACATTAAATTAACATTGTTATAATTGTAATACCTTCCCTCGTTCAATCTCTAAACTCGCCATTTTTACGCAGGATGGATCAAAAACAGTGCGATATGTTTCAAACTAAATTTGACGGATTGACGCCACGTGCTACTATTAGCAGCCTTTCTAAAAAAATATCTTTAAATCCGCGCGTAATCATATATATTCAATAAGATAATAATTTCTAATGACCGAATATCGAAACACTATTACAAAAGGATCATAAAAGAAGTTATTGACAAAAAGAAATGTTTTATATTTGGATTAACTTCTTCCTTCCGTCACTTGACTAGATATATCCTGTTGCAGACAATATAGGGTTTTCGTCTTCTATTGCACCGACTTGTTGGTCCGTACTTAAGAAGCGACGTGATTACAAAGCGTGAATATTTCACTGAATACAGTTCTAATTCGTTTTTATACTTTTATTTAACAAGATAATAACAACGGTATAACGAAAATGTAATGAATGAATAACGATAATGGAACATTGTACACGAGTACTGGAAAAACGACGAAAATTCGGAAAAAGATAATGAAAATCTATTGTCTTCTTGAAGCATTGGCTAGATATGATGGCGTTACTGTCGTGTTACTCGCTCTGAGAACTTTCTAGTAATGTAGTTTCAGTTGTTCCCAGAAAAGATCAAACGTATGCGCATACGCAAAATTTGATCGGTGCGTCTCTAGTGATGTTTACCGGAACAAGGTTGTCTATCTACATGAAAATTATATTGGGTGTAAAATTTCAGAATGGCGACTGTCTTTACATAGAAGAGTGCTTATTCCCGCCCAGAAAGCGTTTAACTAACGAGTGCGTTTGAAGACTTTTATGCATTTTTCATTGCGATTTTACTAAAAATGATAATAGAGAATCCAGATCAATTCAAAGCGTGGCTTACTGCCGTTTTGGAGCCGCTGTAAGTAGGCCAGCTTGTCCAAGTACGTTTTGTGTGCTGCGTATATGTGTATGCGTACATCTATGCATGTATGTATGTATGCGCGCGCGGATGAGTATATCTATACGATGCATAAATGGCCGTACATGTGCCGTTTTTTACTTCGCAAAAAAAATATTATTTAAATTAATTTTATCATAATTTTTGAGTCGTCGACATATGTCCTTCTATGTTTAATCAAATAATTATATTATTCTTGTTGCAATGAAAAATTTTCATTAAAGGGTTATTGAGACTTTTAACTCCTATAGAAAGTAAACTATTTTATTTTTTTTTCTTTATCATTACTTTTATAAATATTATAATATTACAAAATGCATATGTGTATTTATAAATTAGTCTCAATCGTATAATAATACTAATAACGCTTTAGAGATACTTCATATATGTGCCTTTATATGTGTCTCTATGCCGCGCGCGCATACACATGCGCGCGCGTGCGTACGTATGGATATATCTTTACACTATATATATATATATATATATATATATATATATATATGTATATATGTATATATATATATAAGTATATATATATAGTATTTAACAATATATTATATTTTATATTTTTATAATATTAAAAAATAATTTAATAACAAAATAATTTCAGTATATTACTGCTCTACAGGAAGTAAAATAAAATTTTACAAAGCATACGTATGTTATAAATATGAATGTGTATATTGTAATAAAATCATTTTTAAACTTATCTTTACATTTTGCATAATATTGTATATGCATATATACACATAAAGTTTAATATATAGTAACATATATATATATTGTTTACAGCTGTGATGCAGATCCTGCTGCATTAGCTAAATATGTATATGCCTTGGTTAAGAAAGATAAAACCTTAGAGGAGTTAAGAGGTTGTATGGTAGAACAGCTTGATGTATTTTTGCAACAAGGTATCTTCTTTATTTTTATAATTTACAAACCTTAGTAAATTTATATTTATAAATACGGATAGTTAATTATTTATATATCTTATGTATGATGATAGAAACTAAAAATTTTGTGGAGCTATTATTTAAAACTTTGGAGACTCAAGAATATATACTTCCACCCACTAAGGGAGATCCAGATGGTGGTAGAACTCCACCAGGTGTAAATCCACCACCTCCAGTGATAACATCAGAAAAAACTGCAGATACAACAATTTCTTTAGCTCCTGTAATTACTAATCCTGTTGCACCGCTTCAAGTAAATGGCTCGACGCCTACAGCTATTTGCAAGCGTGAAACAAGAAAATCTGATTCTGATAAGGGTGATAAGGAGAAAGAAAAACGTTCTCGTAGTCGGTAAGTGTTTTCTTTAAATATTATTTGTTTTTAATTTTGAAACATAATACAATTATCAATTTATAGCATATTTCAATGCATAATGTGACTTCTCTTATTAGTAGTGGAACTCTAATTCAGATAGTTGTTTATGTTATCTTCATAGAATTAATAAATATGATTTTATGTACATGAAAAAAGGTTCTGCATTTTTATTAACATTATATTAATATACAGCATACATTTGTAAGTAACTAAATGTAATTAATGATATTATTATAGTATAATATAATAGTTCATAGTATATGATATGAATATTTAAAAACAATAACAAAATTGCAATTCTACTAGTCTATTCTACTATATTTTTTTTTGTATCTAATTAAATTTATTGTAATAGACTTGAAGATTTAATATATGAATATTAATCTTTGCAAACTCTTTATTTGATTTAACTTGATTTTAACAACATCTATTGTTAAATAATTTTTGTAATCATGTTTAAAAATTAATAATTATTAATTTAATGTCATTACTGCAAGTATTTGTGAATTTCATCTTTGATATTGTTGCTTCCTAATTATAGAGTTTATCTTCAATAAGTATCTTTCTTATAGGGAGTGCTCAGGAAGTTGATCTAAGCAGAAAGATTCGGTGGACATAAATTTAGGAACATTTTTCTTTCTTACAACTTCTGCCTGATCCAATTTGTTTTATTTGATGAAGTTTATAAGATAGAAAAAGATTATCTCCACAGCAAGCGGTGTGTACTAGAGGTTATAGCTGTATTATATGTATACTAGATAAAAAAGTAAGCATATAAGTTTGGAATCAAGAACATTTAGGAGCAGCCACTATGGAGATAATTTCTTTTTATTGTACAAGTCTCATATAAAATATAGTAGAACAAGGATAGATATTAAAAAGGAAGGTGTTTCTTAATGTATATCCATATAATTATTTTTTGCTTTTTGGAAAAATTTAATATATTACTTTTAAAAATATTTTAAATGTTACTTTTTTTCTGCAAATGTGTTTATAGGAGTGGTCGTATGAGATCAAGGACAAGATCTCGATCGCGTTCTTGGGAAAGAGATAGACGCAGATCAAGAAGCAGAGAACACATTCGTCGCGACAGAGAACGTGATAGGAGTCGTCCATGGCGGAATGAATCTCCACCTATCACAGCTAGACGACACGACAGAAGGTTGCACGAACGATTCTTGTTAAAATGGTTTATTCTTATATGCATTCTATCAAATTGCTGTAATGTATTTCTATATAAAGACAATTTTAAGAATATTTTTGGCGAGGGTAGAATAATAAGGATCTCTTTTCCTTTTGTTTATATAGACGCACTAGAAGTCGTAGTACATCTCCAATACGACCAAGGTTACGAGATGGTCCCGATAGTCGCGATCATAGAGCACGTTTCAGAAATAGATCTCCAACCCCGTTGAGATCCAGATCACGATCAAGATCCTTAGATCGTAAAAAAATAGAACGTTCAGAGAGGTTGGATGTAGATAGATCAGAACGAGTAGAAGGAAGTCCGGGTGGTGGTACTCCAACACAAGATAGTAATCACGGAGACGTAGACATGAGGTTATCTACTACAAGTCAATCGATCCAAAGTGTTGTTGCTGTTGCATCTAATATGCCAAGCAACCAAATTGGTCCTTTTCAAGCAAAGAGAAGATGTAGAGATTTTGATGGTACGTAATTCTTGATTATGATTGTTATAAAATTGAATTTTTTAAAAAATACATATTGTGTTATTTAAACATTTTTATTAAAATAAATGAATAACGATAAAATATCTAAAAGTATCATTAATGATATATTTTAAGTAATTTTATCATTGATAATTGAAACGATACTAGAACGATAAAAACTTTCCAAATGTTATGAACTTTAACCCTTTCGATATGGCAGCGTCGTTCGCAAGTACACAGTCAGAAAGCAAGTGTGCAGTTCAGTTCACTTGCAGTTCAGTTCAGTGCGGATCAGCCGTGTTTTTTACTACTGATTGAAGGTATACTTTAACGCTGACAAAGCGTAACATTTGATACTTTGTCGCATCATGTAAATTATTGATTTTTAATTCAAATTGTATTGATCTAATATAATCAAAGTTGTGAATTAATGCGAAATTTCAACAAATGGATAAAGTCACTAGCAAATATGTGATGATGAATGATTATATTTATCGTTACGTAACGAAAGGGTTAATGATCATAAAATATACGAAGTATATAATACCTGAAAAATAAATATATTTTTATAGAGAAAGGATATTGTATGAGAGGAGATCTTTGTCCTTATGATCATGGTACTGATCCTGTTGTATTGGAGGATGTTGCTCTAAGTCGTGTTCTGACTTTTGGACCACATAGTCATCAAGCTCCAGGTACAGTACCAGTAACAGCAGTACCTGATCCACCTCCAGGTCCAAATGGCAATGCACCGCCACCACACCTTCCACTTGCAAGTCTACCACCACCGCACTTACGAAATCAACATCATTCTAATATGGGTAGGAAGTATATCTATATAATATTTTTTTTTACAATAGTTAAAGTTTCAATATTCTATCGAAGTGATTATATTAAAACAATATATTAATCCTTAAATAAGAGATCAATTGTCTTGAAATATTATCAAAGATCAATATTATTTCATATAATTTAGTAGTGATTTAGATGGCAAAATCGTTTAAAAAATATCTAATAACTTAGTATTAGTTAGGCGAGCATTAAAGTAGAAAGATATTATTGTTATTGAAACATTTGAACTATCAATATTTGATGAGATATAATGACAATAACAAGAATATGTTAGATGCATTTGCAGAATACAATCCAGATGCCCCTAGTATGGAACCAAGAATGCCATGGGGTAGACACCCACAGACTGGATCTGGACTCTATGGAAGAGGTCAAAGGGAATTGATTAGTGTACCAGTAATTCCTCACACAAATTCGACAGAAATAACACATAGTCAAGCAAATCCATTGAAACGGAAACAAGCATTTGATTTTAATCGTCTTGGACCAAAACAAAGAGCAGTGCACAATCCAGCTAACTGTTCTTTAGAATTGAAGAAAGTTCCCCGAAGTTTAAACAATATAACACAATTGAATAATCACTTTTCCAAATTTGGAAAAATTGTAAATATTCAAGTTAATTTTGGAGGTGATCCAGAAGCAGCTTTAGTTACTTTCCAGTTACCTACAGAAGCTAAGGCTGCATACAGAAGCACTGAAGCTGTATTGAATAATAGATTCATAAAAGTGTTTTGGCATAACATAAATAATAATTCAGTTAGTGGAGCTATAGAAAATGTACCACCAGGTAAATTGAATATTATATTTTTGTATGTTTTATGAAATTCATATTTTAAAAAATAGCTAATTTTTGTATATAACAATTTACAACTTAATAATAGCAATAATAATAATAATAATAATAATAATAATAATAATAATAATAATAATAATAATAATAAATCGAATCTAATATATTGTTACCATTAAATTTTTATTAACATATGACCATGTTTATCAAGGTTGCCGTCCTTCCGTAAAAGAAAGATTAGGTGCTGCTCTAAATTTGCCAGCAAAATCGGAAGAAAATGAGTATGTGCCCACACGTCGTTCGTCGGATGAACAAAATACACAGAATGTGATTCCAACATCACCAAAAGCGGCAGCAGTTCCTACACGAGAAGAAAAAGTTTTAGCAATAAAAAAAACGCAGGAGATACTAGCGGCTAAAGAAACATTAAAGAAAAAGCAAGAAGAAAAACGTAAAGAAGCTATAAAATTAACTGCTGATTTAAGGAAAAGAAAGCAAGAACTTCTAGACAAACATCTTGTAGAAATTAGAGTTTTAATAGATAAAGCGGAGAAAAATCCAGAGCAGAAGGATGCAATTATGGCAACAATTAAAACTATGCAACAATCCATTGATAATTTACGTAAAGATTTAGCTGCAAATGGACAAATTTGTGGAAATAAATCGCAGATCAAGTCCAAAGAACAAACTCAAAAGGAGATTTTAGATGCTGAGCTGGATTTAATGACTGCTCAGCAGGAGGGTCAAGATGCAGGAGAATTGCAAAAGAGATTAAATGAATTACGAGCTCAAGCTGCTGCATTAGGTTTACATGCGAGTCCAGGTGTAGGTAGAGGTGCGAGGTCTAGTAGAATTATACGTGGAACTCATGCAGTTTCATATAGGGGTCGTGGAAGAGGAAGTTATGCTCACGTTTCAGTAGATCATAGACCAACGAGTCTTCTAGTCTCAGGTTACGAAACGGAGGAAAAATCAGATGTTCTAGCACATTTTCAAGTAAGTTGATTAATATAATTATTAATAAAGTAAATGTTTATTCGTGATAGAATTTACTGTTTGAGATTCAATATATTAAATAAAAAAAGAAAATTTTTTTTACTTATGAAATATTAAGGATTATTGCTTTTTTCTTTAGCAATTTGGAGAAATAGTGAACCAAATTATAGATGATACAACACCATCTATTGTAATCAATTATAAATCCAGAAAAGAAGCCGAAGTTGCAATGTTAAAAGGCCGTACCTTTCAAGATAGATTATTATCTATAACCTGGGTATCCGGGCATCACTTACATCGCGGTGGAAGCGGAAATAATCTGAATTCATCCGTACAACTTTCTGTACATTCTGAACAAGCACCGCCTACAGCTGAAGAGGAAATCGATTTAGAAGTATGTTCAGTTTTTTTCTTTTTTTTTTTTTTTTCTTTTTTTTTCTTTTTCTTTTTGTTCCTTTCTTTTCTTTTCTTTTTTTTTCTTTTTTTTTTTTTTTTAAACCAATATTGTAAATTGCAATGATAGATGCTAATGTAAATGTTCATATTTACAGGGAACAGCAGAAGCATTACTTCTTGAAGAAAATGAAGAGGAAGAGGAGGAAGATGGGGAACCACGCAGTTGGCGACGATAGCAGCATCAGCGTTATTTATGACAAAAGTGCGTTATTGGCTACAGTGGTAGTAGCATTTTTTGGGCATATCGATGTTTGCTCAGTTCTTTCATGACTGCTACATCGCTGCTTAATGTTTCAAATACAATGATTTTGTCAAAAAAGTCACGTTATGGGCTCATTGGCGTTATAATGAGCATTACAATACTTGTTAATACTATTAAATATGCGTGTGCATTATAACGGTATGTCTATACTGTGTCCAATAATGCGCATCACGAAAATAGGCCAGTATACAAGTTTCCACAACACGACTAACCAAATTTATCTCATTATTTCTAGAATAAAATCGCTATGTTTTGTATGGGAAACTCTTATTCTAACTTTAAGTCCTCATCTTTCATCTGTAGAATTGCGATTATTTCTCGTTATGATATTATAAGGTTTTATGATGTAGTACATAAATCTAGAGTAAATAGGCATATGTAGTTCTAAACATTTTTCTGTCGAAAGCGAGAAAACTATATTTATAATTTGTATAATATACATAGCTTATTCTAGATCTTCTTCATAAGAGATAGCGTATAACGCTTAAAGTAGTGTAAATGATTTTTTACTTTCACTTAAATGTACTATTTAAAAATTGTTCCTGTAATCATGTACAGTATCATGTATAATTTTCATTGTTTTGTTTTACCTAATGTCAGTGAATTAAGTTGGTAACGCCAAAAGATATTTAGTGCATAATTTACATAGATTGTTTCAATATATATTGCAAAAATAATATATCATTGTTACACATAAACCATTCAGTTTTATAAGAAGGTAAGTATTTTATTTATAAATATACCATTTGAACATGCACATGCACTAAAAATTTATGATGAAATCAAAATGTGTTCTGATACTAGTAGAGTCAGAAATAAATTATTTGATACATTTTAAAACTAATCTTGCGTGCGTTTTTTCCCATTCGATAGTAGTAGTAAAATACGTTGCATGTTCATTGTCACAATAAATAATCATAAAAAAGATTTAATATTAGAAATCATCTTTTGAGAAGAGAAGAGAAGATTACTTGTTGATTAAAAAATTTTAAAGATTTAATTTAATTTAATGTATCTATATATGTATAAATATTCCTTTCTACTTTAGTTGTCTTAATTCCTCCAGTATTCTATCTTGTAAAAAAGCTAAGATTGCGTATATTTTTGTATATGAAAGTGTTACGTACTTACAAAAATTATATACATATGTCATACGGCGATTAAATGACCGATAAACAAACATTGGCTAATATTTGCTCTATGCTGCGCAATGGGTATGTGCGCATACACTATAAAGTACATATACTCTATATACAAGTTATACGTCCTACGTTTATATTCGATTTCTACTAACTTAGAATTCTTCCCTTTATACGAATAGGTAAAGAAAAGCGCGACGCAGCACCAATTACGTTTAAATTATCAAAATACGTTTAAAAATGACGGAACAAAGTGATAGAAGCCAATTGCCACCTGGTTGGGAGTGTAGATACGATTCTCGTAGTAGACGTCCGTATGTAAATTATAATTAGAAGTAATATAACATAATTTTATGAACATTTGTATCTGTAAAAATTTTATTTGTACGGTACAAATAATTCCTCTTACTTCATTTATTCTTTCGTTTATTCATGTTCTATTCAATTTTAATTGTGTTGTTGGTTATAAATTTTTGTTGAATAATATTTTTAAAATTTATTTTATTAAAAATAATTATTATAATAGATAATATACATATATTATATATAGATAATATATGTATATTATCTATTTATAAATTTACCAAAGTACATAGATTATTAGATATCAATGAATACCTTCTTTCAGATATTTTATAGACCATTTTAACCGTACAACAACATGGGAAGATCCAAGGATACGATATTGGCAATACTCTCAGTATGTACAGACACAAAATTCCATAGCATTGAGCTCTGCCACAACCATTACTTCTCAAGATATACCTATGCAGGTCAGATAAAATATTTTATTACATTTCGAATTCAAATCTAAAGATCAATAATTGGCTTAAACTAACTAATCCATTGCAGTTTGCTAATTATAGAAGTTTTTATTTATCTGTGAATTAATTAGAGTAAAAATTCAAATATATCAAATATTTCTCTAAGTTATTTAAAGTTAAAATGTAGGATAGATAATTGTATTTTAAAAAGTATTTTGTAAAAAGTATTTTATACTTTTTAAAAAAATAGCAGTTTAAAATTTTACAAAAATTTCTTTTTATCATCCACTTATATTATTTATATTTTTTTTTATTTTTATATAAAATTTATGAAGTTATTTAAAAAAACTTATTTATCTTATATAAAATTAATATAATCTAATGAAATAATATAAGGGTTTCTTATGCATCATATAAAGTACGTATATTTTTATATGTATATTTTAATATGCTGCATTTGGATTAAATATAAAATGTATTGTACATATTCAAGACTGGAGGAATTGGTGGTGGTGGGCATTTAGTTTATACAGGAGCTCATAAAGCTCCTCAAATTTATCCAACACCATCGCCTTTTCATAATCCTCAACTTGCATTTTTGCCACCCAGTTTACAGGTAGGTAATGCTAATTAAATCAATGCAGATGTATTTATTTAAAATTAAACTAAATTATATCTTACAATATTTAATTCTGATAATTTTATAATTGATTGATAAGTATGTATTTTATATAGGATTTAAAAACTCCAATGTCTATGAAATCAATGAGTGCCATGACAAATCGATTTGGTGAAATTACTTTGGGATCACCAACACCAGTGAGAAATATGGAAACTACTTTAACACAAGATTCTGATTCTGAATTGCAAGTTGCAAAAATCAATGCAATGTTTCCTACAGTCTCTGATACTCACATACGACTGCTGTTAAAAAAGTAAGTATTTTATGAATTTGAAAAGCTAATTCTCATTAACAATATTTAATTCTTTTGTGTATCATTTAAACTAACAAATATTTACTATTTTATTACATTTATATTTATTTTTCTCATCACACTTATATTTATTTTTATGATGCTATAATTAATTATCATTTTGTACATGTTTTCTTTTTCTTCACTTTTTTCACATAGCATTGTATTAAATTTAGCGCTAAGTTCCTAGCCGATGCTTTCAGATACCATAACAGAGCAGCTTTGGTTGTAAGCGCTCTCCAAGTGGAAAAGAATCCTCTTTGCGCTCCAGGACCGTGTACACCTATGGGAGTACACTCAAAATATGCAATACCAAGATGGAGGCTACCAGCTCATGCTATACATGCAGCTTTAACATTGAGTCCACCTCGTGGGGTTCGGCCAGCCCCTAACTCCCCAAAAATGAAACTTAGGTTTATCCCATACTTATAGTTTCCATCTCACCTACTCTGGATGCTAGATGTTGATATCGTATCTTGTTATGATTAATAAGAAGTATACCAGATCTGGAACAAAGTAATACTCTTTTTTTGCTTCTTTGTAAATTTCTGGTATATTTCATTTGTGTACACAATTTGATCATTGCGATGTAGCAATAGCATGTACCAATTATTTCCCTGCTACAAAATACTACTACGTTTCGAACTTCCGCAATTATCGAAAAATTGCATCTGTTGAATCTGGTAAATTTTTTAATTTATATAAATACTACAAGTATTTTTTGTGTCACGCACGGTAGAAAAATTGTTATTTAGTAGCATTTAAAAGATAACGATATTTAAAGATAATTATGTCTCCCTTTGTATCTGTGGTCTTTATAGAATGACAATGTATCCTATCTGATTTACTTATTTTAGTTAAGATTTCATTATTTGGAATTTTTTTTACTTTTCAGTTTCTTCCTGGTTTACCATAGACGTTGGGTAGTATAAACATTACACAAATCATAGATAGGTTAGTTTCTGTTATCATCTATATACATTTTGTTTAACATTTAGTGGCACTAAATAATGTTTAAAATGTTGTGTAAATGTCAGTTATTGTAAACATCTGTGTAAGAACAAATGATCCAGATTGCATCAATAACTCTCAATTTAAGCCTATCAATAACTCAACTGTGTATGTAATTTAAAAAATTTCATTTGTTCTAATGCAGCGTAATTATATATGCATGTATATTATGCCTTAAAACCATCTCATAGCTTAAACAGCTTGAACTACTATTTCTTAATAAAATAATTAGTTGATTACATTTGCAGATTTAAATATTTAAACAAGAGATTTTTATTAAATATTACTGCTTGATGCAAAAATATGTAATCATTTATATTTGTCAACCAAATATGCATATTATATAACATATTTTTAATACACTTTATCTTTATTTTATTTTTGAAGATAGAACGTATAAGTTTTATATTTAAAAAGAGAGAAATATCAATAAGACCTTTTAGAGGTAGATTTTATCTATTTATGTATTGATATAATATGTTGAAATATAATTTGAACACATTTTTGTGTTTTAGATCATATCTATATACGAACTATTATCAACATTTGAAATTTCTCTTAACTTATATATTTAAAATTTGTGTATAGGTACCTGAAAAATGTATTTCCTAAAGTTGATGAAACAATGTTACTTGACATATTGGAACAAAGTGAAAATAATGTTCAAAAAGCTTCTGAAAAATTAATTGATTTAGGCTATGAGAAACGAAATCTTACTGCTCCTAATAAATCCTTAAATAAAAAGAAAGATAAAGATCAAGTAAGTAATCAGTTTTATTAGGTAATGAAATATTTAGTGTAAATCTCTAACACATTTCTTTTTAATTATAGAATCAAAATGAACGAATTGCTCCAACTCCACCTCCTCGTATGAAAAGTTTGGAGGAGAAAAACAAAAGTATATTATTAAAAAAATATATATATATTCTTTTATTAATATATAATAAATAATCTATAAAATAATTTCAGTGAAAGCACGCTTGACGGAAAAATATAAATCTGTACCAGAAAGAGTAATAGTGCTTGCTATGGACAGCGTAGATTATGATGAAGAAAGAGCAATACACATATTAGATATTATGGTCGCAGAAGAAGCTACAAGGCCACTTTGTACTTCCAGTAGTCAAAGGTAAATCATACTCATCGTGCTCATTAATTCTTTTATTATGGATAAAATTTATCCATAATAAAAGAATTAATGTATATGGATAAATAAATAAATAAATATATATATATATATATATATATATATTTATATTTATATTTTAATTGTCTTAACAGCAGTCGAAGTGATGAGCGAAAGGAAAGTCCACCTGTAACAGAAGCTATAAAACTAACAGCATCACCAATTAAAAAAGTAGTTAAGGAAATTGATCCTGAGAAATCCAAGAGATCTAAAAATAAAATAGAAATACCAAAGTACGATATTTGTGTATCATATTTCTATAACAATTAAATTAAAGATTTCCAGACATTGTTATTTATATTACTAAATATCTTAAATTAAATAATTATACAATAACTTATAAAATATTGATATTTTAGAGTTTCCCGTGGAACTAGTACCACTGAAGACAATGAATATAAATCTCCATATTTGTTAAAACCCATTGGTCCAAATCCTGAATTGTCAAAAGGAGCTAATAATGATTTATTATTGTAAGTCATAATAAAAATTAATGTTATAATATTAATAAATATATAATATATATAATTTTATATTTTGTCAATTAAGAATTATGTTAAATCATTTTAGGCCAGATTATGCACCATGGTCAGGACCAGATCCCAATTTATTATCAAAAGAACAATTTCCAAAGTCAGCAGCAATGGGACATGATGCAGCATTAGTATCAGGAAGTTATCTTGCTAAAGGTCCTAATGCCGAGTTACGAAAAGGTCCGTTAAGAGGATTAGCAGAAGGTTCCATATATTCTCAGAGGAGTTTAGCTAATACAGAAAGTCGTGGTAAATGAAATATATGTGATTGTTTCTTTCTAAGTTTTTTTGCACTTGCAAATTAACTTGAAATAATTTATTTTCCAAAAATTACTATAAATAATTTTCTTATGCTATTTTTTTCCAATTTATAATTAATCTACAAATTTTAAACTTTCATATTTCTGTTTTTATCATCTTTTAACAAATAATTATACCTATATTTATTTCTCATCAAATATATACAGCTATCTCTCTCCATCTATTAAGATGATATCATATAGCATACTAATGTTCACTAAATTAATAATGATAAGCATACTTATAAAAATTCGAAAGTATCCAATATAACTGATTGATTAATATTAGATATCTTCTCAAATATTTTTGTAAAGTGTAAATCTTTTTTTCTTAGCTCATTTACTTCATATATTATTCTCTTATTATTTAAACTAAACATATGAAAATACATGTTTATTGATATAGTAATGATAAAAATAATATGTTTTATTGTTATTAATCATATATTTTTATTCTATTGGAAATATATATTTTAGTATTGTTTCTGTTGTATAAAAAGTTAAAACATATTTGGTCTTCATATGACAAAAAGACCTATAACATTAACAATATTTCTATAACTAGATTACAGATATGCGAAAGTATAAAACAATGATAGTCATAACATCTGCTCACATTCAATACATTCATATTATGAATGTGGAGTAGAAAGATTTGAGAATATATTATCCTGATACACATTAGTGATTCAAGAATATCACATCACTTCTACATTAACATATCCTAACAAATCTAGTAATATAAAAATATATATATATTCAGAAAATTTTGTTTTACGTTATATCTTTATTGTTAAACAATGATTTACAAAATTATTTATAGTATAATCACGAAATATTTATTTATAAATGTGAAATAATTTACCATAATTGTAATTATGTAAAGATAGTATTGTCTATCATTCTTGTTTCTTTAAATGTTTCTGATATACTATACTAAATGTATAAATGGTTCAAATTACGTAAAAACATAACTAGCTTTGGATTCTTTTAAACTGATATCAATAAGTATAGAAACTAATTAGATTAAGATATTTAATAAATACAGAAAGCCAAAATATTCAGTATTAATTATTTAAATTAAATATAAAAGTACATTTAAATTGAATAGTTTAATAAATATTCATATGGATATTAATTTTTTATGATACAAACATTCCATGATATATAAAATAATAAATATAATTCCGCATATCTGCAGTATAAATTCCAATTTATTAATATATAATATAAATCATAATTGAGATATGATTTATAACAAGAAATTAAAAAAAAGAAAAGAATGTCAAGTATAAAACTAATAAAACAAGTGCTGTAATTAAGTTAATAAACAGAGGTATTTTCATAGCTTCATTCAATAATCCTGCCTTTAAAAAGATCTAGTATGCGAGTTACTGATTATGAACAGATGGGCTGTGGTTGATACATCAGTTGAGAGCTATTTTTATAGCTTTTTAACTTTTGAAAAATTATGATGGATAAATAATATATTTTCATTATATTTTAAGTAATACTAAATGCAGAAATGAATGCAAATAAAACAAATGGGCTTTCCAATTTTGCTAGAAAAAAATCATATATTTTAATGTTAAACACATCTATACTTTTTGAAATATTATATTATACAAATAAGATATTGGTGAATGTATATCGATGTGTATCACAGATAGCAAATAATGTGAATATATACTATTATGATTAACAGAAAATATTCTGTTTGATAGAAAGAAGTTCATTTGAATATTTGGAAAAGAATATTTTATTGCATGAATTTATTACCTGCTATAAAAGAGTTGTTTAGATTAGATTTTAGTAAATTTAGTATTTTAAACTAAGTATCTCTCTCTCTCTCTCTCTCTCTCTCTCTCTCCCTCTCTCTCTCTCTCTCTTTCTCTCTTATAATCTTTACATTAGTTATTGAGAACATATTTTATACATTTACAAGATAAATTTTAATCAATAATGATATTGTTTTCTCCAATAATTAGTATCTGAATAAGTAATTAAATTACTTACGTATTTTTCCGTTTATAAGTGTGGTATTTCTAACAGACTACAGATCTTATCAAATATTTGAAAGTAGTAAAATGAATTTATATATTTTCATCAAAATCTCTAATTTGGATGTATTCTTCATAATTCATAAAGTTTAATATGATCTTACTTTTATAAAGAGAGAAAAATGAATGTGCCTATATCACATTCCTAGTAGATTATTCAAACATTTAAATAATTAATATTTATAAATAAAAAATAGTAAGCTTTTAACTAGCAATAATGGTGTGTATTAAATATTGCAAGTGATAAAACAAAATTGTATTTCGTGTATCTATACATATCTGTGCAATAAAACAATTGAACTTATTTATTATCTCTAATAAATTTAATGAAAACTGTAATAGTTCCAGATGTATATGTTTCATTAAAATGTATCTTCTTATATCATAATTGTAATACAATATAAAAAATATTACCTACATTTATAATTATAATTATAAAAAATAGAAAAAATTAAATCATAAAAATGTGAAACACAATGCTCTATATAGAATTCTTAATCATAACATTTGAATACATAAAGATTATATTCTATTTGCAAATATCAGTATTTATGATAATATACAAGAATTTTATACATGTTTTGATGTATGATTTTATGACTTATAAATTTTCTTATAAAATTTAAACTTCATCTTCATTCAAAAGCATGTTTGGTATCCCATCATTAATGGGAAATTTTCTACCAGATTCTGGACATAACAAGTCTCCATTTATCACTTCTACTTCTAATAGCACATGATGTACTTTTTTTAAGAAGTCTTCATTTTTCTCATAATCTTCTATTAAGTTTTGAGGAAGTTCACCAACATGTCCAATCTATAAAAAATCTTTTAACTAAAAATATGAACATTGTATATAAAAGTGCACATATCAAATTAAATATTTTTAAAACTTACACTCTCTGCAGCTTTCCACAAAGTTATCCAGTCCAATTTTGGTATGATCCTTGCTATAAATTCTGAGTTGAAGTCTACTTCTGATACTTTGATATCTTTTGCCTGTAAAATTATTGAGAATGTTTTATTATAATATTTCAAATAATCTTTAATAATAGATGAAAATTAATTTTTGGAGTAAGATTTATAAGTTCATGAAATGTTAACCTTATTTAAGATTGTCTTTAATCTTTTAAGTTTCTTTATGAAATAAACTTACGATGATCCCTAAAGGATAACCTACAGTAACACCTTTTAAGCATTTGGAAGTTAACATATTATGTGTTAACAATTTCATTTTTCTTTTAAATTAAAAATCACTGTAGTTACAGTATACAAATATTCATTCAGCATTAACAATACTATGCGCGCGCAAGAGTTCCGGCGCAGAATGTTGAAAACGTAAGCATAGTATGTCATATATATATTTTCATGTTTCTTTTAATTTCCTCTCTTTACATTTTATATTTTATACATAATATTCTGAATAAATAATCAGAAGTGCACTTCTTTATAAATTTTTATTTTAATTTTTATAGAAACGTATACGATAATAAATAAATATAAATAAAACAATCAATGAAAATTGAACAAAGGTAACATTAAATCTTTATTAAGTGTGAAAATTCAAAAGAACATTAAAGACCGCCATGAATTTTTATCCGAATCACATGAACGCTTCTATTGTAGGAGTTAACTCTCGATATGAGAGGTTAGTTCATCAAGAAAAACGTTGATTTTAATAAACATAATGCAAATAAAAGAAGATCGATGTGCGAAATATCTTGTTTTTTTATATTAAATAAGGTTGCTGTCGTAATGACAGAATAATAGACTATTTAATGAACCCTTCAAAACATAAATACATAACATGTCGAAACATATGTCGAACAGTGCTGCAAAGTGGAAGACTTTGAACAAACTAACGGAGGCCACATCATCTGGCCTTGATAAAAATGCGTGATCAGCTGTCATTAGCACTTTTTTATCTTTGCTATTATTCTGCTTGTAATATAGATTCCTTAATCAAATTTTGATGAATTTTTCCTAAATCAAATTTTTCGGGATATAACCAAAAAACGTTTATGATCTACGTGTGCAGAAATTGATCATCAGTGCTTCCTCTCCTTTTTCTTTACTTGTTTTATACATTGATAGAAATATGTTACACTATCTTCCATTAGTGACATCTTTAAATTTACCGAACAATGGCTCGTGTGTATAAAAATTATACAACGAAGAAGCATTAAAAAAATCCTGAGCAAAGATTTGTATAGTAATATTTTATTGAAATTGTGTTAAATAATATTAAAATTTTGTTGGATGAAGTGGATCAATTAAAATATTTTTGAAAAATGTTATGCTTAACTATAGATATGACATCTTGACAAACAAAAAGGAACATATTTTTTTATGAAGAATGGCTCGTGATTCTCTCTTATTTGGATTGCTGATGTTCGGATGTAGCATACGTGCATTAATGGCTACATCCGATGATGATCAACTGGATTATATGAGTAAAGAAGAACGTGAAGCATTAAAGTATGTATAATAAACCTTCAATTATTATTTATCATTTTTAATAACTTTGTATTATTTGTAGGGACGAAGCAAGGGATATGTTTTATCATGCTTACAATGCTTATATGGTAAATGATACTATACTTAATTATAATCTTCTAATAATTGGATGGTACTGAATCATTTTTTTGAAAAATTATAGGAAAATGCCTATCCCGCAGATGAGTTAATGCCATTAAGCTGTAAGGGACGATATAGAGGATCAGAGCCAAATAGGGGTGATATTGATTCTACATTAGGAAAGTAAGAATATATTAAAATCTATTATATTTCATATTTTTTTAAAAGAATTATCTATAGTATAAAATGTGACACAAAAGGTTTTTTTTAATAAATTTGTTTATTTATTAATTTCTTTTATATATGCTTGCAGTTTTTCTCTTACGTTAGTGGATACCTTAGATACACTTGTGGTAAGAATATTATTAATATAAGAATAGTATAAAATTGATATTGAATGTGTTCACAGTTAAGGTACTAATGTTGTAGGTGTTAGGTGATTTGGAAGAATTTGAAAATGCAGTAAAGCTTGTTGCTAGAGATGTTAGCTTTGATACAGACGTAATAGTGTCTCTATTTGAGACTAACATCAGAATGCTTGGGTAATTAAGCTGAATCAGGTTTATTTTATCTATCTGCATATAGTTAATATTATTTTAATAACAATGTTCTAATGTATACTTAACAGAGGTCTTTTAAGTGGTCACATATTAGCTGAATATTTGCAACAAAGAGCTGACATAATGCCATGGTATAGAGGCCAATTATTAGATCTAGCCAAAGATTTAGGATACAGATTTTTACCTGCATTCAATACATCTACTGGAATACCTTATGGCAGAGTATTGTATCTTTCTACTTGATTAGTTAATATTGCTTTATAAAAGTTGTTTCTATATGTGAGTGTATAATAATATATAATCTTGTTTATTTAGATTAATCTAAAATATGGCATGAAGGGAGTTCCCACAGAAGTATCAAGAGAGACATGTACTGCTTGTGCAGGTAGCATGATATTAGAAATGGCTGCCTTGTCAAGATTAACCGGAGAATCAATTTTTGAGGTATAGTTTCTTTGACATTATCAAAATATTAAAAACTCAAGATAATTAATTCCTTACATATATTTTATATAGGAAAAAGCACAAAAAGCAATGGATGTATTATGGAGAATGCGTCATAGAGGAACTGATTTAATGGGTTCGGTATTGAATGTAAATTCGGGTGACTGGGTACGTAGAGATTCTGGTGTAGGAGCAGGTATAGACTCCTACTATGAGTACTGCCTAAAGGCTTATATTTTATTAGGTATAAATTTTATATTCTTTTACCAATATTTTTATTGATATCAGCCATAGTAAGAATTTACTATTATATAGGAGATGAAAAATACTTGGGACGTTTTAATAAACACTATCAAGCTATCATGAAATATGTGAGTCAAGGTCCAATGTTGTTAGATGTACATATGCACAGACCAAATACGAATTCAAAAAATTTCATGGATGCTTTACTAGCTTTTTGGCCTGGTTTACAAGTATGTATAAAATCTTTATCAATTTTATATCACAATCTATTTCACATTTTTTTTTGCAGGTGTTAAAAGGAGACATTAAGCCTGCAGTAGAAACACACGAGATGCTTTATCAAGTCATGCAAAGACATAATTTTATACCAGAAGCTTTTACTACTGATTTTCAGGTACATAATATGATAATAAATATATTTGTTCTATGACATATGTTTGTATAATTATTATATTTATAACATTGTAATGGAATTTATTTTCCACCAAATTTAATTAGGTACATTGGGGACATCATCCATTGAGACCAGAATTTTTAGAATCAACATATTTCCTATACCGTGCAACAGGCGATCATTACTATTTAGGAGTTGGGCGTAAAGTACTCAAGAGTCTTCAAACATACGCTAGAGTATCGTGTGGTTATGCTGCTGTATCGGATGTTAGGACTAATAAACATGCCGATACTATGGACAGTTTTGTGTTATCAGAGACGCTTAAATACCTATATCTGTTATTTGTGGAACCAGCTGATTTAGTCTTAGATTTGGATGAATTTATTTTTACAACTGAAGGTCATTTACTACCACTGACGTTAGCTTCAATAAGAACAAATGTTTCTTCTGTAAGTCTTCAACAAAGGTCATAAATGTGTTCAGTAAATATTTTCCATTAATTCAATATAGACTGCTTACATTTTTAAAATATCTTTAGGAATTTGAAAGAGATTCTGTTCAAGTAGATGAATTTGATCGGACATGTCCCAACAGTTTACATTTATTCCCAGCATCAGTTAGACAACCATTAAGAAATATGGTGGAAGATGTTTGTCCAAGACGTCCTATAAAAAGAAGATTAAGTGCATCCCAATTTCAAGTAAATTTATCCAGTTTTTATATTGTATTATTATTTCAAAATAAATAAATATGGATTTTTATTTCAGGCTAATAATCTGGAACATTTGAAAATGTTGAGTGAAATGGGTATAACAACTTTAACATTAGCAGATGGAAGAGTGCAACTATTGCATACATTTTCTAATGTAATTTCTTTTTTATATAAATTAAAATGATATTCATTTCATAATAAAAATATTACTTTTTCAAGGCAAAAACTCCACAAGATTCTGAAGAAGGATTATTATTTATGCAAGAAATGGTTGAACTTAGTATAACTCAGTCGCAACAAACAGAAACTAAGCCACAAGCAGTTACGTTTATAAAACCTAAAACGTATCCACCACAAAAAGTTACACTTTTAGCTGGACCAGCACATTTTGGTCCTGAATTACATAGTTTTAATAAAGTTACTGGGAAAGTTGTGTTCACATATCCTCTTGCAGCTTGTACAGATCTTCTTAATACAGACAAATTGATAAATAAAATAGTGATCATGAATCGTGGCGATTGCATGTTCATGGAAAAGGTAAGATTTCTATAACTACGTGAGTAATAAAATAAGATCTATATATATTGTTATATATATTGTTAAATAAATTAATACAGGCTCGAAGAATTCAAAAAGCCGGTGCTATAGCAGGAATAGTATTAGACAATGTAGCTGGTACTAGTGCAGCAACGTCTCCAATATTCGCTATGTCTGGTGATGAGAAAGAAATAGATGATGTGACAATACCTGTTGTGTTTCTCTTTAGTGTGGAAGCTGCTGAATTGATTAAAGCTATTAGTGCAGGTGGAGGTGAACTTACTATTACCATTGGTAAAAAAGTTTATTTAAAAAAATATAAATATTAAAAAATTTATATATATATAATAATAAATATTTATTCAAATCGATAGGAAACTTTTTTTCAAAGGATGAAGTTCAGCTAAAAGCACCTACTGATTTATCAATGTTTGAACAATTGAAAGGTTCTTTAAAATCTCTATTCACTCAGCAAATAACATCACAGGTTTGTCTTAATATCTTACAATCATTGGCGGATTTAGCCTTCAAGGAACCCGAGGTGTTGCAAATTTGAGGAACCTGATTAGAATAAATCAATTATACAAAATACATATTTTTCCGGTTCAATTGTTAATATAAATGATGAAATGAAAAATACATTATCCACATTCGATTATAGTAGAAAATATAGAAATAAGAATTATATACCGATCACCAGATATTAAATTAAATTTATTATATAATATAAATTTATTTATATGCTAGTGTAGGGGCTTCTATCTTACGGAGCCACGTCTGATGGACGACAATCTTCATTTTGCCTTTATGTGCATAAATCCGCCATTACATACAATAACTTTTCTGCATTATATTTGTTTTATATTATGTAAATAAACTAAAAAGGAATTTCATTTTTATCTTAACAGAGTCTTGTAAACAATGATTTACAAGAAGATATAATTTCTAATACTGAGAATGAGCAACAGGACACTATTGAGTTTCGTCATTTATCTGCACAAATTATTAAAGATTCACTTGGAGGAGAGATAAGAGTTACAGCTAAATCAAATGTACCACTTATTCACATGACAAAAAATTCAGAAGCGACAACTTCGCTGGAGAAGCAATGGCAACAATTGAAAGAAGTATTTGTAAACCAAATGTACATTGGATCTGGCCAAAAAACTGGATTATATATTAGGACTTTCCTATTGACAAGTTATTACAACTGGATAATGACAGAGCAAGGTGTGGATACAAATATATTCAGTGTAGCAAGTTTGAAACAAAAAGTTTTATGGTTCTTAAAAGAATTAAGTGAAATTGCACCAAATCCATCGAGTGCTTTATCCATTGGTCAACTTATGGATTCTAATAAACAAAAAATATTAAAACAACATTTACTTACAAAAATGGATCTTACTGTCTTATATTTGAAAGAGATTTCAACAAAACTCAAAGAAATAAGGTCCACAATGCCAGGTTTAACGCCATTTATAAAGATTTCAAGATTTGATATACGACAAATTAATGAATACATTGTTTTAAGACATTTACTACGAGAAATATTTGATGGAGATGATAAAATCATTAAACAACATTTAGATCTTCTAGATCATGTTGGTAAAATTGTGAAAAATATATACCAAGAAATATTAATGGATGATTGGCAAAAAAATTTAGAAAAATTTGGTGGTAATAAAGATCCTGAATTTTTAAAACTGCAACGTGCATATGTTGCATTAATACAAGAGGTAGATTTCACAAATGATAATAATGAAAGTAATCCTGAAATTAATACAAAGGATCTATTTAAATTGTTGGATGAAAATAAAGATTATGATAAAAAATATGAAAATTTTGAAAATTTTATATGGACAGAGATAGAGAAAGTTAACAAAAATACTGAACAAAACACTTTACAAAAGTATGAAGATGAATCTAATATTTCTAATTATATAGAGGTTAAAAATAATGAAAATAAAATTATTACTACTGAATCAGATAAATTGTCAATACAATCTGATGTTTTAAAACAAAACAAAAATGAGAGTGTGAAAAATAAAATTGAAAATATAGAAGAAAAAGAATTAGTATCTTTAGACATAACACAACAGAAAAATGTAGATGCTATAGATAAGACAATTAAAAATAAAGAAAGTACGACAGAAACTTCATATAAGAAAACTTCATTTAATGATGGCAATCTTTTATTTCCTATTTCTAAAGGTACAATGAAATCTTATGTCACAGAATCTGTATCACAAGATGAAATTCAAAAAATATTACAAGAAATTCAAGAAGGAATTGATGATAAAATTAAAAATAATAATAAAAATAAATTAACTAACAAACAAAACACCAAAAAAAATAGTAATAATAATGTCATATCTACAGATCTATTAGAAGAATTTAAAAAACCAATATGGGCATCTAATGAAGAAAAATCGAAATTTTTTACAGAATTTCATCAAAAGGCAAGATTATCTAATACAAAATATAACTTAAAAGAAGAAAGTGATTTAAAATATAAGGAAGATTATACTATCAATTTTAAAAGTAGGAAAAATGATGACAAGAAATATAAAATAAAACATATCGATGATGAATTATAATAATGATTTTCTATATTTAGGCAATTATAATTATTGTAACAAAGAAAATCATCTTCTACTTACACAAAGCTTATTGATAATGCACCTAATATTTTTGCAAACAATTTAGGTGCAATGAGTTTCGAAGTTTTTATATTTACCAAATGTATTATATAATGATAAACTATAATTATATAATAAAAGAACTCAGTGAACAAATTACAATTCAGTGATATTCTGAATTTATAAAAACTCTCAAATTATAAAAAACTGGTGCTTAGAATGAATATGTAATGTATTGTGAAATGAGAGTATGGGGGAGGGAAAAGATATATTGTTAAGATGCATGTCTATACGCGTTTTATTAGAGAATATAGCGTATATACATAGGAAATTAGACTAATGTGATTTTGGGAAGGATATGAAGTAAAGGCTCTAACAGATGTACATTTTATATATTATATAATTAGAGTATAGTTTTCGTGCACTTTATAGTATATGAATATTGTATTTTCTATTACTCCAGAGAATATTAATGTTTGTTATTGCCCTAACATTAGTACTTTCTACTTTAAATAGGTGCCATGTTTTCCAATACTAATTACAATATGGAAATAAGAAAATATTTCGTAAATTGACAATCTAATGAATATTGTAACACATTTTTTTTCCATTTATTATATTTCCGATAAAAATACTAAATTGAAAAGTCTAATTGTTAAATATTATTATTTAATGTTAAAAACAAAGATTTGAGAATACTAATAGTATCTTTCATCTGTTTATTACAGTATTTGTGTTATATCTTATCAAATTACATTTGAGAGCCAGAAACGATGATATTTGATGTTCAAACAAAACATGTGATCACAATGAATCTGCATAAATGCAATTAATTTTATAGGCATTAATGTTAAAAGTAAAAATATTACTTCCAAAGTATGTACTAAATTTTGAAATCATTTATCAAAATTATAAAAATTCAATTAATTATACAATATATGGCAATGTAAAAATTATGATTTAATTGTAATAATTATGTGTCTTAAATGTACATAAGTGTGTATAGTAAATTGTATGTAGTATATAATATAAAGAAGCATACCATCTCAAGGCTAATTAAAGAGTAGTTGATTATAAAAATATTCATAAAATGATAATATAGATTTGTTTTACTGCATTTATATGATTTCTTCATTCATAAAATTTATGCAAAGCACAATGCAGTATAAAAAACAGCTATGAATTTTTAGCAGTTTTATTTTTATGTTTCATAAAAATGCACAAAATTTTTGCATTAATTTTCATTTCAGCTGTTATATAATTCATACGTGTATATGTGGAATATATATATATATTTATATATTTATATATTTATATATTTATATGTATATATATTCCACAAAAATATCTAATAAATATATATATAATTCCACAAAAAATGTAAATAATGGAAGTTTCACTTTGGTATCATATATTTGTGTTCTAATAGTAAAATGACACAATGCATGTAAAATGCCAAAAGACATTTTTACACATATATTTTATTGTACATAAAATAAATAGAATATTATATTGTATAATCTATTACTTCGTGTATGTTGATTGCCTGTACTTAAATTTGTATTCTCTAGAGTAAAATCATAAGAAAAATTATATGCATTGTGAAATTTCATATATTAAATGAATATGTAAATGTAAATTGAATAAATTTAATGTTTTAAGACAGTATTGAAAACTGTCTGTATTTAGAAATTAAACTTTTATAGTTTTATTGAAATAAAAAATATTCATTTTGTAAAAAAATATATCAGCATCTAGTCACATTTAATATAGTAATGAGAGATAATAAAATATAGTAATGAGAGAGAAATATATCTGCTAATTGCTATATTCGTATTATCATTCGATATTTCGTACATCCTTCAATAGTACACAGTTAGATATACCATATTCAAAAAATTAAAACTCGGTAATCTTTATTTGATTTATTTATAGTACAGTCTATTATTTAAATTTATAATAAATTGAATCTTAGGATATTTATTTTTATGATCGATCATTTTTACGAATGCATTTGTAATACATACATTTGTAATTGCAATAGATTGTTTTGAGGAAACTAAAGATTTGTGATAGAGAGTTATAGCGTCAACAAATGTTGTTAAGATCTGAAAGCTTTTTGTGGTATTTACTAGGATAGAGATGGTTAACATTGTTTGAATTTTAAACGTACTACGTGTAATTTACATTAATATGATAATATCATTAAATAAAAGAGCAGTCAAATAAGAAATATCAGGAAACAATTATTTTGGTGGACTGAAGATATAAAAAAATTAAGGAAAAAAACATGTATAGCCAATAGAAGGAAGATACAGAGATGTAAAAATTTAGAGCAAAGAGCTATTCTGATAAAAGCATATCAGGAAGCAAAGAAAAATTTTTAAAGTGGCATAAAGATTGACAAAAATTGCTACTAGAAAAAGGCAAGCAATGAGATGGATAGTAATACTTGCAATCAGCCATATAAAATAATAAGACAGTTTGGAGCACTAAAGTATGATATTCAAGATACAGAAAAATAGCTCATTGAGATTGCAAATGAGTTCTTTACACAGAAAAAAAGAACTATCTGAATAGAAGATAAGAATTTTGAGGAGAATGAACTGTACACAGTGGATGTAGAGACCTGCAAGATATGCAAAGTGATAGAATCTGATGGTATCCTTGATGAAGCTTTAAAAACTATGATAGGAAAATACCCAGAAGTATTGTATGTAATGTACAATATTTTTTGGTATTGTGGAGCCTTTCTGGATACCTCAAAAAAGCAATTTCTAGTTTTGATTCCTATAGATCCTTTGGAAGCACTTTCTTACAAATCCCTATATATAGCTCTTGTTCATCCCTGTGGAAAACTTATTCTTAGCAGATTAATGCCTTTGATCAAAAAGCAGTGCATTTTCCAAAATACAATGCAATTATAAAGGAGGAAGGTCATCAATGGATACCTTAAGGATTGTGACAGAAACAATAAAACAGGTCTATAAAAGGCCAACAAAAGAAACAATGCGTGTTATACTTATTACACTAGACATAAAAAATGCTTTTGATTCAAATGAATAGAAGAATAATATAGATAATGTAAAAAATATGAATGAATTAACTAACCATATAATCAAGAAGTCAGAAATTTATTTTAATAATAGATAGTTTCTAATATGAACTAAAGGAGAAGATAAAGAACAGGATATAATTGAAAAAGTTTCACAGAGATTTATTAAAGGATTAGGCATATGGAATGTAATGTTTGATGGATTCTTTATAGTAGGAACTTTAACAGCAGCAACTACAATATGTTTTATGGATGATATAAGAATTTTGTTACAGATAGAAATATAGAAGAATTAGAAAAGAAAATAAATAATAAATAATTGTCATAATTTGAAATATGTCAGAATTTGTATTTACCTCGAAAATAATCAATACCCTTATATATTTCATGGGAAAACCATCATTATTGTTATACTTTTTTGGTCTTTTTTTCTTGAGCACGTGAAGTAAAAACATACTGATATAGTTTTAAGTAATGTATTAAGTGTGTATAATAAAAGATATATATCTTATTTGCATGATTTTAACAAACCTTTCAACAAAGTAAAAAGGAGATATTGTGTTTGTATGGTTCTGTTTATAATTGGTACATTGTAATATATAAATGTAATATATACACATATACTTCACGACAAAAACATGGAATACCTCACAAATTCAATGTTTTCATCACTTAAATGTAACAAATATACTTTTGATACGTATACATTTTTATTATAAAATACATTATATTACAAACAAACAAAAAGGCTAAAAAGTTTTTTGTTAGTATAACAAAAAAAAAATACAAAAAACCAGTACGACAAAATGATGTCACATAAACAAAAAAATGTGATTTAAATACTTAAAATAATATAATAAAATATATAACAATTCTTAATACTTTGTATGTTCTTTTTTATTTGCTAAAATAGCCAATATACATTTCAGAAGTACACTTCCGAAATGTACTTTGGAACACTTCAAATATGAACTTCAGGATCACTTAAATAGTTTTTTTAATATATTTTGGTTGTACTTTTATCCATTTTTATTTAATGCACATTTTTAAATCTGCAAAACATTGAAATTGTCTTCCATCTTCATAAACATTTCTTGCAAGTTGTGCCCAACAATTTTTAATTATGTTAAGATCTGATGATCTCGTTGATCACCTTAGAATACTTATCTTTTTTACTCAAAATTTGAAGCTTCTTTTAAAATCTCACGTTTTTCATGATTGTTTACTGCTTTCGGTTGATCAAAACTCTTTTTTTTTTACTGTATGCTTGTGGATTTTTTAATAAATTATACACTATTTTTCCGCTTCGATATATAATGCGTGTAATTTTTGAAACGAAATGGTTCTCTTTATGTAGTACCGAAACCGTTTTTATTTCGATGTTGGATAAAAATTTTTCTCTACTCACAGTAAAATGTTAATAAAAAAAACGACAACAAACACACACAATAATACAGTACACGGTCGGACGGTTTAATAACAGCAGAAAAAGAATCTCGAGGCTATGTCATCATTTTATCACATTGGTGAATCCTTTTGTTTACGTTTCAATTTAACTCTTCCAATAAAAACAACTTTGGAATTCCATCGAAATATATATATAAGGAAATATCAAGATTCATCACATTCAAAAAATAGCAATATTTAGGAGTATACTATCTTTTTATCGCGGGGTGTATTATATATTAAAATTAAAAAAACTTATTAAATGCTTTATTACATATCAGAAACCTTTCTTCTTTTTCTTTTTTGCGAATCAGGAAATCAAAAATACACCATTATATTCACTTATATAATAATCATATTTACACATTTAATATTTAATGTAATATTGTGTGCGTGTATATATATATATATATATAGAGAGAGAGAGAGAGAGAGAGAGAGAGTTATATAGAATATGTTAAAAAGTACTAAATGCCTTTAAAATGTTTACATTTTATATAAATAATTAAATTTTAAGTACGCTACAGATTGCTTTAATCGAATTCAAAAGGACGAATGCCGCGAAAAAATTAAATCTATGATATAGATGGTATAATTAAATAAAATGCATCGATATATAAGATGGATTGTATGTTCCATAATAAAAACATAAAATATCATCATCAATCACATTTTATTAAATAAGAAATAGAAAACGATTACTTAACCTTTATTTCTTTATCTTCTAGAGTTCAATATATTTACCATGGAATACGGAGTTACACGCAACAAACATATGGCGATTAGTGCAATAATTGAAGATAAATTTCGCGGAAAAAGCAAAAGGTTACTTTTTTTACTATTTATAGAAATATTTTTTTTTAATAAGTTAAATAATAGAGGAACGAGAAATAAAAACGACTTTCTTTTAACATAGGTAGAAACAAATTAAATAGAAGAAAGTAGTTCACAAAAAAAATTTGTTTTTTAAACATATATGTTTCTTATATCACATACATAATACACATACCAAGGGAATTGAACCGAATTCTCGTCTTCGTTTTCGTAATTGAAAACTCTTATCGTTTCATTCAACAACAGGATTGGTCACGATTGAACAATGTACACTTACCAATCTGGTAATATCAACGTTGAAACACCAAAAACGAAACAGACAAGGTTGCCATCTAATACTAAAAAATAAACTAAACTATTATTCATGGAAGTGCTTTCAAGATTATACCTACGTATATAGATTCTGGTTTTTACTTTAATTGCATTTATATTTTGAATCTTATGCAACAAGCAAAAAATGAATTGAAACTTTTATTTTCTTTTATTAACTTGGTTTTCCACAATTTAATAATTACTTTGATAATTTAAATATAACTAGATCCGTGGAATAAGTTTCTTTCTACATATATACAATCTGTTGTATTTTAAATTTATCTAACCTTATTACAGAATGTTGACAAGCATTTGTATTCATTTGTAAAATGTCAAAACGTTGGAGCAATGATTATGTGGTTACGGAGCACCGTGACTTACAGGTACATAGAACGTCATATAACTTATTTTTAAAAAATAAATATAATTCAATAATGAAACATAATTCTTATATTTGTTATTGATTTCAGGCTAATACTATGGCCATAGATGCAACTGGGAATTATGTTTTACTAGCTGGGTATACATATATTTATTAATTTATTTACTTATTATTATAAACTTATTATTAAGTTTCTATATTCTACAGTCGTAGATATTTTGCCATAAAACAATTGGATGAATGCAAGGAAACCTTACGAAAATTTCAACGACAAAGTAAATATGAAGTAGGTTCTGCGGAATGGAATCCCACACCATTAAATTGTCACTTATGTGCAATATCAGTAAGAAGTTAAATTTGATGGATTCACCATTATTAAATAATTTCATTTATTTTTTTAAATTAATATTTGTTTTTTCAGAGTAATACTCGTATAGAAATATTAAGCCTTACAGTAAGTAGTGGATATGAGCTACAAACTATCTATGGTCTTAAAGCACATACCCGTGTAGTTAATGATATAAATTGGCATCCAAAAGAACCTGACATTATAGCTTCTTGTAGTATTGATACTTTTATACATATTTGGGACATAAGAGATCAACGAAGACCTTGTTTATCTTTATCAGCAGTTGGTAAAGCAAAATAAATAATATATGCTTTCAGAATGAAATATATAATTGTTGTACTTTATAAATATTTTTAATATAGCGGGATCTTCACAAGTACGTTGGAATGGTTTATCACCACATACGTTGGCTACTACTCATGATGGAGATATTAAAATATGGGATCAACGTAAAGGAAATAGTCCTGTTCAATATATAGCAGCTCATTTAACAAAGGTTGTTATTTTTAGTATTACTACACACTAGTTTCTTTTATAATTAATAAAATCTTATAATACTTTAGATACATGGTTTAGATTGGTGTCCATTTAATCAAACTCAATTAGCAACATCTAGTCAAGATTGTACAGTTAAAATTTTTGATATTGGCAATCCAAAAAAAGCAGAAAATATCTTAACAACAAATTCTCCTGTATGGAGAGCACGATATACAGTAAGTAAACTTAAATATATATTATTTTATGTTCACATTTTACTTTTGCATTTTTTTATGAGATGATATCTCATTTTATCTTTTGACGTCAAATCTACAGTATTAAATAAGCCAATTAAATATGTAAAATATTTCATCTAGAAATAGAAAAGAGTCATAATTATAAACATTTTATAATAATATATAAAATGCATACAATTTTATATTTAATATATTAAAACATTGATTTTCTAGCCTTTTGGAGAAGGATTAGTAACGATAGTAGTACCACAGTTAAGACGAGGAGAGAATAGTCTTTTATTATGGAATACATCAAATCTTAGCGCACCTATATATACTTTCGTAGGACATACCGATGTTGTCTTAGAATTCCAATGGCGACATAAAAAATTAGGTATTATATAGTATTTTAAACAATGTTAGTAATTAAGGAAATCTTTCTCCCTCTATCAATTAAACTGTACACAGAGAACACTGACTATGAATTAATTACGTGGTCAAAGGATCAATGCTTAAGGATATTTAAAATTGATCCTTTTTTAAAAAAGGTAAGATAATTATAAAACACTGTATTAATGGAATATTCATGAAATGAACAAGAAATTTGTAGTATAATGTTTTAGTTATGTGGACATGACAGTGACGATAATGCCTCCGTTTTTTCGCAATATGGAAAAGATAATGCATTAAGTACGTATAAATTAATTATATACTTATTCAATTCTGTTAAGATATAACAAAGTTTATTTAAACAATATTATAGGTTCTTTGCAATCCGTTCAACAACTTCAAATAAATGATGCGCAGAATAATCAGGAAACAAATTATATAGAAACAAAAATTGATGATTCTACATCGAGTACGGAATTAAGTACATTTTCTGAAAATACAAAGGATATATCATCACCTACACAACCCAAGACATTACAACAAGAATTTTCCTTGATAAACATGAATATACCAAATATAGAGGTAATATAGTTTAAAATTAACATAATAGAACCTATTATTATCTTTGTAAACATTATAAAACTATTTAGGTAAATGCAATGGATGCAAATGAACGAAGCTGTACTGTTACAGCATGTAATACAAATTATAACGTAGTACTTAAAGTAAATTTTCCTAGAAACTATCCATACAATGCACAACCTACATTCCAATTTTGTCCTGGAACAAGCATTGATAATGCAACAATGGCAAAGTTATTAAAAGTTTTGAAACAGACTGCTCAACAACGCGTCAGAAAAAACCGTTCCTGTTTGGAACCATGTCTTAGACAATTGATTATAACGTTAGAACAAGTAAATAAATTATGATATTATTTTGTATTCTAATATTTTAACTACATTATTTTATATTCTTTATGTTATTTATAGATATGTAAAAAAGATGAAAATGAAACCAATCATCTAGATTATTATATACAGGATAATGCAAACTTCTTAAATTCCTCTAATATGTGTACTACTTATCAAGATGCATATATACCATTTCCTCGAACATCCGGTGCCAAATTTTGTTGTGTAGGTTTGTAGGCATGTTGTAAACATTCAATAATGTTCTAAGATCATTTATAATACTAATATTTCTCCAGGTATACTTGTATGTTTTGGTCGTTCTTCATATCAAAGAAGATCTTCAATAAAACCTGAAAGTATAACACCTAGAGCACTATCTGCTTTAGGAAGTGGAATTAATAATGGAGAAAATTTTATGAATATGTATCCAAATACTTATGTGCCATCTAATGATGGTATATCAATCAGTTCTTTCTATTTTCAAGATCGTGTAAGTTAATATTTTTTACTACAGTTATTATATATTATCTTTAAATTAGTATAACAATAAAATTGATGTTAATAGAAAAACATAAGACGTAATTTACATGGTACAAATAGAATACACGACAGGCCATGTTGTAAAAATTATCGTTCATTGGTTACAATTTACGAAGCTTCGTCTCTATTTTTTGTTAGTAAAGAACTTGCAGAAAAATATATGTAAGTATAACAAAAAATGTAATATTTTATTAACATAGCATTATTATAATATATAATAATCATTATATTATAATTATCATAATGTTTTTTCATACATTGCTTGTCAATGACTTTGTGATTTTTTTTTTGAAATTTATTTTTTGTTGTAGTATTAACATTACAGATATTCCAGCTATGTGTCAGTATAATGCAAATGTTGCTGCTACATTGGAAAGAGCTGATTTGGTACAAGCTTGGTGTTTAGCTGCACTTGTTATATCACAATCTTCTTCCAATAAAGGACAAAACTTATTTCAAACATCAGATAATGATCTTGCTCCATGGGCTTTACATCCATTCGGACAAAATTTAATTCATTCTTTGTAAGTATTGTATTGTAAAAAATGTATTTGTAATACAACAAAAAGTATATTCTACGTATGTTTGTTCTTCAGAATTCAACATTATGCTAATCAATCTGACATACAAATGGCTGGTATGTTGAGCTGTGCATTTAGTTATCGATCTGAAAATGTAGATGCTACGCAAACACGAATAGTTAGCAAATCTGTTAATGTTAGTGTAAGTGATCTCACTATCTGTAAAAGCAATAACTTATAGAATTATTTTAAGATATTTAGCTAATTATTATGTATATGCACAAATGATAAGACAGTCATATATTTGACAAAAAAAATATAATGATGAAATAGTAATAATTATTTTATCTGTTACTTTTTCTGACAATTCAAACAAAATCATAGTTGAAGATAGAATTTCGAATTAAATCTGACACTTCTACGTTATTCTATAAATAAATTACTAAATTATATATTATATTTACGATAATGTATAATGAAATTGTATGAATGCAGTTCAAGATTTCATTTTTTCCTTTATTGTATAATGACTAAGGATTTTAAGAACCATATGTAATTATAAAAGATTCATTATATATTGCTAGCAATTTATGCTTTAATATTTTATTCTTTTGTACTATAATGTACATGTACAGATGTTCTCTTAGATTATGAGTAATCTAAGAACTGATACAATATTATCTTTGTTATAGAGGCTTTCTGCGAATACTTCTAATAGTGGTGGTTGAAGGTAACGTATTTCTTTTAAATATTGTTCTAAAGTGTGTTTTTCAAATATATTGGTTCTTAGATTGCTTTGTCATAAAGATACTGTTCCTTAACTCTTATCAATATTATTGAAGTAGAAGTGTCAAAAAAGCTGATTTTACTCTTTTTAAATGTTTACATAATACTTCAAATTCAAATATCAAAAATATTTTACATACATATGCATTAATTTCACATATAAATAGTAAAAATGTATTGAATGTATTAAGAATATAGATAAAGAATTGTATTCTTAATAAACACGGATATATATAGTTAGCAGTTACTCATTATTTTTTATTATAAAATTTTTACATAACACAGTTCGATATAAAATATTTTGCTATAACACAAGTAATATATTAATAAAAGACATGTTTTAGCCTGGTGGTTCCCCATATCATACAATTCATCTAGCAGATACAACATTAGAAGGATGCAATTTTCCAAATTTAAAACCACATAGGTCCAATTCATGGTCTGAATCTCTAGATGATTTAAAAATTATACAAGATACATTTGGAGATTCTGTTAAAAATATTAAGTAAGTATAAAGAATTTAACCTTTATAAAAATTGTTATAAAATTTAAAGTAAGATACAGTCTGTATCTATAAACAGAGTACTTGATGAAAAATATACAGCACTTTATAATGGATACAAAAAAGCATACGCGGAGGTACTACATAGATGGCAATTGTTAGATGCAAGAGCACAAGTGTTGAAGCATGTAAGCATAATGCCAATTGATATACATAAAGGTGTTGAATTCCAAAGTGAATGTCAAATCTGTGGTAAAGTTTGTAGAGGTCCTCAATGCTTAAACTGTAAACGATTAACATTTCAATGTGTAGTCTGTCATATTTCAGTTAGAGGTTTGTGTATGATTGCTATAATATAATAAAAAATTATTTCATAAATTTCCAATCATTTCATATTAATACAATATATATTTCTAGGACCAAGCAACTTCTGCATTCTTTGTGGTCATGGTGGACATACTCAACACTTAGCAGCCTGGTTTGTTAATGAAACAGTTTGCCCAGCAGGCTGTGGGTGTTGTTGTTTGCAAGAAAGTTCTATACTATTAAAAATGTAAATAATACAAAGAAGCAAAATTGTATATACCAATGACAGATAATACGTGTTATGATAAAATAATATTTTTTAAGAAAAAAGAGAGATTTATTAATTACCTGTTACAAAGAGTTGTGCAAATCTATTAATATAAACATAATCTATTTGTAACCTTATTTCTTGAATTATATAATGACAGATTTAATTGATCACTAATATTTACTGTTTTTTCGCTATTATTATTATTTTTAATATTTCACTCTTGGTTAACAAGATTCTCTTGATCCTTTTCGACAAAAGATGAATTAAGAAATAATTTTTCCATCTCTTGTAATTCGACTGAAAATAAGAATTTGATAGATATTTATATTTAATATTAACATTGTATAATGTATCATTTAAAAAAATATGTTATACGTTCATCGCGAATTGCTTTTTCTCGTGCAAGCTCTGGTTCCTTTATAGATCGTAATTTTTCTTCTTCTTCGCGCAATGCAGTTTCCAAAATATGATATTTTTTCTGATTTTTAAATCCACAAACCACTCCAACAATTAAAAATGTCCATCTAACAAACTAAAGCCTATATATTTAAGCTTAGCTTATATATTATAATTTGAATGAACGAAATTTTTTATATTACCTTTATTAGTGGATTAACTTCATACGGAAGATAAACAACTTTTTTTTTAACCATAATAGATAACTAAATAAGTAATAAATATATTCAATTTATTAACGAAGTAATTATTTTGTCCTTTGTATGTTGTGAATTAGGTTACAAATTATCTGTTTATTTTCTTGTTTGGATTTATGGTGTACATAAACTAATCGAATAGTGAAAAAAAACTAATCCAATAATTTATAATGCGTGTATGGTAATTTTTTAATATAATATTGATGGAATAAATTAAAAAAATAACTATTTGTTTTTATAAATAGTTATTTTATAACGTTATTTCTAAGGATTTAATTTATAAAAAATAGAATACATACTTGTGTGTGTGTGTGTGAGTGCGCGCACGTGTGTGTATATTGTATATATAAGAAAAATTGCTAAGATATTAATATTTTGTTTTATTGTCTTTGTCCAAGTACATAAAGAATGTTTGCAAAAGGGCTAATATCTGTAATGATTGGGCTTATAAGGACCTTCTACAGGAATATCAAGATATTTAGATTGTTCTGCTGTCAACTTGGTTAACATTACACCAAGGTGATTGAGATGTAATGCTGCAACTTCTTCATCTAATTTCTTTGGTAACATATGAACGCCTATGGCATATGATCCAGATTTACTCCATAATTCAATCTGCGCTAATACTTGATTTGTAAAAGAATTACTCATGACAAAACTAGAATGTCCCGTGGCACATCCCAAATTAACTAAACGACCTTCTGCGAGTAAAATGATATGTCTAGAATATAAATATTTTTAATAGTTTAATATATTCATTATATGTTGTATTTCATTATATTTTTTTGTTTATATTTAATATTCAACTGAATAACTACCTATTGTTTTTCAAAGTATATCTGTCCACTTGAGGCTTAATATTGATTTTACTGACTGCATTCTTTTCTAACCATGCAACATCTATTTCACAATCAAAATGTCCAATATTACAAACAATAGCATCATTTGACATGTTTAAAAAGTGTTCACCTAAAATTATATCTTTACATCCTGTAGTAGTGACAAAAATCTGACCTATTGTTGATGCTTGTGTCATTGTAGTTACCTGAAAAAAATAATGCAATTATTTATGATAAAATTTTGGAACTTTAAAAATGGAACATTTATAACAAATTAATTGATATTTTCGACATTTACTTGATATCCTTCCATGGCTGCTTGTAATGCATTTATGGGATCTATTTCTGTAATAACAACGCGGCCACCTAATGCTCTAAGACTTTGTGCACATCCCTTACCAACATCTCCGTATCCTGCTACCACGCACACTTTTCCAGCAATCATGATATCAGTTGCTCTTTTGATACCATCAATTAAAGATTCTCTACATCCATATAGATTATCAAATTTGCTCTGAAATAAAAAACATATCATTGTAATAATTTATTATATTATATTATTATAAACTTTAAAGATTAAATACATATACAACAAACCTTTGTAACAGAATCATTAACATTTATTGCAGGCACCTTGAGGGTTCCTTCCTTCATCATACGATAAAGATTATGTACTCCAGTTGTAGTTTCCTCTGATATACCCCGACAATCTTTTAAGTACTGTGGAAACTTAGTATGTACAAGATTTGTAAGATCACCACCATCGTCAAGGATTAGATTTAAAGGTTTATCATCATCAAATATCAAGGTTTGTTCTATACACCATAGATACTCTTCATCTGTTTCACCCTTCCATGCATAAACAGGTACTCCAGCTCTTGCTATAGCAGCAGCTGCATGATCTTGTGTACTAAAGATGTTACAAGATGACCATTGTACCTTAATTGCAATAAAAGATCTCTTTGAACATAATTTTTATTGAAATATATATCTTATATATTATAATATTCTAAAGCTTGATTTGTTATAATATCGTGATTCTATTAAAGGGTCAAAGTTTATACTGTTGATATGATAAGAAGTCACAGTAACACAAAAAAATAAGTTTGTAGCTTGTGATTAAATCTTGTTAAGATTTGCAAAAATTAATATTTATAAGATAAATTATAAACTGTATATTCAAGAATTATTACTATTAAGTCTTACTTGAAGTTTACCTTTGCTCCAAGCTCTATTAAAGTTTCAATAAGAACAGCAGTTTGCACAGTCATATGAAGGCAACCAGCAATACGAGCTCCTTGCAATACTTTAGATGGACCATATTTTCGTCTTATTGCCATAAGACCAGGCATTTCATTTTCTGCTAGAGTTATCTCTTTTCTACCCCATTCTGCCAGAGATATGTCAGCTGCAATAATAAAGTTACAAAATGTTGAATGAAAATGTTAATAGATCACTTTAAAAAAAGTTCTATAGATCATGAACCCTAATTTACATTTACAAAGCAAAAATTTCCATTTCTTTTATATATTTAAAATTGTAAAATAGTAATTGAATTACCTTATTTATTATGTATACATATATCTTATTTATAGCTTGATATATTATGATATAATGCATTCATACAATAAATATTCCAATATAAATTTATTAAAAATATATTATACAAGAGATTATTTATACAAGAAATTAGAGTTAAATAATAAAAAAACAAGCATTATATTATAACTTGATGATATAATAGTTCACAAATTTATACATTTTTTTGTTTCCAATTCATAATCACATATTTTATTTAAACTTTTCAATATTACATATATTAAAATAATTCGACATACAATTATGCTGAAAAAACGTATATATAATGGGGGAAAAAAGGATTTAATAAAACTTTTTACATATATATTCTAATTTAGATTATAAATAGATTATAAATATAATATAGATTTTTTTATGATAGTCTAATTGTTTAAATTTCTATATAATAACTAGAGAATCATTGTTCCGTAATAAAAAGGCACGTGTTTATAAAGGTACCAAATATTTATAAATTTTTTTTATTGTTACTTACCAATTTTATAGGGAAGTTTTGAAGACATCTTTTTCAAAATTTGAAAATTCTACTAATCAATGAAAAGAAGTTATGAATAATTGATACGACAATCAATTTGTTAAAAGTACAAAATATCAACAATAAATCGCAATAAAATCAACTAAACTTGACTCTATCCCACGCCATCTCATACTGTACGTACTATCGAATAATTTCAGTCTTCCCCCTCTTTACTACCTTCATGGAATTCGTTACCATGCATTCAAGCCAATCATGTTATATCAGATTAATTTACATAAAGTTAAATGTTCGTGAATATTTACGAAAAAAAATCGTCTACGAATTAGTATTTATTCTTTGAGAAATTTTAGCATTCAACTGACTTCGATTGAGTAATTAGATAGAATTAATACGCTCTTGAACAACATCATATTCATAAATTTTTAATAATATTGATTATTAAATTCATACATTTAATTTAGTTTAATTTTTTTTATTTACAGGTTTTTTTATTTCACTTATTTTTTATTTATATTTGTTACCATATGAGAATCAATTATCAATTTTATTTCCTACTACTAATAGCGCTATAGTCTGTTTCTGAATAACATTATGTGACATAAACAAGTGCGGTATCTTCATATTTAATGTAAAGACGCCATATAATAAAATGAGTTTTTCAATGCAATTTTTGAACGATTTTTCTTTATAGTGACATTATAATGATATTATAATCTTAAACCATGTTTTCAGTTAGAATATTAACAATAGATAGTTATCAAACAAATCCCATTCCTGAATTAGATCCCACGTTTTCAGAATTTCGAGGCAATGAAATTAAACATGTACCTGTGATTAGAATATTTGGTTCAACTTTAACAGGTTGAATTTACTTGTTTGTTATTATTGTTTATTCAATATTCATTACAAGAGTATTTTTCTGAAGTTTTCTCATTTGTAAATAATTATCGTAATATAATTTATTGTTATCTGATGTTTTTATTTTCAGGAGAAAAAACATGTTTGCACATACATGGTGTATTTCCATATATATATGTACCATGTACCATCAAAGAAAATATAAATAGTTTTATGCATCGATTAAGTTCGTCAATAGATAATGCCATTAATGTATCATCAGGAAAAACAACATGTAATACTCAACATGTTTACAAAATACAATTAGTTCGTGGAATGTAAGGGAATTTTCAATTTAAAAGAAAAAGAAATATATCATATATATTATATATAACATAATATAGTTGCAATATTAATAATATATTAAGATAACAATTGCATTTTAATATTTTACAGTCCATATTATGGATATCATGAAACAGAATATCTTTTCTTTAAAATTTATTTTTATAATCCATTTATTATAAAGAAAGTAGCAGATTTATTACAAGTAGGTATTTTATTAATATGATTATAAACTTATATATATTATAATAAATATTCACACATATATTATGTGTATTTTTTACTTGCTCTAACATGAGTACAACATAAAATTTCAATTTTAGGATGGTGTAATTTGCAATCTAAAGTTACAACCACATGAAGCACATATTCCATTTATTTTACAATTTATGATAGATTATAATTTGTATGGTATGAATCTTATAAATATAAAAAAAATTAAACATCGCTGGTCTTCATTTTTAACTACAAAAGAAGAAGCAAACGAAATGTATAATTCAGAATCGTTTGATTCACAAAAATATCTTCCAATGTCTGTTATTCGTCAAACAATATGTGCCTTAGAAGTAGATACACAAGCAGATAATATATTAAATCGAGAAATAATAGGTAAAGGTATGGAATTAAATCCTGGTCTTGCTGAAATTTGGAAAGAGGAAAAAATAAGAAGACTTCAAGCTGGCTTGGAAAATGTTAAGTCACAATTATTATATTCAAAAAATCCAGAGAAACGAACTGTACTACCAACTGTTAATGATAATTATCAAGAGCAACAAATCTTTCAGAAACTTCAAGACATTCTACAGGTATATCAGTATTTTTACATAAATATATTTTTATAATTATAATATATATTATTATATAATATACAATTAAAATCATTTATAAATACATATATTTTATTATTTCTTCTAGGAGAATGAGACTGTAACTTTATCAAACTTAACAGAAACTTCTTATCCATTGCAAGCACAGGAGGATGACGATATATTAAATGCTTCATGGGTTGTAAATCATATTACTCCATCTTCATCACAAAAGATATATGAAAAAGAACAAACAAAATATGATAACTTTAAAGAATTGCCTTCATATTTTTTATTAGAAACTCTTTCAACCGAGAATCAAGCTAGCAAAACAAGTTCTTGTAAATATTGAAAATATGATATTTTAATAATAATTAATAAGTCGATAGCCATTTATTGCTCTGTTAAAGATACTCTTAATTATGTTTTTTTATTTTATTGTAGTGAATGAAGATGATATGGACTTAGTGGAAATATTAGCTGATTTATCAGAAAATGATGAAGTTAAGAAAATAATAGATGATGATAGTATATTAGGATCTCAATATTCAGAACAGGATAATAAAGTCTTATCTGACTATGAAGATGATGAAAATGAGCAGTTGAATTTTTCAAATCTGGACCTGTCTAGGCTTAGTCAAAATCTATCAAATACATTAATAGAAAAATCAAATAAATCAAATGAAGAAGATATCCAAACAGAACATGATAAGAATTTAAGTATATTAACTTGTCCTCAACTTGATGGTGCTAATGATTTTCTAGAAAGTCCAAAATCTAAAAAAAGAAAAAGGGCAAATACACAATGCGATAATATTAATAATGTACCGAATAAATCACAATCTAAGAAAACGAAACTGGAATATGTTGAACAATCACATGTTAACAAACAAAATCCTGAGATTGCATCATCTTCAGCACTTTCTGATAAAAATCATTTAGTTTTTACTGCAGTAGATCCCTTGCTCAGATCTAAAATCATCTTGGATGAACAAGAAAAACGTATTTCTACTTATAATCGCTATAAATCATCTACTAAACAAACTGTAGTTGATATTGTACAGGAAGAAGGGATGAATGATCTTAAAACCCATAACAGTAATAAACTTATTAAATCTAAGAATATGAGTAATGAAGATTTAAAAAAACAAATATATGAGCCAAAGAATAGTAAGCAAGGACTATCAAAAAAAAATTTTAATTTGTCACGAAATTACTCACCATTAAATTTAATTATTAGTTCTCCAAAAACATTAAAATTCAACAATAAAAATGCAATAAGTTCCAAGATTATAGAGGGGAATTGTAACATAAGTCCCAAGAAATTGGTATTCTCTGAATCAGATGATCTAAAATGTAACTTATTAAGAATATATATAGAAAAAAATGTAAAAAAGCATTAGAAAATATAATATAATATATAATATCAAAATAAAGATTTAATACGTATTATTTTTACAGGTAATGTAACTGAACCTAGTGTATCTCAATATAATCCAGATATTAAAAATCTGTCTAGAGAATATCAACCAAAGGCATCAGATATCAGATATAAAAATGACAAAACTGATGTTCTGGCTGATTTATCATTTCAAATTGATGAATTAAATGTTCCTGAAAGCGATTTAGAAAAAAATATACACAACACAACATTTACACAATATATTGAAGAAAAAATAAGAAATGAAAGTCAAACTTTGCAGTCCAATTATACTGTTGTCAGTCAAACAAAAAAAGTTTCACTTACAATTACAACAAAGTTTAACCCACCTACACGAGAACGTGTATTACAAAGTTTGGCTATATACGATATTTCCAAAAGCACTCAAGCAGAACCATTTTTTAGTAATAAGTTTGATTTAATTAAGCAAAAAGAAATTTCATCTAATACTTTCAATATACCAGTGATTGCTTCGTTTAATTCCTGTTTGAAGGGAATTACAGGAATTAAATTATGGCGACGAATGAAAGTAAACGAATTTTATCCTTCTGGATCAAACATAAAGTCAAATCATATAAAAAGAGTCCTTGCAGGTTATAATTTATTAACGATACGAACTCTTTTGGAACCTCCACAAACAAAATCTGTTCAAACATGGTTGAAATTGAAGCAGTGTCTGTCTATAAAAAATCAACAAAGTAAGAATGTTTATACAATAAAATTACTATTATTAAATTATATCTATCATAAATATTATGGTCTATTTTATTATATATACATATAAATTTTGAGAATTAATGATTAAATCTTTTTTTGCATGCATCTGTATAGTTGACGTTAATAATACTTCTATAAGTGGACAATCTCCTTCTAGTAATTCAAATTCATTAAAAAAAAATGACACACCAAAAAACACATCTAATGATATACTATCACATAAATACAATAAAGTATCACAATATCTAGGAATTTCTCATGGACAGATAGAATATTCTTTAAATGAAAAAATCGGCAGTGCCTCACATGAAAATCTTCAGCATTCTAGAATTATAACTATGGTAAATAGTTTATATTTAATTTCGAATATAAGTTATTATTTATTAACAGTTAAACCAATATTTATAAAATTTGTTTAGCACCAATATATAACAATACTTTCTTTGGAAGTACATATTCTTACACGTGAAGATTTCATACCTGATCCACAACATGATCCTATAGAAGCAATTTTTTATGCTATTCAAAATGATGTTCCAATTTCTTCTGATATAAAGCAAATGGAATATGGTACGATTTTAAGTTTATTTACATTTATAGTTAATCATTTTTTATTAAAGTTAAATATCATTACAGGAGCAATTGTACGTTTATCCAGCGAACAGTCAGCAGGTTTCATTAATTCTCACATTCCTTTTATTCCAACTTTGATACAATATGTAGAAAGTGAGGAAGATTTATTAAATAATTTAGTTACATTAATTCGTCGTTGTGATCCTGATATATTAATTGGTTGGGAAGTCGAAGTTTTATCTTGGGGTTATATCTTTCAAAGAGCTTCAAATATGGGCTTTAAACTGTTTCCTTTATACATTTCAAGAACTCCAAATATTTCATCTTCTTATGGATCCCAAATGTTCTTTAAGGAAGATTCAGAAATACGGATACCAGGCCGCGTATTTTTGAATGTCTGGAGGATAATGAGACATGAAATAGGTATATAAAAATTATATTTTACTTTAATAATTAATAAGTATCACTTTTAATTAATAGTATACTAATAAATGAATTATATTGTATATATATATTCTTTTAGCATTATCAAGTTATACATTTGAAAGCATTATGTACAATGTGATGAAAGAAAGAGTTTCATGTCAAAATTATAAAACATTAACTAAATGGTGGAAACATTCAAATATTGCAATAAAAAGTAGAGTAATCGATCATTATGTTATAAGAGTTTCAGGAAATTTAAGAATTCTTTCTCAATTAGATATTATTGGTAAAATAAATTTGTATGTTTCTTTTATTGGTAATTTACTAAATACCATAAATTCTTTAATATTTATAATGTCTGTGCAGGTAGAACGAGTGAATATGCACGACTCTTCGGAATACAATTTTATGAAGTATTTTCACGAGGTTCTCAGTTTCGCGTCGAATCAATGATGTTAAGACTTGCAAAACCCTTAAATTTTATTGCTGTATCACCTTCTGTGCAACAAAGAGCTAAAATGCGTGCCCCAGCAGCATTACCTTTGATTATGGAACCAGAGTCTAAATTTTATACAGATCCAATGATAGTTCTTGACTTTCAAAGTTTATATCCAAGCATTATAATTGCTTATAATTACTGCTTTTCTACATGTTTAGGTCGCATTGAACACTTAGGCCAGTGAGTAAGAAACCCAAAATATAATTAATATTTATTTCAATTAAATTTAATTTTTTACAATATAAAATATGCATTAGATCTGTACCATTTGTGTTTGGCGCAACAACTTTAAAAATTAAAAGAAATACTCTTTTAAAGTTACAAGGAAAAATCAATTGTGCGCCCAACGGTGTAGCTTTTGTAAAATCTGAAGTACGCAAAGGTATATTACCAAGAATGCTTGAAGAAATACTAAATACTCGTATAATGGTAAAGAATTCGATAAAACTTCATTCATCCGATAATAATAATCTTCAGCGTATTCTTCATTCGCAACAATTAGGTCTAAAGTTGATAGCAAATGTTACATATGGTTATACGTCTGCTAACTTTAGTGGCAGAATGCCATGCATTGAGGTATATGAAATAGACAAAAAATAGATAAAAAAAAGCATATAAGATGAATATTATTATATTTTAATATGTTCAAAGATAGGTGATAGTGTAGTTAGCAAAGGAAGAGAAACTCTTGAGCGTGCTATAAAAATTGTGGAGTCTACACCTAGATGGGGTGCTAGAGTAGTTTATGGAGATACAGATTCTTTATTTATCCTATTACCTGGAAAATCACGAACAGAAGCTTTCAAAATCGGTGCTGATATTGCGGATACTGTTACAGCTGCTAATCCATCTCCTATAAAATTAAAATTCGAAAAAGTCCTTCAGCCATCTATTTTGCAGGTAAATAGTAATTAATTATTATTATTCTTTAAATATAAAAATGATAGTTAATGAGCTTTTTATTGTTTAGACAAAAAAGCGTTATTGCGGATATATGTATGAGACTTCTGATCAAAAAAATCCTGAATATTTTGCAAAAGGTATTGAGACTGTACGTAGAGATGGATGTTTTGCCGTTTCAAAGGTATATTACATCAAAAGAATAAATTATAATATTTGTTTATTTTGAAGTAAATTTACAAATTCATAATTACCGTATCATTAACTATTCTTTTAGATTCTTGAAAGATCATTGAAAATATTATTTGATACTTCAGATATTTCTTTAATAAAAATGTATATTCTCCGACAATTTAATAAAATTTTATGCAGACGAGTCTCGATTGAGGATTTAACATTTGCTAAAGAATTTCGTGGTTTAAATGGTTACAAACCAAATGCTGTTGTCCCAGCATTAGAATTAACACGCAGATTAATGCGCAAGGATCCTCGTGCAATACCCCGTACTGGCGAACGTGTGCGTTATGTTATTGTTGCTGGTGCACCGAATCAAGCATTAATCCATTGCGTTCGTACACCATGGGAAGTAATGTGCGACCCTGGTTTATATCCAAATTCTATTTATTATATAACAAAAGTTATTATACCACCTCTAAATCGGTGTTTTAATTTATTTGGTATCGATGTTAACAACTGGTAAGTTATATAAAAAATTCATGATATAATCACGATAAAATAAGTTTCAAATACTATGTAATATTATAAGTTGTATATAATTAAATCCTTAAACAGGTATCAAGAGATATCTCATCGACAATCATTCGATAAATTAGACTACTTAAATACGAAAAATCAAAAATCTACGATTTGTCAATTTTTTAATACTACTATATGTAATGTTTGTGGAGAACAGTCTACTAATGAAATTTGTTCAGAATGTATGACACAACCTGACAAAACAATCCTCGCATTTTACGAAAAGATAAGATGGTTGGAACGTACATATCAGCAATTTAATGAAGTAAGTGTATCACATTTGATATTATTATTACATGAAATTTTTTTTATTCCAAATTATTCTTTTGTAATGGGAGAGTAAGATAAGTTTGTATATATATATATATATTACGTTAGATAAATTATTTCCTTCAGGTATGTTACTCGTGCGTGGGGCGACGAGATGATCCTGATTGTGCTTCTTTAGATTGTCCAATATTATATCGCATATATGAAGCTCGTAAAAATCTTGCACAAGTATCTTACTTAAATAATCTGATAAACAATGGTATTAATATTATCAATACACACGACAATAACGCACCTACCTCATAATAGTGGTTGCACTCGTGATGATGATAATACTCGTCAAATTGTGGGATTATTTGGACCTCTTGGAAAGTAAATGAAATGAAAAAAGCTGCTTTACTATTTGAATGTTTATTCTTTTAATTTTTTTTTTATCATAATACTGTATAACATACAAGAAATGCACATTAATGAAACCTACAGAAGAGAATCTGAATATACATAACACTTTTCACTTGTTTTACTTTTCATGCATTTTTGTTTAGCTATCATATATTTTTTTTTACTAACTCAAAGATGATAATTTTATTAAATACTTGTTAGATAGCATAAGAATAAGTATAAATACATTTTCAATTTATTTGCAATGAATGTCATCATTTTCGACTATTTCTTTGTAAATAATTCAAGTAGTATGTTCTGACTGCATATAGTGTAGAAGAGAAGAATATATTACTAAACTTAGATTGTAATAAAAATGAAATAAATAAACTGTTTTCTTTCCACTTTCTCTTTCATTATAAGTACTACTGCTTCCGCCGAAACTTGATGATTTATGCTCAAACTCCACTTTCCTTTTTTTTCTTTTTTTATGCATTTTCATTTTCTTTCGTAAAACATTATCAAATACAAAAAAATGTAGTATCATTTGTAATTGTTATTTGCAATATTATAACTATAAATGAATAAAGTTACGGTCTTTTAAATATTATATTTTTTACGTTATTAAAAAACAACATATCACGAGTTAATATTATTATATGTGTTTAAAGTGCCAGTATGATTATGAAAAAGAAAAATGAACTTGCGTTTCGTAATATTGAGCACTATCTTTAAACGTTGCAAAGTTTTTCATGAAAATTATTGAAACAATTCTGACTAGAATATCGATTTATATTTAAAACGCGCAAGTTATGCACTTTTTTAATGAAATACTGAATTGTTTCTCTATTTGTCACCCAGATTTCATTGTATAATCGCATTCTTACTTTTTTTTCTTTTATTATTAAACAACATCAACGATACGCTTTATCTTTCATACGACACATTGTTTTCAATTATTTTTACTTTCGAAAATATTTTTTTTGCAAAGAATATATAAGTCGACAATATAAAAACAAAACCACGAGCGTATGTGTGTAATGTCAATGTTGCTTTTATATACGTTTATATATTTAAGAGAACGTTGCGTTAGATTCATATTAATGTTTCGTAATTTTTACATAACATTTTTGACCTTACAACGGAAAGAAAATAATGCTTATGACGTACAAGTTTTATCATAGTATTATTCTCGCATATCTATTATATAGATTTACTTTCTTTTTATTATTATTTTTTTTTACATAGTACGACAACTTAGCACATTATATTTCAATATTTAAATAATAATTTCATTTTAATATATATTTATTTGCCACATTAAGAAATTCTTCGTACCGTTTTCTTTTCGTCGATTATATTACATAACTAAATTAATTAGTATCGTACTTTAGGACATTTGAAAGTTAATTTAATGTATCAAAGTATATGTAATATAATATATGAAAGTGAAACACATTTACATACGAGCGAGTAGTATAACAACAAAAGCGATACGTGCGTAAAAATGAATAAATCTATTAAACTTATACAAATAGGAAAAGTAATAGCTTGAACAAAGACCGAAGTTATTGATTTTTCAATTAAAATTTTATGGCGGAATGTTTTGCACGATATATTTTTAAATGATCATTTAAATATATCGTGTATATGTTGATCGAAAAAAAAAAAAAGAAAAAAACACAAATCAAATGATAGTAGCATGTTGGACTAAAATATAAATAAAGAAAATCAATAACACCGTATAAATTTACAAACATTCTTGATACATCTTTCCAACTAAATATTATGTATATCATCTTAAAATTGTTAATTTGTTTTAAACGCACGTAAAGTCGTGTAATTTACGTTAAATTAAAATGAAAAAAGAACAAAGAATAAAAAAAAAAAAAAAAAAAAAGAAACAATATTCTAACTCATTGGAGTTTTTACGATATTACAATATTCATCTTTGTAAATTTTTAATTGTAGAAATACACAAGATAAATTAGAGTAACTTGGTTGATAAATCAGATAACAGATTTTTGATCAAATCGAACAAAAATAATATTTTTCTATGATCGGTTTCATTTCACCTATCGAACTATTATATCTTCAAATTATATTTAAATGTGTATTGAAATAAGAAAATAAATATAATATAACAATAAAAGTATCAAAGAAATTAGTTTTCAATGTAACTTAATGGCGATATTATTCGTTTATATGCGCAAACGTAATATAAAAAGAAGAACGGATCGAATTAACGGATTATTATACTATGCGATAAGTGCGAGTATTTTTCAAACATAGAAATTTCTATAAGCTCTCGCTTTGCTACAGAGCACCAAATTACGTATCGAAGTTTTAATCTAATAATCTTAATAATTCGGCGCGTTATGAAATCGTACAATAACATAAAGAACGAAATGTGTTTGTCTGTACGGTAGTGTGTTGTACATCATTGGCGCTGTATAATACTCGTATAATATACACAAAGTAACAATGATAATGATTATTCTTAACGTTTTAGTTAAGAATGTTGATAAACTATAAATCAAATCAACCGATGTTTTTACTTAGTATCACATTAAATTCTAAGTGTATTGCGTTATTTATTTTTTATTTGTGAAAAAATTGAGGTTACGTGTTTTTACATATAAGTGAGATTTTTCCAATCTCGAACCTTTATGATAGGAATTGAGAACTCTGATAGTCAATATTTATAATTTCATCTATTCCTGTAACATATTTTATTCCTTTATCAATTATTATATTATTAATCATACATAACGATAAAATTATCGTTATTAAATAACCTCAATAGGGTGTACACATACAATCTCAAATCGTTTTGTAGAAACACACAAGCACTTTAGAATTTCATCCAGTAATATTGAAAAACATCGATAAGCTTTCTAATTGGCCATTCTTTCGCATTACTTTTCACTAATTCGTGTAACACTAATTATTATCATTATCATTAAGCACGAACACAAGAAAATACATTAACAGGAAGAAAGAAAATAATGCCAAGCTCGGCATAATTTTAAGTTGAAATATCGACGATAATGCTCTTCAAAGAAAAACGCGTTACTTTTTTTTTTTACACGTTACGTAGTATTAATCGTTGGTCGGGTAAAATACGATTATACTTTTCGCAAATGAAATGTCGCTTCTTTTTTTTTTATAACTTTATCGGCGACACTTAATTTTTATCACTTCGACTACTCAATTTGCTCTTTAGAAGCGCTCACGGGGGTGCCCAGATTCTTAGTTTAAGAAAGGGGATGCTCTCTAAAATTTAGAGAACGGATAAGATAAATGAGAAAAAAGAAGAGGCAGACACCTACGTAGATAACAAAATACCCTGCACGTTTCAGGGTCTCTTAAATATAAAATGTTCGAACTACAAGGAATGCCATTTAAATGTATATGTATATTTTCTCTACTTTTAGATTACAAGATAATCCGTAGTCTCCCGAGCAAGATTCTATGACAGAATTCAACTTAACCCGCAACAACATTGTATCCCCTTTTTAGTCTGAATCTCGAATAACTCTAACTCCTTATTAACAAAATCGATGGATCATAACTGTTATAACAATATCATCTTAATAAACATTGTGAATTTATCGCGAAAGAGGTATTATATTTACGTTGCATAACGTATTACGATTTTCTACGGATTTATTATAAACAAAACAAAAAAAAACAAAAAAAAATGAAAAAAAAAAAAAATAAATAAAGAAGGATATGATCAATATATAATCAATGCGAATTCTGTCCCAAATTACTTTCGCCCAACGAGATTGTCGAGGGAAAATATATATATAAAAAGAATAATGATACATCTATTGCTAATGCTGCGATAACGCATATGCAAATCCGGCATAATCCGTCTCACAATACCAGACTTCATGGTTTTGTTTATTTGTTTTTTTTCTTTTTTTTCGGTTTTTTTTTCTTTTTTTTTTTTCTTTTTCTTTTTACAGACTACTACTCGACCGCATCCTCTCAGATTGAGATTGCTTTTGAACATCCGTCAAAATGAATATTTAGTTTTATAAAATATTATAACAAAGAATATTAGAATATGCGATTATTTAATTTCTTTATAATAATTATCCCTTGATACATTGAACGGACTGAATTAAAGCTCATTTGCTTTCTTCTCGTATGCCAACTATCCTACAACTAGTGTCGATAGATTCGAATGAAGCACGAAGAAGAATACGAATGGGAGTTAAAAATTCGTCCATGTATTCGATTTTACTTTTTTTTTCAAATGTAACGTGTAGTTTTTATTTATTTTCTTTTTCTTTGTATATACGTGATCCGTACGTTTTTTATGGATAATTTAAAAATAGAATCGCGAAAATCAACAATGAATCACCGTATATAACGAAGTATTGAACGCTGACAAAATTGGACCCAACCTCAAAGAGAGAATTGCAGAATTGAGTAGTTCCGTTCGTCGAGTGCGACGCACAATATAAACACGCATTCTCCTCATCAAACTAACATAACAGTACTGGCACGTCCAACCACCGCGTAGGACACGATATTGTAAACTAATAATATACAAATAGGCATTCGGATACACACATATATATATGATATATGAACGTGTCACCTGTGCTTGGCTAAACTTGTTATTCATAAGTTGGCGAGAGATTCAGTCTTCGTATATAAAGGAGATAATATTCGTTAACATTACAATATGTGTATTTACGTTTACAACACTAAAATGTTTATGTACGCGATATCACAGCGCTCAGCATTTAATATGACAAAGGTACTCGTGTTTCGAAAGCTAATAATCGTCAATCTTTCTAGATGCATGGGTCGACCACCATCGCTACCATATACTGAATGTCTGAGGATAAGACGTTTTTAAACGCCGCGTATCGTCTTTTTTTCCTTTGTAAATAAGAAAACATTCAAAAAATGCACACGAAGCAGCGAGATCAAAAATCATCCCCAATAAGTTCACCTTTCGAATAAGGAAAACATTGCGATACACTCAGTTTTTTAAGGCCCTGTATAATTTCCGTCCTTTCACGCAAACCGATGTGATCACTGATGATATATTCTGCGCGATGGAATATTCGGTAAAAATCAATATCATCTTATTATATTTCATCGTATTAATTGTGATACCGGGGAACGGACCCACGACCTAGTATCCTAAGAAAGCCCGTTTCAACGTTGCTCGTTGTTGCCGCGATGTAATCTAAAAAAATATTTAAAAAAAGGAGACAGACAGACAGATAGACAGAGACAGAGACAGAGAGAGAGAGAGAGAGAGAGAGAGAGAGAGAGAGAGAGAGAGAGAGAGAGAGAGAGAGAGAGAGAGAGAGAGAGAGAGAGAGAGAGGAGAGAAGAAAAGAAAACATAAAACTAAGAGACAGTAAACGGAGAATATTATTCTCATTGTTATTTTTAAGATAAACAAAAATGATGAGGTGACAGCAAGATGACTTGGACGGTTTAATAAACGTGTCACCTTTTTTTCAAAAAGTTCCTCTTCTATAACCTTTTGAAAATAATCTTTTTCAGTAAATGTACTCTGTTCACTTTGCTTTTCTAACTATATCGCATTCCTTCCTACGTTTTTTTTCTTTCTTTTTCTTTTCTCTTTTTTTTTAAGGGGGCAAAAATTATTATTCCCATAAAGATTTCAGATGTTCTTACAAAACATAAATTGCAATGAGGCTCACGTGAAATAAAAAGATCTTTAACACATTCTTTTCGCCATATTTATTTATCCGCTCTTTCACGTTAATTGTAAGTGACTATAATAGTATCAACCATAGAATCTTTCGACTGTTAAGAGTTAAGAATAAGGATGAAAAATGTCGAATTATTCAATTGATTATTGCTGCATTTTGCTCGACATATTATGCTTCTTTTATTACAATAAACGTGGTCCTTAGTACATTAAAAATGTAAATATATTAACCCATTTATATCACCTATACCCGACATGCATTAATTGTAAATAATGCAAAATTATATCAAATTCAACTGAGATTCATCAATAAAAAAATAATATAAATAATAAAATAACTCAATGTAAATAATAAACAATACTCAATCGATAAGAGGTGATTTTCATGGTGATTTTAATGTGTTAAAGAGAAACTCGAAACTTTTCGATTATTCTAACTTCAAAAGCAACAGAAAAGAAAAAAAAAGAAAAAAAAAACAATGTGTTGATGACATTTATACAATCAACAAAGATTTAATTATTTTTTTCTGATACTTCTAACGCTTTGGTTATATTAATTAATAGAAGCCTCTCAACTCTTTTCTTTCTCCCCCCTTTAAATTATTTTGCTCTCATCCATAAAATGTATAATGGGGGAAGAATGCGATCTTCGTACGTACATACGTATTCCTGTATCTTTCGCAAAGAGACGTAACCGAATATTTGTATTATCTATAATTGTGAACTTAACTAAAATTTGTAAGTTTCGTTACCGTGTCATATAATACAGACCGTTTTCGTCCCTCTCCGATTATATATGTACAAGATGCAACCACCGTTAACGGTACTCGCGTTATTCGTTTAATGCTTAAAATATATTTTAAATGGGCCATAGTGTTGGGCCATTAGAGATTTCTCTTTTCTTTTCTTTTTTCTTTTTCTTTTCTTTTCTTTTTTTTTTCTTTTTTTTCTTTTTTTTCCTTAACAAAGAGGGCACGAGAAATATATCGATGTGAATCTGTTAAACGTAAAAACAAATATATATATATATATATATATATATATATATATATATATATATATATATATATATAAAGGAAATAACCAACAAAAAAAATGTAACCTTACGCGACATACGGAAGAGAAATCCTTAAATTCCTTCTTTGTAAAGACTTAAAGAATATCTTGCTTAAAGAATAACCGTTTGCCTTAAATGAAGCATGAAAAATCACGTATGAATTTACCCAAGTATGACGATTCAATGATAATTAAACATATGACGTATTATGTCATTACCCGACTTTATTATTCGCTTAACGCGTCGGAGATATTGTATATAAAGGTTGTCACATTAAACTGGATCGTCTAAAATGTATTCGTTTCCGATTATGCGAAGTAATGTCCGAAACAGAGAAAGAGAAAGAGAAAGAGACAGGGAGAGAGAGAGAAAAAAAAAGAGAGAGAGAGAGAGAGAGATCTTGATATATGATTTAATATATCCGAAGAAAAATAATGATTCTTCGTATAATCGAGAACGATAATAGTATTATTAAACGATCGAGTGCAATTGAACGCCCTTCATATTGAATTCACAAAAATACTGCTTTCTTTTTTTTCATTTTTCACTTCTTTCTTTATCATGCAGTAAGGGGCCCATCATTTGATTCTACTGCCTAAGACATTTTTTATTTTTTTATTTTTTTCTTATTTTCCTTTCCAAGCACGAATTTATAAACAACAATCGTAAATCATCATATAAGATGTGAAACTTCTAAACGACGTCTATTACTAAATAATTAAAAGACTAACTGAAATAACTGTTCCCTATATAAACGACGAATCAATATGTACTTGCAGATGTCGCAATATCTTAGACAGTAAAATTACCTATCCATAATTTCTGTATTACTGATAATAATAGGCTGCGATGGATGTCACCGAGATATATGATATGGTATTACCCACGTCAGGAAAAAACCGATGAGATATACGTCTCCTACTTTAATCATCATGCATGACAGAACAGTAGATCTATTAATACGCTACACATCTTACATATCACAGATTTACGCGTGCACCCACTATCAACTATCGGAAAAAAAGAAAAGATAAGGAAAACAGAAAAACAGAAAAAGAAAAAAAAAAGAAAATGAGATTAATCGATGACGTTAAAGACAAAAGAAAGATACGAGCGAACACAACGACTATAAACGGGAACACGATTGTTGTGAATAACTTTTAATAAAAGGTAAGCAAATAGAAAACATATATTCTGGTATAATTTCTATCTTCTCAAAATTCCACGATATTTACCTACGATACCAAAAATTGTATCGCGAAAAACATCATAATTTTCTATCATTAGTATTATCCTCCTTGCTTTAAATGTTGGGATAGATCAAATATCATTTTTCGTATTTATTTATTTTTTTATAACGCAACATCAGTTGGAAATGCTTTGTTCGATACATTCAATGTTTACCATCGTATTAAGTACCGAAAGATTATAGGACGGAGACTGTATATACGAATTTACGATAAAATATTTACTTTATCGTATATATCGATCGTTTGAAAAGATAAAAAATAATACATTTACGATTAAATGAATGAATTAAATAATTAATAAACATCAACAGAGGGTACACGCAAATATGCGAAAACGTTAAGAGCTTTTTATACTCACAATATTCGCTTTCTATTCATATACTAACTATTCGATTCAACGCGCAATATGCGATCAGATCGATGAAATGGAAAAGAAAGAAAGAAAGAAAGAAAGAAAGAAAGAAAGAAAAAAATCAGAGAGAAGATCTTTCTAAGATTTTCAAGTCTTTGCCATCAACGCGTAGAAAAAGAAAAGAAAAAAAAATTATATTGATAGTCGTGTCAATAATTAAAGAGGACCATCGATATAATGGCACGATAATACAAATTCGAAATAAGTCATCAATGATCTCAATATAAAGACATGACGATATCGAATAAAATGGCAAAGCACTATAGTTACAAGATGTTTCTTTAATTTTTTTATCTTTTTTTTTCTTTTTTTTTTTTTTTTTTTTTTTTTAATATTGTGCGTAATTAAGTAATGAGTTGCGATTTTAGAAAAATTGAAAAAGATAGAAAATGAAAAGGAAAATAAAGAGAGAATGAAAAAGAGAGAGAGAGAGAGAGAAAGAGGGAGAAAGAAAAAAAAATAAAAAAGAATAGAACAAGAAATTCCGCGAGTAACTGTCATGAATCATGATAATATATTATCCGCAAGAGACTCTCCCTTTCGGTTATTTTAATCGACTTTTTACTTTTCTCCCTTTTCCCTGGTTTGTTTGTTTGTTTTGTCTTGTTTTCTTTTTTCCCCTTTATTATCTCAATCAAATACTTTTGCCTCGAGCGCAAACATTTATCGAGTATCCGCAGGTTTGCAAAATTTGCCTCCCATGCTGTCGCGCAAATTTCTAATACGATATTCGCTAGAGTAACTTTAACGCTACAACACTTACCTTCATATTTTGTTACACTTATAACCTACTACGTTAAAGGTAGTGGCATACCTCATACAGTTTATCAAACATTTACATTAGTAATAAAAATGTCGTAGTGTCCCTTTGTTTGCTTTTTTCTTTTTCTTTTTCGTTTTCATTTTTTTTTCCCGAAGTGAAAGTGATGAAAGATTTCGACACGCAAACTAAAAAACATGTACGATTGAAATTCTCTTGAATTGCGGCTAACCAACGCGTGCCCCGTACGATGACGCGCAAAGGCAAGACCACTCGGTGGCCAATTGCATAAACATCAAACAACAATGTTTCATATAATCATTCGTTGGCTTAACAACAAATTATTTTTGATATATATATATAAAAATAAGATATCGAACTTTGTTCCGAAGTGCACAGCCATAGTGACTACGCGCTCAATTACTTCTAACACCTAAAAACCCATACCCCCCCTTTGCTGCCTCTGTGTATAATAACGTTAAGGATCCATCGAAGCACGATATATTTTTATAATGATATAATAATACATCCTTTTTTATTTCTTTTCTTTTCTTTTTTTTTCCTTCCATTCCCTATCCTCAATCGTACTTTTCCATTCTCTCTTTTGTCTCTTAGGAAAGTTACATCTTGAGTTAAAGTTTCTCACTCTTTTTCCTTTCTTTTTCTTTTTTTTTCTTTTTTCTTTTTATATATATATCGTATTTCAATTGCAAGGGTGCACGGCTTAATTTTTATGCAAAAGGCCTTACATTTTGAAGAGCATCACCTGCATATACGCAAAGTATTAAATAAATTATAAATTATTGACTCTACCCATCCCCCCCTTCTATATGTTTCGTGCATTTCAGAATAGCATACAGGTAAGTTTTTGTTTGTTTATACATGTATATAATCATATACATATATATATAGTTATCGCGAGAGAAGATTATCGTTAAATTACCATAAAGAGATGTGACCATTGTTAACTACGTTCGCGATCAGTAAGCTATATAACCGATTTTTTTACCATCTATCGTCGCTAAAGAGATATTTATTACTCGATACTCGCTTGAAATGAGCCCCACCTAGTCGAATCGATTTCTTGATTTTTTCTTTTTCTTTTTTTTTCTTTTTATTTATTTTTTTTTTTATTTTATAAATATCTCGCTTTGATGTAGGACAATTTCCGATTCAACTGTGTTCGTTAAAAAATATTATGAATTTTCCCTTCGGAAACCTATATGTTAAAATCGCACAATTCGATTTTAAATAATTTTTTCCGTTTGGTCAAAAGAAAGCGAGGGAAAATGAGCGAGAGGAAAAGTAAATCGTTTCCTCGTAAATCGGCTTCATTTCATGCGAGTACGAAAGAAACAAAGTACATTAAGAATATTACCCAAAAAGACCCACCATTCGACACAAATCGATAAATATTGTTGGTGAAATAGAAATGAATAATTGAGAAATTACTTTACTTAGCTCGAATGGCCGCTGATTTGCATCTAAGACGTCACTGCTGCACCTGCGTCGGCGGATAAGGATAACCATACGGCGGCACAGCCTGGAATTGGCCGTATCCCATCGATTGATAAGCGCAAGCTCCTGTATTCGGCGGTGGTCGGTTCGTTTGGAAGAACTTGTTATTGACGAGACTCTGAATTCCGGAATCGGTGTGTCCACCCGATGGCATGATAAACGCAGGCGGCATTGAATATACATTTTGACCGTTTTGACCACCACTATATCCATTTTGCCTACTGTTATAACGATTTCCTTGATAGCCCGTTCTATTTGGATATCGGAGAGCATTATTATTTTGATATCCTGGTTGGCAAGCACTACCATTAGATTGATATCCGCCTTGATAATTGTTATTAGGCTGACGTTGTTGCGGCTGTTGATGCTGCTGCTGCTGCTGTTGCGGTTGCTGTTGCTGATGGTGATGCTGATGTTGTTGATGTTGTTGATGTTGATGTTGTTGATGTTGTTGATGTTGTTGATGCGATTGATGCTGTTGTTGTTGCTGTTGTTGTTGTTGCTGCTGCTGTTGTGGATGTGGCTGTTGTTGATAAACAGACGGCTGATAAGTGCTCTGACGAGTGGTTTGATAACCATTTTGTTGGCGTATATTCATCCTTTCTGGATTTGTAACGCTTTGATGTTGATTGGTTTGAGTCTGATGATTTTGCCAACTGTTTATTGTTGGGCTATTGTTACTTCTAGGACTTCCACCAGAATTGTTATCCTTGGTAAAGCGACCGTAACTCCAACGTTGTCGACCCTTCCCAAATTGATTTCTAATAGAATTAGCCATGTCTGCTAATTGAGGATTTATTACTTGACCAGCTTCTTCCAAAACAGATATCAATTCTTTAGCTTGTCTTGCATTGTTCGAAGTAAAGTAAGCGTAAGCCGTTCCTGCACTTTGGCAACGTCCAGTGCGACCTATTCTATGAATATAATCCTCCGAACTATTTGGATAATCGAAATTAATAACGTATTTGACATCTTCTACATCCAAGCCACGTGCAGCAACATCGGTTGCAACTAAAATCATAGTTTTTCCATTTCTAAATTCAGACAAGACGTAATCTCGTTCGGGTTGTGATTTGTCACCATGAATAGAAATCGCTGACCAACCTTCTCGTTTAATAGACTTTGTAATATCGTCTACTTTCTTTTTCGTTTCAACAAAAATAATAACTTTGCTTCCACGTTCGCCACCGATCTCTCTCAATAGATTGGATAGTTTTGATTCTTTTTCATGTTCCTGACAAATCTCAATGATTTGACGAATATTATGATTTGCAGCAAGAGTCAACGAACCAATATTAATCTGAATGTAATCGGTAAGAAAGTCCTCCGCAAGTGCTTGTACTTCTTTGGGCCATGTTGCTGACCACATAAGAACTTGACGATCTGGTCTGATCTGTTCTATTATCTTTCTTATTTGAGGCTCAAATCCCATATCTAACATTCTGTCAGCCTCATCGAGAACAAGATATGTGCATCTTCGTAAATTCGTAGTTCCCTTTTCTAAAAAGTCAATGAGTCTTCCTGGTGTAGCGATACAAATTTCAACACCTCTTTCAAGATCCCGTGCTTGTGGTCCCTTCGGAGAACCTCCAAAAATGCACGTATTTCGAATGCATGACGAAGAACCGAAATCTTTAGCTACTGATTGGATTTGTTGAGCCAATTCTCGGGTTGGTGCAAGGACTAAAACGATTGGACCATCACCTCGGTTCAATCTAGGTTGATTATTAATATGTACAGTTGCTGGAAGGATGTACTGAAAAAAAAAGAAAAGAAAAATCAATAAATAATATATTTTAGTAATCTTCCAAAACAATTATCAAAATGTAATAATATTATAATTTATCACATGCAGATAACCGATGCAAATTATAAATCAGGTTCACTTTCATAATTTTTTTGTAAAACTATTTTTGATTAAAATAAGCAAAAAAAAATTACAATAACAAGAAATTGAGGACTACAATATGTACATACCGCTAAAGTTTTTCCAGAACCAGTTTGAGCAATGCCAACCATATCGCGTCCACTTAAAGCAATCGGCCATCCTTGAGCTTGAATTGCAGTAGGCTCAGCAAATCCTTGTTTCTTTATCTCCTCCATTACATAATCTGGGAAATTGCTTTCTTCAAAAGCTTGAATTGGAGGTGGAGTGTTATTTCCTTTAACAGTAATTTCTTTCCCAGCATGAAATTTATTAATTTCTTCAGATGTTCGATTTAAAACATTAACATGTGGAATATACAAATTCTTTGTAATAACTGGAAGTGTAGCTAAGTCCCAATTAGGTTTCTTTAATAAATCTCCTGGTATTTTTTTCTGATTTTGTTTCTTTCCATTATATTCTTTCTGAGTTTGTTGCTGACCATTCCAATATGCTGTACCTCCACTATTTCGATTACTAAAATCTCTACTTCCCCTCGACCTATAACTAGCAAATAAAAATTTTAGGTACTTAATATAAACAAATAAACAAATGCAATTCCTTTAGATTGACCAATATTTCATCAATGTTTTAATGAATCTATTATTTTCATCATTGTACGACAGTTATTATTCTCACTTTGGAAATATATTTTTATATACGATTTACATTTTAATTTTTATATATAATACAAATATAATATTTATGCATATTTTGCAGTGATTACTTTCAAATATAAACAAAACAAAAAAAACAAATGAAAATTTTATTTCACGTGTACACCAATATGGTGTCTTTGTAAACAACAATTCATTGCATAGTTTAACCGAAAATAATAATATTTGATTCTTGAATAGAAGTATAATGTTACTAAACGAATCATCATTTGGAACTACGTCTAACAAAATGGCTGACACAAGTCGAGTATAAAAAAATTCAGTCATTGACTCTTAGCAAATAAATTTTTAGTAACTAACAAATTAATATTTACAAATTTTATCAACTTTTGTAATTATTTAGAAAAAAAGTCTACCTTGTTTGGTTACTATACGCTGTGGTGTACATTTCAAATGTTTGAACAAGCAGTAGTAGCTATCTGCAACGTACAATTATCCTTCCAACTAATCGATGTCAACTCTGTTTAGAAGATCTGCACAATTGAAAAATAGATTAATATCAAATTTCAATAATAGCTTATAAAGATGACGTATCATTGCTAACTCGAGCACGAGAGGGAAAGAGATAGAGAGAGAAAGAGAAAGAGATGAAAAACTAATATTTCTTCTACATTTTAAAAAACAAGGACACGTACCTTTCCCAACCCGGCAAACAGAGCGACAATGGCTGACAGATCTTGAGAAGACGGAAATGGCCGGCCAAGGAACATTTCCGATCAGTGAACGATCACGTGATCAACTTCTACGCATTTACGAAAATTTGATTGGTCAGCTCGTAGCGAGTCTACTATTTTATGAATTCGTTCGCCAATGAACGGACAAGAACACGGATCGATGAATATCTTAACCCTGGGAAAGCTATTTCTGACATGCGCATGAAGATTGGATCTGCTTTGCTACGATATTCCTACGCCTCCCACTACAACTAGAAGTAAAATGAACATATATTGGAATATATTTTTTTTTTTTTATTGAAACACTGATTCACCGTTTCGACGTTCTTTTTGTTTAATTCGTTAGTTCGTTCATGTGTGGACAAGTGAATAAAAAAATGAGTGTGTCGGATACAGTGAAATTATTAATGGATGCTTGCGAACAAATTCGACATGATCTTCAAATTATTATCGATCAAACGGAAAAACAAAAACTGGTTCTACGCCATATAAAAACATTTGCTAATACTGACGCTTATGTAAAGGACTTCCCAAAAGGTTATCTTATTTTTTATACAAATTTTTCGTATTGTTCTTAAATTTAAAATAATTATTTGATATTCGTTTGATAATAGTTTAATATGTTGCGATAAATTAAGATTTATGATAGAAAGGCGAAAGGTTTTCGTTATTATATTTTGTTTTATTAATATGCTTATTAACGTGCTTATAACATAGTTACTAACCTGCTAGTAAACCTTTTGTATTGTAATACCTACACGATAAATATATTAACTGATCGATATTACTTAAATTTTTTCTTTTATTGTTTGAACTTTTTATGATCAAATTGCAAAAAAGAAAATAAACGATTTACAAATACTTTGTAAATAATTAGAGTACAATATTGTAGACCTTAATATGCTAACTTCTTTTATGTTCAAAACTAACAATCGAAACTATATCAATAACCTTATGATTGTCTTCTCTTTTATTCAATATTATGTACGCATTGAAACTGAGTATATATATCATAAACATGGTATGGCCTTTTATCGATTGAATCATAGGTCTGAACACATTGATTCTTCTGTCACAATGTCTTCCTCATTCATTGATGATACTTTGGATGGATATAAGGAAACTGTGGAGAAGGACACATCGATGATAGTGCCAAATAAAAAGCAGTTGGAATTAAACAAAATTCCATTAGAAGATGAAAAGAAACAACAGTTCTTCAAACTTCTTCACCTTGAGAAGAAATTGGACACAGAATTTACCAACTTGAAAACTTCAAGAGAAAAATATCCTTCCATGAAGCAAACTACAAACCTTTTGCATGAATATAATGATATGAAGGATGCAACCCAAGTTGTATTTGGTGCTATGGCTCAAATAAATAATATCACAGTTAAGAGTTTACATAAAGATTATGGTTTACCTACTAATGACAGCTGAAGGCTTTGCTGATCGTACAGTCATCTTCATCTTCAAATACTAACTTTGTTTATTGTTAAAATGCACTACTGTGATATATTTTTTGTATAATAAAAACCACTTTATTCGATTATGAACATTATTTAAAATGTTTTAATACAATTGCTTCTGTCTATTACGTTTAAATGTGGTCACATAAGATTATGTATATACACAGTGAAGTAATTTCTTTAAATGCTAGGCTTGGAATGGTTCAATGTCTCGGAGAATCTCTCCATGAAGAAACACCTCCATGGGAAAATAATTATATTAGACTTTTTTACTTACTGCTGTATCAACTGTATGCATATTCTGCCTGATTTGGAAGCATTAGAAAAGGAATTCTCTATAGAGTTAGGTTTAGTTGTGGTTAGTGTATATTTTAAAGTATCAAATATTTTTATATTTATTTAAAAATTTTACTTTTTTATATTTTATTTCTTAAAAAATAATATACTAATAATATATCTTACAAATTGTGCACATTATAAGAACATGAAAATATGTTTAGTATTGTTCCTTCAGATTGGTGTTCACAGTGCAAAATTTTTTAACGAGCGTGATTCAACAAAAATAAAGTCAGCTGTGCAAAGGTATAATATAATGCACCCTGTTGTTAACGATGCAACACTTTCAATGTGGCAAGATATTGGAGTAATTTGCTGGCCAACAATGATAATGTTAGGTATGCATAAATACTTGTCAAATACTGATCAAATTTTGATATAAAATTTTTCACTTATGCAAGACATTAGAATTAATGGAAATTTTAGGTCCAAGAGGGCAACCATTAGTAATTATACTAGGTGAAGGTCATAGAGAAGAACTATTTTTATACACAAAAGTTGCACTTGATTATTTTACATCAATAAACGAAATATCTGACCATGCTCTTCCTATAGCACCAGCTATACATTTGTTACCAGCTTCAACTGATCTTTTACGATTTCCTGGCAAAATAGAAATTTATTCTTCTGAAATGGGAGAAAAATTAATTATATCAGATACTGGCAATAATAGAATTTTAGTAACAGATATTTATGGGAACATAAAACATGTTATAGGTGGATATAATCCAGGCTATATAGATGGTAATTTTAAAGAGGCCAAGTTTAACGCACCTCAGGGTACTTGCGTACTCAATGAGATGATATATGTTGCTGATAATGAAAATCATGTTATTCGAAAGGTAATTTTAATACGAATTTATTTTTAATTTATATTAAATTTATGTAACTTTATAAACGTTCTATGATTCCTTTTATTATGAATAATACACATCTATTTTAGATTGATTTGAAAAAACAAACTGTGACTACCGTGGCAGGCACAGGAAAACAAGGTCATGATTATAAAGGAGGAAAATTTGGTACAGATCAAACACTTTCTTCTCCTTGGGATGTGACAATATATCATTATAATAGTGGCAAAGCTGTTGTACCGATTTTACTGATTGCAATTGCAGGCACACATCAAATTTGGGCACTCTTTTTAGAAGATACTATTTGGTGGAAAAATAAGTAAAATAAGTTTAGCATTTTATATTTGGAATGAAATATTCATTTCATTCAATTACCATCTTTTTTTCTTATTTTACTATTTATTTATTTCATTATTTATTTAACAGATTATACAAAGCTGGTACATGCGCTGCTATTGTTGGAAACGGTCGAGAAGGAAATCGTAATAATTCGTATCCTCATGCAGCATCGTTGGCTCAACCATCTGGTCTCATAATTGCTCAAGAGTATAATGTTGCATTTTTTGCTGATAGCGAAAGTAGTAGTATCAGACAGGTTCACTTAGAAGATGGGAAAGTTTCTACATTATGTGGTGCTGACAAGAACCCACAGGTTAATTATATGATACAATATAGTGACTATGTTTTTAACGAGTAATTCTTAATAGAAATTATGTGAATTCTTTTTCAGAACTTACATGACTTTGGAGATATCGATGGTATTCGTCATAATGCAAAACTTCAACATCCTTTAGGAATAACATGGAATTCTGTTCAACAAGAAATTTATATAGCAGATACTTATAATCACAAAATTAAAAAAGTAGATATCGCAGGAAATTGTAAAACATTGTATGGTGCTGGCAAGCCAAGTGATACGTTCTCTGTAAGAGATAGTTGATCTATTTTATATGTTACAAATTTTTTTGTATAGGAACATGTTTTATTGAAAATATGATCTTCTAGTTTGATGAACCAAGCGGACTTGTGATAAATAACAGTGGGGACACTTTATATGTAGCAGATACGAACAATCATTCCATTAAAAAGATCGATTTAAAGAGTAAAACCATTTCGTCCGTGAGTATAAAATAGCTAATAAACTAATCAAGATTAATTGTAATTTTTATTCATAATTTAATATTTATTCGTAATTTTTTAGATTTCCTTCGTTTTCCCAGTCGAAGATGATAATGTTAATGAAGAGTATACTTTTGATACGCTTATAAATGCAAATGGGGGAAAGCTTACAATCACATTCGAAATTATATTTGAAGGTGATTTGAAGCTGAATTCTGAAGCACCTCAAAAATGGTCACTCTCGTTACCAAAAGATACTTGGATGGCCAAATCTCTGAGCGGCTCGCTTACAACACCAACGTCAATTCAAATTCCTAATGGTTCTGAATGTAATAATTTACGCTTTATTTTGGATATTATAACTTGTAATATTAATGAATGTATACCAAAAAAGATATTGGTAATATTTAAAGTGCAGCAAAATGTGGATGGACCTCATACTGTCATGGAACATAAAAAGATCATCATAAAGAAATAATGAGATAGATCAATTCATTGATGAAGGTTTTTTGCTGTTTATGTAAAAAATATACCAGTGTTTTGTTGGTACAACATAAATATTTAGTTACGCGCGTAATCTTTTAATTGAACTAATTTTTCAATGCTTTTATTACGACCAGAATAATATTATCAAAGAGTAACATTATTTAATTTAATAGAGAATTCTTTAGCATTCTAGATTAGACAGTTTTCTAGATTAATAATAAATTAATATTCCTCTCCTCCTTCGCCCTCACCCTCAACCGAATCCAAACCAACTTCTTCGTAATCCTTTTCCAATGCCGCTAGATCTTCTCGTGCTTCTGAAAACTCACCTTCTTCCATACCTTCTCCTACGTACCAATGTACAAAAGCACGTTTCGAGTACATAACGTCAAATTTGTGATTGAGTCTACTCCATGCTTCGGCGATGGCGGTCGTATTAGCCAGCATGCAAATCGCGCGTTGAACTTTGGCGAGATCGCCGCCAGGTACAACCGTAGGTGGTTGATAATTTATACCGACCTAAAAATGATAAATTGCGATCCTAATTAACGAGTTAGCGAATTAACGAATAGAATCAAAATAATAAAATTGGTAAAATTCATGGAACCTATTGGAACGTGTGCATACCTTAAATCCAGTTGGACACCAATCAACGAATTGTATAGTACGTTTGGTTTTGATAGTAGCAATCGAGGCATTTACATCCTTCGGCACAACATCACCTCTATACAACATGCAGCAAGCCATGTATTTACCATGTCGTGGATCGCATTTTACCATTTGGTTGGCCGGCTCGAAGCAAGCATTAGTCAACTCTGCTACCGTCAATTGTTCATGATACGCTTTTTCGGCCGAGATAACCGGTGCGTAAGTGGCAAGTGGAAAATGAATTCGGGGATAAGGTACCAAATTCGTTTGAAACTCGGTAAGGTCAACGTTCAGAGCACCATCGAAACGCAAAGACGCAGTAATAGAAGAAACAATCTGGCCGATCAAACGGTTCAGATTTGTATAAGTTGGCCTCTCTATGTCGAGATTACGGCGGCAGATATCGTAAATCGCTTCATTGTCTACCATAAAAGCGGCATCTGAATGTTCGAGAGTCGTATGAGTAGTTAGTAAAGAATTGTATGGCTCGACTATCGCCGTGCATATCTGGGGCGACGGATAGATAGCAAATTCAAGTTTTGATTTTTTTCCGTAATCAACAGATAATCGTTCCATCAAAAGGCTGGTAAATCCGGATCCGGTACCACCACCAAAAGCGTGAAAAATAAGAAATCCTTGGAGTCCCGTACATTGATCAGCTAATTTGCGTAATCGATCTAATACCAAATCTACAATTTCCTTGCCTACGGTATAATGACCTCTCGCATAATTATTTGCTGCGTCCTCTTTCCCTGTGATCAGTTGTTCCGGATGAAAGAGTTGCCTGTAAGTTCCTGTACGTACTTCATCTGAAATATAAAAAAGAACTTGTTAAAAAATAACATAAAGATAATCAAAAAATCATGAAAATCACAATACACAAAAAGGGCATGATAATGATCATACCTACAACAGTAGGTTCCAAGTCCATAAAAACAGCTCTTGGAACGTGTTTTCCTGCACCTGTCTCGCTAAAAAACGTATTGAAACTGTCGTCTCCTCCTCCTACTGTTTTATCTGAGGGCATTTGCCCATCGGGTTGAATTCCATGTTCCAAACAGTATAATTCCCAACAGGCATTACCAATCTGAACTCCACCTTGTCCTACGTGCACTGATAGACACTCACGCTATCCATCAATTTCAAGTAAACTCGAATTAGTCATAATGAGTAATAAAAACATTAATAGATCATTAATTGATAAATTGTCAATCCTTGATAAATTTTGTACAAATGACTTACCATTTTTTACGTTTAATTATATTGCTACTTTATTTTTCAATTATGACGGTTATATCTTTTCGTATAACGCTTCCTTTTGCAGCTATCCTTACGTTTCTTGTCCGTCGATATCTATCAATATGTCCGCAAAGATTGTTTACAAAACAATAGAAAACGCAAGGTGATCGTATCGATGGATATTTATTGTTTTTTTTTTCCATACATATTTTTTTATGGATATATATATATTATAAAAACAAAACATAACGAAAGATTTTAATTGCAGCGATTTCCTTCTTCGCTATTTTTACATATCTTTTTTTTTCTTCGATTCAAATAACAATGTTTGTAAAGGAACTCGTCAGGTTTCTGATATACGCTGGTATCTTGCTCGAAAATCGACAATCTTGTTTGTTTTGGGAATAAGTAGAGAATAATTATATATATATATATATATATATGATTTTATAAACAAGTTTATATATACTCGATTTTCTATTGAATTTCTAATACATTTCAAAATTATATGTAATTTTACCGTGTGATAATGGTGAAATCTTAATTCAATATAAAGAAATTTACTATTATAGAATAATTACGATTATACCTTTTCCACCATCCTTGCGGTGAATCGTTTGATAAGGGTAAGCAATATTTTATATTTAATTCTTGCCTCGTTTTTTTTGACCAATTTTCATTTAACCATGGCTGATAATGTGTAGGTTCATCATAGCCTTTCCGACAATTGCTTATAATCCACTCGACTTTCGTTTTAGTTGGTATTTCGATTATCTTCAAAATGTTCCATACATTTGGTAGATTTGGAATAAATGAAATAGAAAAAATTCGCGCAGAAAAGTTTTTTGTTTGCTGATTCAACGAAGAAATAGAAAAATGACCGATGATGATATTTGTACCTTTGTTGAATCATATGACATGATACAATGAGTATTCGGATAATATATACCGTAACCCACATCGTAACAAAAGAGAGGAATTATTTTGGCCGGTTGACAATTGGTTTTTAGCGTTATTCTCGCAGGTCTCAAGCCAGTCGTGATACAAGCATAAAATCTGCACGAGAAAAATTAGAAATTTTGACGATAATATCAGAGTTACTGTAAATTATAGAAACGTGTTACGCCAACCGTCTGTCAGGAAATTGACAATATTCCCAGCCATCTTCAGCGAATATCAAACCATCCTTGAATCTGTACCGCTTAGTTTTCAGCTTGCCAGATATCCAGACCCCATCTATGCTTTGTCCGCATGGCCAGGACATGGTTCCGTTTCCGTGAAATTTGTCATCGCGAAATTCACCCTCAAAGACGATTCCTGTATATTTTTTAATTTTTTTTTTTAATACATTTATAAGATTTATAATGTGTCCGCAAAGATTGTAAAGATAAATTTTTAATTAAATTTATTAATGAAATTTATTAATAAAATTATTAATGAAATTTAGATTGATTTTAAAATATAAAATAAGTTTGAAAATACTCTATTACCGTTGCTTAAAAAAAATAGTATACACTTTGATATAGATATCGTTTTGCTTGATAAATATCACCTTATAAATATTGATACGAAAAATTAGATATTATTAAAAAGAGGAATACTTTATTTATTTATTAACCATTCGGTAAAATGTATCTTCCAATTCCTGCCATGCTGACTGCGTCCCAAGTACCGTTGTAATTACTTCCATTGATAAAAAAACTTTCCCTCCAAAATAGGTCATTGAAATCTTTTTCGACTTTGACATCTAGTTCATCGTCCTCGTCCTGCTCTATAAGGATACTTAAAGCTTTTTCTTTATTAAAGTAGTTATAATTCTGAACTTGTTCTACACTTTTCATCGATATTGAAGTCCTTGTTGATTTAATTTCAATATTTTGTGCTCTTGAAACAGCCTGTATAAGAATAATTTGTTAGAATAAATATATTTTACTATATTCGAAATATAATTTTTATCTCAAGAAAATCGAATATTCCTTTCCCGACCAGATCCAAATCCTGATTAATAGTTCCCAAAATCAATTCATGATAATGATTATCCATATCAATTGTTAATATTATCACCAAGAAGCGAATTTGAAAAACCCTCAATTAGATTGAAATATTTATGAATTAAATATTTATGTTTCAATTACGATTTACCTGAAAAAAAGGAGTATCAGCTGATTTATCCGATTGAATTAAACGTCAATCAAAAAGAGCTTAAATATGATTATAGTAAATTTATTTTGTCAACTCATTTTTCGAAATTTTCAAGATCACTTTCAGTTTCTTATAGATAAATCTATATTTTTTTACATCTATTTTTTAACGAATATTGAGACGAATTCGGCAAGTATTATAAATAAAAAAAAATATATATATATTTTTTTTTACATCTATACCGAAAAAATATTAAAAAAATATCCTTTACCTTAATTAAAACGATGTTAAAAATTGTGTTCCGTCAATTGCAATAAAATTGCGTAGACGGTAAATAAATAAAATAAAAGACTATTTAATTCTTTCTATGGCATTTGCATCGATACTAAACATGCATGTACAATTCTCCGGCATTATTGGAATTTTATCATAAATATTTACTTTAAATGTATCCGATAAAAATAAATCTAACAGAGAAACACTTCTTCCGATATTATTAGATGTAGTTTAAATGTACAGAAAGAAATGTTTACCAACATTATTGCGAAAGATCAAATGAATAACAACTAAATGCTGATCTATCAATAACTCTGAAAAGTATACAATAACGTAGCATGCGATATTTCACATTAAATTCTTTCAATTAGAATATTTGTTGTAATTTCAGATGGAAAAACATATATATATATATATATATATATATATGTGTAATGATACTTGCCGAATTCGTCTCAATATTCGCTAAAAGATAGGTGTAAACAAAATTATAAGATTTATGTATAAAAAAAAAAAAAACTAAGGATGAACTTGAAAACTTCGGGGAGGAGGGCAAGAAAAAAGAGTTGAAAAAAATTTACTACAACCATCTTAGAGCTCTCTTTGAATCATCTTAATAACGGATGAAAAAATTTTCAATCGATCCACCAACAATGGAATAATCCAAAAAAAAAGAAAGGAATTTTTCGTACAGTAAAATAAAATCCGATTTGTTTCTTGCGTGATAAATCACGTTTAAACATGAAAAAAAAAAAAATATATAAAAAAAATACTTTTCTTCTTGTATTGAGGGAAAAAAGCATCTATTCTCTTTTTTTTTTAGAATGACACACGGGATACAAACTGCGATCAGCGTACGGGACGTAATACAAATATATGAAAATCCTCAAATGTGTGGTTGAACGAATACGTTCGGTCTATGTGCAATATGAGCGTCCCGACTTACTATCGACAGTGTGGTGGTCACGAATTTGGAATGTTAGCTACGATCGTAGTCTCGAAGTCAAGTGACTCGCAACCGGTCAGCCAATGTGTACCGTTAATCGTTGGTATAATCATCGGCCTGGATTACGACGCACGCCGTCTTAAAACCCGTGCACCGATAGAATACGCGCTCTCAATATATAAAGGAATATATCACGGACACATTTCAAACATATATCTTACCGTATCTGTCCTTTTGTACTCTACGAATTTGATCATAGATAGATACATATCTATCTGATAAATATACTATTAATCCTTTCTAATTATAAGAGTGTATGTATGTATATTTAATTTGTTTGTTTATTATATACACTCGTATATTTAGCTCAAGACAGTGCAATGCAATTCTAAAAAATCCTCATCCAGGATTCTGACTTTGTGAGATTAAATGGAGAATTATCAGAGAAAGAGAAAACAGAGAGAGAGAGAGAGAGAGAGAGAGAGAGAGAGAGAGAGAGAGAGAGAGAAAGAGAGAGAGAGAGAGAGAGAGAGACCGACAGAAAGGAAGACAGATAGAGAAAAACAGAGAGAAAGAGAGAAATCTATTAGCTGACACGCTCCAATCGATTCGAAGGAACGAAAAGAAAATCGTCATTCGACGTGTTTCAAATCGCTCAAATCGTTCAAAAAGTAAAAAGAAACGTACGGAATAACATAGGACATAGAAATAAGAGCGAAAAAAAGAAAATGAGAGGCAAAGATGGAATGAAAAGAAAAGGAAAGAGAGAAAGAAAGAGATAGAGAGGGAGAGATAGAGGAAAAAGAAAAAGCGTACAAATCATATACCGCCGATCTTCTTCGAAGTCATGTTCAAAAGGAGAGGAGAGAGAGAGAGAGAGAGAGAGAGAGAAAAGGAAGAAGTCGAAGGAACGAACAGGAGGAGAGAAGCGAGACGACTTCGAAGGTAGGGGAAAAATTGAAAGAGAGAAAGAGGAGAGCAGTCATGGTAAGTAGTAGGAAAAGGAGGGGTAAGAAGGAGGAGAGAAACAGGAGAAGAGGACGAGTAGTAGCAGGAATATAAGCGTCTTCGGTAAGGTCACTATCCTTAGTCGTTGCGGCAAGGTCAACCGCAAGATCGTTCGTCTCGGTTGCAGTTCCTTAGGAGGCCTCACGGGCGTCGTGGAAAGTCGTTCGAAAGGATTAGGATACACGGACGTATATAACGTAACCGGAGAGGATAATTTGAAGAAAGAAAGGGTGGTGGGAGGGAAGTAAAAAGAGAAAAGAAGAAAAGAAAATAAATAAAGAAAGAAAGGATAGGACAGTAAAAACGAGAGAATCAGAGGCAGAGGGATAAAAAGAGAAGAGTAACAAGAGAAAGAAAGAGAGAGAGAGAGAGAGAGAGAGAGAGAGAGAGAGAGAAAGAGAGAGAAAGTCTGTTGAGAGTGCGTGTGTGCGAGAAAGAGAAGCGGAAAACGAATAGACCAAGGAAAAAACAAAGAATCAAAATTCGTAGCAACGATGAGGCTAAATAACATCCCTTCTGCGTTATTTCGACAAGAATAACGTTCGTCTATATTTCGCCGGAAATAATAGTAAAAAGAATCATTCATAAACTTGAACTGCACGTAGTTAACTAATTTCCCGAAATTCGCAAAGCACATCATGTTTTTCATCAAGAAAGAAACCGGTCGATATACGATCGATATGTCTGTAAGTTTTCGTACAAAGAATTAGTAACAAAATTGAAAACGATACGTGTATATGATAAAATGTCTTGTTCATGTTCACGTTCGATAAAACCTTCGAATGTCTACATCAAATTTGCGCGGATTTTTCTTAAATGATCTCGAAGTAAATTCGACCCATCGAGAGTCGCATTACGAACTCTGTCTGGCTCAAAAATGAGACCTTTTTTCTATTCTTTATTTTATAGGTTACTAGAAACTTTCGTACTCGTCAAGGGAGGCAAACTTTAACAGTACTTGTCATTCTCTTGACAAGTGTTTTTTCATCGAGCAAGGCTTCGTCGCTGTCAAAGGTCACGGCCGGTGAATTAGATGGCACTGAAAAATTATGGGATGAGCGTAGGTCAGCAAAATGATTTACGAAATTCCATTTAATTTTATGGCTAATATTATAATAATAATTAATATAATTAATTAATTATTTAGTTGCTTCTAATAGAATTTAAAAATGAAACAATTCGTAACGACTAGAATATCCGTAAAATTTTTAGTAACGCTTCGAAAAACGTGGATTACAAGAGGGACGAGAATAAGAATCCAATAAGACGAGATTTGCCAGCTTCGCCAGCAGAGTTGTTGAAACCAGACAAATTTCTATTCTACACGTACAACGATCAGGGGAACATGATCACGAAGCAAATGAGTTTACGTGAGATACAGACTCTAATCGCAAGTGGAAACGGCGGGCACGTTGCGATGGAGATATATGATCCTCATAAATCTGGTGATCTGTTGAATGGAGAAAAGAAGGTAAGACGGTCCTGTTGATGTATTTACACTGAAAAACGACATTATCTAATTTTTTAATTTGTTAAATATTATGATACACATAAAAAAAATTATCTTATTCTAATATCATCCAAGTTAAGAATTTAATATAGACGATCACCAAAGACGACTTTATTGAAATGGTTACTTTTCTAATTTTTCTTGATTCGCAGGTGATGGATGTAGTTGAAAAGGTGCAAAATGTATTAAAAAGTGCATTGGATAAACCATCGACTATGGCTGGTTCGTTATCAACTATTCCAGAATACGCAAATGCCGAATGGAGTAGCATTTTACCTGGTATTCTGACCAATAGCGATATCGAAACTGATCCAACATCGGAAGAACCTAATTACGTAGAAATTACAAGACCTGATTCACTTATGCAAGAGATATCGGAAACTTCGTTGAATCGAGAAACTCAATTGTCTACGTTAAAACCACCGATGTTAACTAATCCAGAAACATCTGAACAATTGGTCAACGGTGTCATTTCAACAACTAGCAATTTCCCATTACCATCAATCATAAATGAGAATAATTTTTCGACAATTATTAGTTACGGCGAAACGAAATCTCCAGATAAATATACTGAGAAACCAATGATTCCAGTACCAGTGATCACTACCGAAGGAAAACCATTCACCGATCAGTTAGAGACAATCGATAATTCGATGTATCAAACATCGAGTACAAAATCCACTCTCGAGTTTTCTGACATCGATCACTTGCCATTGGAGGAGATGAATAATGCAACGATATTTGAAAAAGTTCCAGTCAAGGTTTGGGACGAATTGGAACAAAACGTGACCTCTGACGAGTCGAGCATTAGCCGAGTAACGGAATATGTACCGATTTTGACTATGTTGGTGGGATCAACGGTGAACGACTCATTTATCCAAGCAACGAACGAAGTGTTGTCATCCACTGAAAATGATATAACGAAAAAAGTAACGGAAGCAATGTCATTGGAAACATCGACTGTAAGAACAAATACCAAAATTAGTCAATCTGAAAGTGTCACGATGTTATCTGGAGACACGATCACCGACATGGTCACGGCAACTGTTATTCCGCATGCACAAACGGAATCAAATGAATATTTATCTAAGAGCAATATTACCACGCAATTTTTCGACAACAGAAACGTAACGATATCTGAAATATCAGAAGTAACAACTCCTCCCATTCTTTCTTCAATAAGTTCAACATCGACATTATTACCGACAAAATCAACAAATGATGAACAGTTAAATATTTCACAACTATTCAACTTGGCAATAAATGTGACTAAAGGAAACGATCTTTCAACATTGATACCACCTGATGATTACTTCAATGTTTCATTGTCAGTAAATTCATCTGATAATACATCGGAAGGAACATTCATTAGTACGATTTCAGATTCTGATAGCTTTTCAGAAACGACAGACTTTCCTATTGCCGCAATCGTTACCAAGAATATTACTTTAAATCATGAAACAACTTTTAAGCCTACTGACAGTTCAACATTCGACATTGATACGGACAAGTATGATGGAAATCCTAATAGTTTGATGAATAAATTAGAATCAATCGAAACGAACGAGAAAGAATCTCTCGCGATAGAAGAACAGTCATCTCTGGTTGAAACGGAAATTTCCAAAATAAATGACATATCTACTGTACAACCTACAGTAGCAAGCAATACGATGAATTCGACATTAACATCTACTTATATAACGGAGACTAATTTCGTTCGGATCGATGGTCCATCCGTTGATCCTTCTACCTTATCCAATATGATTCCTGAATCTACTATGGCTACCAAGATTACCTTCATCAATGATTTAATAAGTAATACTTCCACTGAATCAAATATCTATGTTACGAGTACAATAACAGAATCTGTAGTCAAAAAACTAATGAACGATACGAAAGAAACTTTAATAACAAATACAACTTCGGTACCTGTGTTACCCACCAATGAAGCAAACTTTATTGATTATCACATTGAAGATTTCGTTGAAGATAGTTCTTCATCTTCTATGAGTCAACATACGATAACAACATCGTTTGTATCTAATGAACTCGATACAGCTACTAATTCAATAAAAACCAATGATATGACGACTGTTGCAGGAATTAAGAATACCACAATGAGTTCACAGGTAGAAACATCGTATACAACACCAATTAGCGATATAATTATACATAACGTACAAACTACCGAAAGCTATTCAAACAGTAAGACTTCTTCGAGCCTGAATCTCGACGTAACGAATAAGGAACCTTCGTTTGTACGACACCAGAACGATCTCATTGAATCGTTAAATTCAATAACGACGTTATTACCTGCGGAGCAAGAAACTGGAACTGATAAGATGGTCATAAATGTCACAACAGGAACGTATACCACCTTATTAACTTCAGACACAGTGCCTGTAGTAGTTCAAGAACACATGACGACTTTAATTGCCGGTGAACAATCCGTCACGGAAACTTTTTTAAATATTCATGACAACGAGCTGAAAAATCATACCGGCTTTGAATTGGAAGCATCGTTAAAAGCAAACGAATCTCGTTATTCCGATTCAAAGGAAAATACATCTACGCAAAGGTATTCTACGCCTTATGTAAAATTGAATATCACTTTTACGAATGATTTTTCTTCAACCGATGCGAGTAACGTATCTATAGACAATGTGATTACAACGAAGATTTCGGAGAACACGGAGTCAATGTCGAATAGTACTACAAAAAATCCATCACAGGATTTGCATGTTCAAATAAACAAAACGATCGAAGAACTGATGGAGAACATTACAACGATAAGTGAATCAAATTGGATGATAGACCAAGAAGTAATGGCTAACATTAGTACAAATACAAAAAGTAATAATACGAACGGAACATCGTCAGAGATAATGGATAATAATACGAATGACAATACGAAGGTACAAGTAGAAAGTAATGAATCAATTTTTGTACCTCCGCGTGTTATTGAGGAAGTATCGTCGTCGGAATTATTGTCACCGTCTGTATCAATGACAACAAAGAACTCATTAGATTCGCAATCGACTTCGAAAACCAGTTACAATGAGAATATGAATGAAAGTTATTCGGAGGATAGGGAAACAACTGAAAAATGGTTGTTGATACCTCATAAAGTAGTCGCTTCATCGATCGTCGAAAGAACTACCGTCCATCCAACGACTCAAAAGATCGTACAGAATATGGCACATACCTCAGATGCACGCTTACCTGCTTTAACATCGGAGATAAAATCGAATGAAAATATACCGTTAGATTCTCCGGCAAGCGTAAACGCTTTGGATGTTACCGTGACGAAGACTGAAAGCGACATCGTTAACTTCTCGAAAATGTGCAATAATTTAGCTTTCGATTTCTGGATGGCGGCTAATAAGGGCCTAAGTACAAACAGATCTCTGGTTCTTTCGCCCTTCGGTATGGTCAGTCTACTGGCGATGATATTTTTAGGAGCACGAGGAACGACCTCCGATCAAATGAACGAATTACTTAAGTTGGACGACGTAGCCACGTTTAATCCACATTTGGTGTTTCAAAACGTAACCGATATGGTGGGATTGACGAGAGGACAAGGGATCACTAATGCTGCCTTTGTTCGTGAACTTTTCGTCGATAGAGCGAGGGTCAGAAAAACTTTGCCATTTTATAAAGAACAAGCCCAACAGTTTTACGAAGGTCTTGTTGCAGAGGTGAACTTTGCTACCATTGGTGATATTGTTCGAAGACGAACGAATTTACTAGTTAGAAAGCAAACAGGTGGTAGGATAAAGGACTTTATAAAGGCTAACACGGTACCTCTACGATCTCCTTTAGCTGCTGTATCAGCCAATGTTTTCCAAACTAATTGCAATTCCAGTTTCGTAAGTTCCGAAGGAAGAGATGGCGAATTATATTTTGCCGTGTCGCCGGCTATCAGACAAAGAAAATTGATACCTGTACCGGCTATAGTCTGGCGATCGAATATACTTGCAGGTTACGAACCTAGTTTGGATGCAACTGCGGTTGCTCTTGGTAAAGTCGAAAATCTTGTTACAACGGTGTTCTTATTGCCTGGACAACAAGGCCATATAGCCCCAGGTGATACTTTGGATCGTCTTGAAAGAAGATTAATATCAAGTGCTTCTCGTGACAATAATTGGAACAGGCTTTTGAAAATATTACTTCCTAGGAATAGTTTAGAACTTCAAATACCTAAATTTACTCATAGATCTGTCGTCAATGCAACAGCAGCTCTTAGAAGAATGGGTTTCGATAGACTGTTCACCGAACAAGCTGATTTAAAGGGCATCAATGGAATTGGAAATCACTTACATCTATCCGACATACTACAGGTTAGGATAAATTATTTTTTCATCTATCAAATCTATTTGTTCTTTTAATTAAACGAATCTTTTACGTCTTTACTTTCTTACTATATTTAATCTGCCTTTCTTTTAGATTTCACTTTCATTAAATGTTTTTATTTTATTCCTATGTAGATAGATTTTGTACATACTCAAATGTATCTTTTTCTTTTTGTTTTCTTTTTTTTTTTCTTTTTTTAAGATTAATTTATTCGGCACGTGTGGCGATGAGAATCCAACGAATGGAAGACATCACATGGAAACGTATCCAGCGACCCCAATAAAAAGAGCTCGTCTATATGAGAAAACTTCTGTAAATTCGAATAGTACGGTCCTAGATACAGATCGTCAATCTAACCCCCTAGATTACTTAGAAGTAAATACTTCGAAATCGATGTTCGGTAAGATCGATAAAAGAAGAAAGCGACATGCAGATAATGCGAAGGTAATGATAAGATCGGAAAGATCGCGATTGAAACTCGACAGGCCCTTCTTATATTTCGTACGTCACAATCCCACTGGTTTGATACTTCACATGGGAAGATTCAATCCAAGACTTTTGCCCTAGCTCGTATACAATATTATTCATGGAAATACGACATTTATCTTGATCGAACACCATCGTTATGTAGTATCATTATCGTATATGTTGGTTTTCGATCGACACGTCGAATAATTTTTATTGTTAATTTAAGATGCGACAATGCTCAAAAGCAACTCGATGTATATTATAGCAAAAAATAATTAAGTATTATAAAAAAGAAGTTAGTGAAATGCGATAATATAGATTGCGACCTCATTATCATTCGTAATTATTAAAAAATAATTTTATAAAATATGCAATTTTTCTGTGGTGCAAATAGAAAAATAATAATAGTTACATATTTAGAATAACCAAACTTTCTAATGGAAATATCAAAGTATTGAAATAAACGTAAAGTCGTAAGCATGTTAAATACGTAACTTTCGTAATCATTACAATGGAAAAATTGTATTTTTTAATATAATCGCCTAATAGTTGGAAAAAGTAATTATTTTCAAAGTTGCTTTTTATACCCTAAAACTTGCTATTATGACTCAGGACAATGTCAAGACAGTCTTCTTGTCGTGTCAACGTGACAATAACTGTTCTTAGCATAAATTATGTCAAATACATCAAATTAAATAAAACTTATTGAAATAAAATTGATAACTACAATATTTCATATAACATCAATAAAGTACATACCTGTGCTTTCTTTCCTGTAATAATTTAACTTCCTATGTTGATATTAATTACCGACTAAAGGTAAAACGTAATGATTAAAATTAAATACTTTTTACACGAGAATATTTTACCTGTAACCAAACTAATTATAAATGGTATGGAAAAAAAAAAAACAAATGATTAATTGTTTTTTAAATTGCTTTTATTTTTGTATCTTTCGATCAAATGCTGTGGGATTGAACATGCATAAGGAAAATCTTGTATGCTCTATAAGCAAACGAAAATTTTTCTTCTAGGTACGAATTTAATATTCTTCAGCACCTTCTCCTTCACCTTCAGCAGAATCCATACCAACTTCCTCGTAATCCTTCTCGAGAGCTGCAAGATCTTCACGTGCTTCGGAGAATTCACCTTCTTCCATACCTTCACCAACGTACCAGTGAACGAATGCTCTCTTGGCATACATAAGATCAAATTTATGATCGAGACGTGCCCATGCCTCGGCAATGGCCGTCGTGTTGGACAACATACAAACCGCACGTTGTACCTTGGCCAAGTCTCCACCGGGTACGACAGTTGGTGGCTGATAATTTATTCCAACCTTGAATCCAGTTGGACACCAATCAACGAATTGAATCGTACGTTTGGTTTTAATAGTGGCAATAGCGGCATTTACATCCTTAGGTACAACATCACCTCTGTATAACATACAGCAAGCCATGTATTTTCCATGTCGTGGATCGCATTTTACCATCTGATTGGCTGGCTCGAAACAAGCATTTGTAATTTCTGCAACGCTGAGTTGTTCGTGATACGCCTTTTCCGCAGAAATAACCGGTGCGTATGTTACCAGCGGGAAATGAATTCTTGGATAGGGTACTAAGTTGGTTTGGAATTCAGTTAGGTCGACGTTGAGCGCACCATCGAATCGTAAGGAGGCAGTGATCGAAGAAACAATTTGACCGATCAAGCGATTCAAGTTGGTATATGTAGGTCTCTCGATGTCCAGGTTACGACGACAGATATCATAAATAGCCTCGTTATCAACCATAAATGCACAATCGGAATGTTCGAGCGTGGTATGCGTAGTTAAGATAGAGTTGTATGGTTCAACCACGGCGGTAGAGACTTGAGGAGCAGGATAAATAGCGAATTCTAATTTAGACTTCTTTCCATAATCGACTGATAATCTTTCCATCAAGAGAGACGTGAATCCTGAGCCGGTGCCACCTCCAAAGGAATGGAAGATGAGGAAACCTTGTAATCCAGTACATTGATCTGCCAGTTTTCGGATACGGTCTAGGACGAGGTCAACGATTTCCTTGCCAATTGTGTAGTGACCACGAGCATAATTATTAGCAGCATCCTCCTTGCCCGTGATCAATTGTTCTGGATGAAATAGCTGACGGTATGTGCCTGTGCGGACTTCATCTAAAATTGGATAACGATACAAGTTAAAGAAGAAAATTTATAAAATTTAGGTAAAAATAAAATAACAACTAAAAAGAAATAAGAAAAAAAGAAAATGATTTTAGATTAATACGTACCGACAACAGTAGGTTCCAAATCAATGAAAACTGCTCGTGGTACATGTTTGCCGGCACCAGTTTCGCTGAAGAAAGTATTAAAGCTGTCATCGCCACCTCCGATAGTCTTATCGGAAGGCATCTGACCATCGGGCTGAATGCCATGTTCCAAGCAATACAGCTCCCAGCAAGCATTACCAATCTGTACTCCAGCTTGTCCAACGTGGATTGAGATACATTCACGCTAAAGAAACATTAAAGATTGTAGAAACTCTAGATCGTATAATAGTACTATGATATTAATCATTCTCTATGCTTGTGATCTTATATTTCCTTTTTAATTATTTTTATTTTTCTACCTTTTACATCTTTCTTTAATCATTTTTTTGACTTTGATGAAAATTATATTTTAATTCATCATAGAATTATTAAATTATAATTCAAAATAGAAAACTAATCGTTGCAAATTTATATTATATTCATGAAAAATAATAAAAACGTAAAAGATGTAGAAACATCGAAAGAAGAATGGATGAATTCACAATGGACGCCATGAGAATGAGTCATCACCAAGTGGAAATACTAAAATGGATTTCATAGCAAACGTTTGAAAAAATTTATAAACAAATATTTTAATTTTCAATAATACTTATAGCAATATATTTTATAAAATAATATATTCCGATTAACGCACATAATAACGTATAATAGTAAATGAACTATAATTATATTTTTTAAATAACACGATAATCTCTTTACGATATTTTATTTCTTTGAATAATACAAGGATTAGAAAAATGAAATAAAGGATCATAAAAAGTCAATAATTAATTAAAATGATAAAGGGCGGTGCCGGCCGGCAAGTAAAACAAAATGGCTACCAAATATTTTTTCGAGAATATGACGCGACACGATTAGCTAATATCTCCGATTAAATAAAAAATTATTAGATACGGTTTTATACACTTACCATTTTGAGATTTTAAAGTTTTCGTTGATAAAAATCTAAGAAGAATTCGTCAGACTTGATCGGTCGATAGTTGGCGAAAGCAAGTAATGAAGCCTCAGCTAACAACTAAACGACAACTTTCGTCGAACACCCAACGAATAATGCGCGAAGATGCGCCGCGGCGGCATTTTATACCATCCGTGATCGACTGTTTTAGGGTACGCTGATTGGTTGTTGCTATCCTCACCACCTCTTGCGATTGGTTAGAACAAGACCGCAATACGCAACGATATACGTTGCTAAACAGAAAATATAGTGCGACAAAATATAGTCGATAAATGTCTATTTATTGTAATTATATAAAATTGTCTAATTAATAAACTATGTAATAAGATAATTCATTGTCAATCTAATTATCTAATATCTCTCTAAAAGCAGTGATTTCGTATTTATTATCAATGGCAATAAATTATATGCACTCTGAAAACGATTTTCGCCATATTTGGAATGTATGTACGTTGAGCGAACGAAGCAACGGCGTGTGATATATGCTTGTGTCGCATACACATACATTCAACATTTCGTCTAATGGGAAGTCGTACACGAACTCTCAGTATTGATTTTTCCAAAGAGATAGTAGATGCATTCAACGGACATGCCAGCTCGTTAATTATATATATAACATACGATATTTATTAAATAAAAAGGGACAAGATCCCACACGTATACGTCTTTTTTTTTCTTTCTCTTGCAGTCTTTTTTGAGTACGTATTTTAAGGCATATGACTCATACACATTTTCGACAGAACTTTGGTCTTATAATGATACTGATTATATTTCCTAACGTTTCATATTTTGTATTTATGAAGACATTTATCGTCGGTTAACAAAAGTACAGAAAAATATGCGCGTTTGCTTAAAACATGGTAAGAAGCATACGAGAAAATAGGAAAATATGGGCGTGTACCTGAACTCACCGAGGTATACACACTACACACATATTGATCGGCCGTGCATGACGTTCTCCTTTACGCATACATAATAATGAAAATCTTCTATAAAAACCTTTCGATAGCTCCTAAATGCGCTTGTTAAATAATAAATTGAAAATCGCTAAACAATTGTTAATTAAACCAATATCTTGTATAGCCAAAAAAAAAAAAAATAGACAAATATTCAAATGTTCCAATGCTAAATTGTTAAACCGTTTATTTTCCTGTTATATTGTTCGTCGATTGCCAATGCCTTTGACGTTACGTTAATACTGAACTTAATAGTCAAACGAATATATAGTAACGTATCCCTATCCCCCCCTTTAAAACAAACCGGTTAAGTGTCTTGACTGCGAAACACAATCTTATATATTAAAAAAATAAAATTTCAAAAAATAATATGTTATCTTTAATCGTCAAATTATTTTATTTGATCGTTTTTATAACGTACATTTTTATGTAAGTTTATGTAGAACTTTATTTTTAAGATATATACAAATGCATGTTATTTGTTCTCTTATCAGAAGTGAACACAGATGTTTATATAGGTACTTGTCATCAGAATTAAATTATAGATACTTTTCAACTAATTTAACATAATCCGAATTACAAGTATCTCTATGTGAAGTGTTAAAAGCTTTTGAGTCAATGTTAATGAATTTTTTATATACTTACAGATATATATATATATAAAAAAAAAACAAAAAGATAAACGGCTTCAAAAAGATATTTTCCGTTATACACTTGGGAATTATTAACTTATAAATATATATTCGAACTTTTTTCACGAGGAATTCATTCTCAAAGATGTAATTTGAATTATATATATTTTTACACGCATAGACATATATTTTATATTTTAAGTATTGTCTTACAACAGCATATTTAGACCATTAGATTGATTACTTCAGTTTTCATACATAATTCATGCTTACGTCAGATTTCATAAATAATATCAATATATGTAATATCAAATTATAAACATGTTTAGTTAGTGTGAACTTGAAATATTGATAGATCATTATTATGTTATCATTAACATGTAAAATAACAATATTTTAAAAACGATATGTTAATCAACATTGTTTTAAACAATCGAATGTTATCGTTGATATGTCATGTTGAAATAAAAATTACATTTTCACTTCAAATGAAAATACATACATGTTCTAATATTTTTATTATTATCACTTCAAATTAATAATTATTCAATTTTAGCGCCATTGTATATATCGTACTAACATTATGCTAACAGGTAGTTTACTACGTGAAACAACAACATAAATAATGGTCAACAGCAGCAGCAGCAGCAAATAGCGCTTTCAAATGTTCAATGTATTCGTTAATTATTTGACTAAGTGAAAATATAAGTAAATATTTTTATCTACGCAATCATAGAAATATGTTTATTTTGTATATGATACAATATTATACTATTTTATAAATATTTCATAGTAGGTACATAACCTTTTAGCATACTGTCAATACACTTTAGAAATTTTAAAACGTCTATATATTTTTCTTTAAAGATTTTTATAATGTCGTGTAAGCAGTTTTAACAATTTTATATTTAAAATACAAATGTAATGGGTCGAAGTCATACCCCGTCGCCTGGAAGACGACGTGATCGTTCCAGGGAACGTGACCGCGACAGAGATCGTCGAAGACGACGATCTCGCGAAAGACGTCGGAGGTATGTACAAGAATGGTAAGAATAATAAATCGATTTTTTATCATTTTTGTATTCGATAAAAGTTAACATAATGTCGATTCCATCGTAGATCTGCAGAACGTGACAGAGTAAAATCAAGAGATAGAGATAGAGAACGAGATCGTGATCGAGACAGACATAAACGATCATACAGTAGATCTAGATCTAGAGAACGAGACAGACCTAAGCCCAGAGCCAAATTATCTACGGCAGAACGTCCTGTTATCACAGGTATAATGAGAATAAAAATAATTTTACAGTAATAATAAAATCATATTTTTTTCTATATTTTATGTAAATATCTGTAATTATGGTAAGCGTGGTTTTTCTTATAGAGGCTGATCTTCAAGGAAAAACACCGGAAGAACAAGAGATGATGAGAATGATGGGTTTTTGTGGTTTCGATACCACCAAAGGTAAGAAGGTAGAAGGAAATGATGTAGGCGCAGTACATGTTATTCTAAAAAGAAAGTACAGACAGTACATGAATAGAAAAGGAGGTTTCAATAGACCACTTGATTTCGTGGCATGAATATCTCAGCTTTTTAATTTTCCAATTGCTAATATTTTTTTAATTCAGTTCTTTATAATTAAAAACATATAATCCTCGTATATCCTCTTCCTTTTCTTTAAAGTTTTCACAACATGAATAATTTATTTCATTGAGAACATACAATGCATGAATTAATAATGCGGCAAAAAAGTTCATAGACAGTTTAAGTACATTCTTGCTCTCAATTATATTTTATATAATTAAAAAAAAATAATATACATTTTCATATCAATTATAAAAATATGGAGTTAAATTTTATTAAATCATACATACAAAAATAAAATCAAGATATTTCATATAATTCTCTAATACTTGTTCATTTAATAAAATTTATCAAATTAAAAAGCCTCTAAAAACTATTTATGACTCAGTCAAAGAATGTTCTGTTATGGATGATGAATTATTATCCAAATCATGTGTAAGACTGTTATTTATATTTGTGACATTAGTGCGTTGCGTGCTTAACTATTAAATAGAAAATAAAAAATGTAATTGTTAATTATTGATGAATTAACAGATAATACATGATATAATTATTTTCTTACCATACTGACATCTATTTGTTCAAGAGATTCTGTTAATCGTGAATCTAATATTCGGAAATCACGTGTTACGCTATGTTTGATATAATTTTCTAAAGGTACCTAATAAAACAAAAACCATTATATATAATAATTCAATTTATAAGATTCTATAAAAATAAATTTGCATTCTACCCCTGTTTTTTTTGCAAGGAGCAGTACTTCTTTACTAAACTGTTCAATTTCATAAACAACACGTGGTATTAATTTAGTTTCTTTTAAAATATGATTTTTTTGTATATTTGTATCTGTCTTTAATCGTTTTTTGTCTTTACTTTGGCTTTCCTATACCAATAGAAGGAATAAAAAATATGTATAAAAATATGAAATATTAAAACTTTTATATATACATATATTATTAATTTTTGAATATCACGTACCTCTATGTGGGTTACTAAATTATAAAAAGTAGATTTTAATGGTTTTCCAGCTAATTGTATCACCTGAATAAACCTAAAAAATAATAATCAAAAAGAAATTTATAATTTATAACAAAATTGGATTATTTATAATTTGTAACAAACTCCAAACCCTCACCTAACAGCATGAAATGCTGCATTTCCACTGCTCGATTTATTATAAAAATATTTAGTAAGTTTACTCAATATGTTATACAATTGTTGTAAGTTCTTAAATATCGAGTTGGTAGATTGACCTGGATCGATAGATATGTTGGCCAATGTATAAAGTATTTGAATGATATAAGACAATTGTCTGCATAAATTGCGTTCTTTTTCTACTAAATCTTCTGCATCTATTACAATATTAAAGAAATATTCATTATTAAAAATCCATCAACATTTATTAAATAAATCAATACGTACGTTGTTCATTATTAATATTAACAACATTCATTATTGCAAGTTCAGCTTTCAAACGTTCTAAAAACCAAGACACATTATCTAATTTATTTTTTATGTAATGATTAAGTACGCTATAAGCTTGCACAACTGTATTTTCGTTTATAATTTTATATTTTTCATTTTTTGATGTTTCAATCTGTAATAAAGATACATATAAGAGAAAAAAAAATTTTTATTTAATATATCAATTCTATAGACTATAATTAATTGCGTGTAAAGTTAACGAACCTTATGTATCATACCCAGTTTCTCTGATATTTCCAGACAAATATCATTTAATATTTCTCCATTGTCTTTATCGCAGTCTTCTATCCATAAAAGGATTTGAAGGATCAAAATAGCTGTAGAAACACTGATGCCTTCCGTTTGTGAACATTTACTAATCCATTCAAAAATCTATAATTTAGTGGTTAGTTAACATATGAAACATAACATAAATATTTAATATAATGCTATTAATAAAATATCTATCATATGTAAAAATGTTAATAGTAATGTGTTTCTACAAACTTTTTTAGTATTTTTTTCATAAAAGTTCAATTGATGCACAAATTGTTGTATAATTTCTAAAAGTATTAACGACATTTGTTTATAAAATTCAGGCTCATCAGAATCTTGTTCGAAAGAAATTTTCAATGGAGCTTTGAAAGACAAAATAAATGTTTCTAATTGCATATTAAAACTTTCCATTGGTTTTTCATTACCTAATGACAAACAAAATATTTAAGAAATGTAAAAATAAAAATGTAAAAATAAGTTAAGCAAAAAGACATTTTGTTTTTACTTTTTCTATTGTAGAAAAATACATACACATACTATAAATAAATTGTGGCAATTGAGAAGAAAACTTTGAACATATTAGACAACAATATTCCTTAAAACACTGTAAAGCTAATAATGTTCCCTGTTGATCATCATTAAATGCATTTCTAAATTCCAAAATTACATTTTTATAGAGTAATCTATAAGAAAATAATTCTTAAGATTAGCACATGCGAGATAAAAGTAACATAAAAAGTATTGCACATATTCAATGCTCTTACTCCCCAATTTTATGATACACTTTTATATATTGTTTTTTGTGTTTTTCAAAGTCTGGAATACTTAATAATATTATTGTTTGAAAAGTAGAAATGCAACTTTGTAAAATATAATGATAAAAGTCTCTATGTGATCTTAAAATCTTAGCTTCATCATTGTCTGACCACTTGTCTCTACAAAATAACAATATTAATGCTTGATTTACTTTCATTTCTTTTTTTAATAAAATATATATTAAATATTACTAACAAATAATGTAGTTCTAAAATTTTACACACTATGTTTAGACTTATATTTCCATTTGGCAATTTTATAATATCTGAATGGCTTTGCTTCTTAAATGTAGTGTTATTTGCATCTTTATTTTTTTTATTTTTGTTTCCCTTCTTTTTTCTTATATTCTACAATAAGTATAAATTTAGCGTATAATATATATTATTATATGAAGAGTATGACATTTATAATTTAATATTCATCATATAAAAATGTAACCAGAAAATATTGATATTATTTTCAAAATTACCTTAATAATGTCCATTAACCTATTATATCCTTTAAAAAGACCATATATACTTTTTGCTATATTTTTACTTTCATTAACCCAGGAATTAACTCTGAATGATATTAAAGATTCATATACGCCTATCATTTCTTTTAAATTATGTAATTTTTGTTGTGATTTTGGTGTATTATCAAGTAAATTCATTATATCATCCTATAAGATTAAGAATTAATATTATTATGCACAATTCTTATCATTATAAATCTTATTCTTTTAAATGAATAATTATTTGTAAAAATTGCTTTTAACCAAAGAGATATTCATACCAAATTTAAATGTTCCGTTTCAGTTCGTATCATCCTTATACATAGTGACTCTAGAATGATAGCAACTTTATTTAAAATTTCCCAATCTTCTAAAGCTGTTTTTATATAAATTGCTTGTAATACAGAAATCAATGTGGCTATAGGCTCTTTTGGAACAATTTGTATATCGTTTATATCAGCACTTAGATCAATCTTTAATGGAGGTAATACATTTTCATCTATTTCATAATAAAGATTCAATTGAGCAAGTAATATTTCCACTATGTATTCCGATAGTTCAGGATTCTTAATTACAACTTCATATAATCCTGAAAAGAAAATATATTATTACATATTATGCACATATATACATACTCTTTATATTTATGATTATTTTATATTATTATATATATTCTACCTTCATATAAATGTGATCTGACTTCATATTCTTGAGTAAAACATTTTTTTAATATATTTAATATGTCGACACATAATCTTTTATTGCATCCATAATTATTTCCTATATTATTGTGTTTTTCTAAAGTTACCTAAAAAATATAATAAGATTTAATACAAAATAACGTTATAACATTATAATAATAATGCATTGATGCATTTTAATTAGAAACATATAATAGTCTATTCTTTGCATTTACCTGAGTTAATATGGATGTCGAATTAGATAATGTGATAGACATGGAGGAATTTCTAGAACAATCATTTGAAAGATTTCTTCTAGAATTCATTTTTAACATTTTTAATAGTTCAAGAAAACCAGTTACTGCCATTTTACGTGTACATATTCCTTTTCTATAGAGAGCCTTTCTCAATGATAACATAAGATTGTCTTTTATATTAGATGAAACATGTATCAATGGCAAAACTGCGTAAAGAATTTGTACAGCTGCAGTACCAGGTACACATAGCAATTGATCAAGAAGAGTAATTATATAAGTTTGAAAATCGAGCACATTCATTGCTAATTTAGAGCACATATATGCCAAACAATCTGAAAATAAAAATAAACAAATCATTTATTATTATCATGCAATATTGAAAAATATTTTTATATTACTTTCTTTTTTTGAAATAAAATATCATACCTGTGTACTGCGATATTAACAAACCACCTGCCACTATTTTATCAGTTAATAATTGAAGTACAGAACCACATATTTCATGTCTTTTCTTCATTAATCTTTGAAGTATCTGTATACCAATGTTATGTATTGGATATTTATTAACTTTTCCAATTGTATGTTCTGTATCCATAAGCACAAATCCTAACTCCATAATTCCTTTTAATACAACATGACGGTCTTTATCACTAGAATTAATTAATAGAATTAATTAATAAAAAAATTTTATTTCACGTATTCATAGGAATATATATATATATATATATTCTTGTATATATATATGCATACCTATTTGCTATAACTTGATCTATAATATTCATAATATCACAATTATTATTCATTAAAGAGTTTAACCAAGCACTATTCTTACATTTTTCATCATCTTGCATTTTTCTTAAAATCGTCTGATGAAGCATTTCAAAAACCTATTTTTACACATTTTTGAAAATTTAATATGAGAGAGAGAGAGAGAAAGAGAGAAAAAGAGGGAAAATGCATTTAACAACCTTGATATCAATTTATAAATAATTGAAGTATAAAGTTTTTGAAATTTTCAATAGAAAGAAAACAAATGTATATATCATGCAATAAAAAGTATTTACTTGTTACCTGTTCTTCATGTACACTGGAGATTATAAATATTGTAGATAAAATGAAAGGTTCTAATATATATTCTGGTACTATAGAAAATTTTTTAAATGCAAGTATCAAATCTTTTATACATTTATAATGTAATTGTGTGGCATGATGTATGTGAAACAGTACATTACTTTCTGCATCTTGTATTTCTTTTAAACTTGTTGTACCTATAAGTATAGAAATATAAATATAAGAAACTCATAATATATATATATATATATATATATATATATATATATATATATCTATAAACTGTTTATTAAAAAAATATTTAAAAAATAATACTACTTACTAATATCGTCTAAATTATTCTCTTTTTCTTTACTATTTGCATTTGAATAATACGATGCAAAATATTTACGCAGTGATACAATCAAATGTATACAACTAGAATTACTACATAATCTAAGAGTCTGATATACAAAAGGCGGTATTTCATTTAAAGCAATCATGCAAAGTTTATGACACAATGCAATAATTACCACATTCAGATCTTTTTTCTCCAGAATCATGTCTCTGTTAAAAGGAAGATCAAATTATAAAAAAAAAACTATAAAAATATGCATATTCAAAATCATATGTTATAATATTACTCCTCTGTTTGTTCCAACATTAGAACTATTAAAAAATAAAAAGAAGTTAAGATTAATTTAAACTACATTTTCTTTAAAATTAATAAATTTACCCAAACATTTTCGCTAGACATGGTACAATGCTAGGCTCCCAGTGGCTGTTACATATGGATTTAACGATAAGCGTCTTATATTCACTTCCAGTGACTTCTGAATTCATATAATCAATATATTTTTCTTGTTCTAAGATTTCTAATAACACCGGTAATAAATCTTTCCAACTAAAATATTTATTATTTATTTATATTATTACTTATAGTATTTTGTAATTGTTATATATTTGAAAAATATTAGATAACAGTTTAAAAGATAAATATCATCATACCTGTAGAAGTTATCTTCGTTTGAATAAATATTAGAAGTAGAAAATTGTACTAATTGAATTAGACAATTCTTTGAAAAATTAGGAAAATCCATAGCTATAAGACTGATGATTTCTTCTGCGTGATTACTATTAATTTTAGCACTTCCTAGAGTTTTTAGTATGGCTTTCACTACTTTTAATTTGTTTTCAGAAAATTTGTCAGCATTACAAAATGCTTGTAGTATTTCATCCAGCACTTTTACTATATCTGCGCTATAAATCTTATCAGATAATACTTTGCAAAGCTGAAACAGGAAAGATAAATTTGAATATTTTCTAAAAATATAATTTTTTAATTAGTACAATTATATATGTTAAGTATTGCTATCGTCGGTAAATTGACGTTGATGACTTAATATGCTAAAGAAATTAATATTCTTTTAATCCTGACACGAGTTTTATTTGAACTAAATATTATTTCATTTAAAATAAAACTAAGTTATTTCTTCTTGACTCACTTCTTCTATATTTACATTCTGTACGAATTTGTGTAATCGTGGTCGATCTTTTCGACCCATTAGATCTTGTAATTTCGCATACATATTTGTTCTGTTTTACAAATTTAACAAATAAATTTATCCATTAATCGTATAGATCTATACGATTACTAACATTATTTACTACCCATTTGGAAGATTTTAAGAAGGTTATATTCACTCTGAGAATATTTCCCCATTGTCCTGCACATGCAGAGAAAGCGTTATATTGCTCGTAGCGCTATCTGAAGAAAGTAGTATATTTCATATAAGAAAAACGATAAGATTAATATAAAGAGTAAAAAATATATATGTTCATACATATAGTTTATTATATCGTTAAATAGTATTAAATTAATTGAAAAAAGTAATACATCAAAAAATTCGCCATATATTAATATCTTTTTACATTTATTCTATTTTCTTCAGCTTAAAGCAAAAATATATTAAAGTAAAAAAAATAAAAATGTAATATTATGTTAAAAGATATAATGAGTATTAATATAATTAAAATTATCATTATATACGTATCATTAAATATGTCATTCGTATTATTTACAACAGGAAGTTAATATAATGACGTTCTTAACCATGATAGCGAAAAAGTATATAGGTGATGTTAGAGTAGATTACGTCATCTCATGTATTAAATGATGAGAAATATTAAAGGAGAAGGGATAGTGTCGCGTTAGGTAAAGGAAACTGACGGTAACCTTATAAGATCATTGAAACTTCTGCAGTATTGATTCGTGGAAGGTAAACGCTATGTGAATGGCCTCATTCGAGAGAGAGAGAGAGAGAGAGAGAGAGAGAGAGAGAGAAAGAAAGTATGTTACAAGCGAATACTTCAGATGTACATATAAAATACTGCTCTCTCTTATTCTCTCACTTTTCAGTTATCCGAAGATGGAAGAAAACTATATTTTAGAAATATTTTTCTTTCAAGTTAAAACAGATATTTTTGGGTAGGACGAATAGTACATTAAATTTTCTAAGCAGTTGCATCGAAAAGCGAAGAGAAGGATCGGTCGGTTGCACTCCGTCTGAGTTTAAACTAGTTATAACCGTATATACTATTTTTAGACGAATCTTGAAATGTCGTAGAAAAGAAATACACTTTTCTACTAAGAGAGGGTACGAGTTCTAAATTTATCTGCCCCTTATGTCGTCGACCTTGCATAAACGATCTAATTGCATACCGTCAACGTAAAAGCGATACTCATACGTTTTGGAACAGTTAATGGTTTTTGAATAATAATTTATTATACCCTAATAAAATATTATAAATACATGTGTATACATATATAAATATATATAAATATATTTATTTATTTATTTATTTGTACCATATATACATAATTATATATATATATATATATATATATATATATATATATATATATTTATACCACATATTACTTATACTCATTTATACATACATATTTATTTATTTATTTATAGTATATATAATCATAGAGATAAAATCGTGACCTTTGTGATCTTCGATCAAGAATACATCTATAAACGATTATAATGATGATGATGATAGACAGGAAGACAACACTAAGGGAGATCTAATATGCTGTATAAGGTTTATTGTTGCATAAGTGTCACGAGGCAAACCGGAGCGCATGCTTCGTCGTAGCCTAAAACTGTGCGTGAGCCAAGAGTATAACAGGCAGATTCGCACAACGGCGCAATTTGTGTTTAGAGGAGATTCATTACCAGCTTCATCTAAACTTTCACATACGGTTCGATTTTTAGTGTTGAGATCGAACATTTTTTGTTTTTATACTCCTTTCTTCTTTTTCTTTCTACTATCAATCTACTTGTTTATTTTACATCCTCTACAATTTCTCGCACAAAATGGTAAGTTATGATAAATTTATATGCACTAATAGTACAGGTATCTCGGTATGAATTAAAGAATCTTAATAAGACGTTGATAATAAAATTGAAAAAGACGAATTTATATGTTGCCATCGTGCGCTCTAATCGTTTTAGCGCGAGTGCATTTCTATTCACGTAGGACAAGCAGGAGTTCAAATTGGAAATGCTTGTTGGGAGCTTTATTGTTTAGAACATGGTATACAACCAGACGGGCAAATGCCATCTGATAAAATGCTCGGCGGAGGAGACGATAGCTTTAATACGTTTTTCAGTGAAACTGGGTCGGGTAAACATGTGCCCAGAGCAGTGTTCGTTGACCTTGAACCTACCGTTGTCGGTAAGCGAGAATAACGAAAGCAACGAATAGGCATCGAGCGCATATAATATGGATCGATCAAATTATAATCGCGATTTCGTTTCAGATGAAGTACGAACAGGAACGTATCGACAACTTTTTCACCCGGAACAATTGATAACGGGTAAAGAAGATGCCGCAAATAATTACGCTCGTGGCCACTACACTGTCGGCAAAGAGATCGTCGATGTTGTTCTAGATCGTGTGAGAAAATTAGTGGATCAATGTACTGGACTCCAAGGCTTTCTTATATTTCATTCGTTCGGTGGTGGGACCGGCTCTGGTTTCACCTCTCTCTTGATGGAACGACTTTCGGTAGACTACGGGAAGAAGTCTAAATTGGAATTCGCCATTTATCCGGCACCGCAAGTTTCTACAGCCGTAGTAGAACCGTACAATTCGATCTTGACTACTCATACCACGCTCGAACACTCCGATTGCGCTTTTATGGTTGACAACGAGGCCATTTACGATATTTGCCGTCGTAACTTGGACATCGAGAGACCTACATATACCAACTTAAATCGCTTGATCGGTCAGATCGTTTCTTCGATCACCGCCTCATTACGATTCGATGGTGCCCTAAATGTCGACCTAACTGAATTTCAAACAAATTTGGTACCATATCCAAGAATTCATTTTCCACTCGTAACTTATGCACCAGTAATATCAGCAGAAAAGGCATATCATGAGCAACTTAGCGTATCAGAAATTACGAACGCCTGTTTCGAGCCATCCAATCAAATGGTAAAATGTGATCCTCGAAATGGCAAATATATGGCTTGTTGTATGCTCTATAGAGGCGATGTCGTGCCCAAGGATGTTAATGCAGCTATCGCTGCTATAAAGACAAAACGTAGTATACAGTTCGTTGATTGGTGCCCTACAGGCTTTAAAGTAGGGATTAACTATCAGCCTCCCACTGTTGTACCCGGCGGCGATTTGGCCAAGGTGCAACGTGCAGTATGCATGTTATCTAATACAACAGCTATTGCCGAGGCATGGGCACGACTTGACCACAAATTTGATCTGATGTATGCGAAAAGAGCATTCGTTCATTGGTACGTCGGTGAAGGTATGGAGGAGGGTGAATTTTCAGAAGCACGCGAGGATTTGGCTGCTTTAGAAAAAGATTATGAAGAGGTTGGTATGGATACAGTTGATGATAATCCAGAAGGCAACGATGAATATTAAGTATATATAATCGTTGTTAACCGTATTACGTGTAGTATTCTGCTATATTTGACAAAGAATATTTTGTTATTGTTATATGTAAACGTTTCATGATATTTTATATAATCTTCAAAATTTATTTTCTATCGTTCTCGAGTAACTGTAATATTTCATTTACATTTCCTTTCTTTCTTTTTTGGTCATACAAGATATTAGTGTAATTAACAATTGTTTAGCGATTTTCAATTTATTATTTAACAAGCGCATTTAGGAGCTATCGAAAGGTTTTTATAGAAGATTTTCATTATTATGTATGCGTAATGGAGAACGTCATGCACGGCCGATCAATATGTGTGTAGTGTGTATACCTCGGTGAGTTCAGGTACACGCCCATATTTTCCTATTTTCTCGTATGCTTCTTACCATGTTTTAAGCAAACGCGCATATTTTTCTGTACTTTTGTTAACTGACGATAAATGTCTTCATAAATACAAAATATGAAACGTTAGGAAATATAATCAGTATCATTATAAGACCAAAGTTCTGTCGAAAATGTGTATGAGTCATATGCCTTAAAATACGTACTCAAAAAAGACTGCAAGAGAAAGAAAAAAAAAGACGTATACGTGTGGGATCTTGTCCCTTTTTATTTAATAAATATCGTATGTTATATATATAATTAACGAGCTGGCATGTCCGTTGAATGCATCTACTATCTCTTTGGAAAAATCAATACTGAGAGTTCGTGTACGACTTCCCATTAGACGAAATGTTGAATGTATGTGTATGCGACACAAGCATATATCACACGCCGTTGCTTCGTTCGCTCAACGTACATACATTCCAAATATGGCGAAAATCGTTTTCAGAGTGCATATAATTTATTGCCATTGATAATAAATACGAAATCACTGCTTTTAGAGAGATATTAGATAATTAGATTGACAATGAATTATCTTATTACATAGTTTATTAATTAGACAATTTTATATAATTACAATAAATAGACATTTATCGACTATATTTTGTCGCACTATATTTTCTGTTTAGCAACGTATATCGTTGCGTATTGCGGTCTTGTTCTAACCAATCGCAAGAGGTGGTGAGGATAGCAACAACCAATCAGCGTACCCTAAAACAGTCGATCACGGATGGTATAAAATGCCGCCGCGGCGCATCTTCGCGCATTATTCGTTGGGTGTTCGACGAAAGTTGTCGTTTAGTTGTTAGCTGAGGCTTCATTACTTGCTTTCGCCAACTATCGACCGATCAAGTCTGACGAATTCTTCTTAGATTTTTATCAACGAAAACTTTAAAATCTCAAAATGGTAAGTGTATAAAACCGTATCTAATAATTTTTTATTTAATCGGAGATATTAGCTAATCGTGTCGCGTCATATTCTCGAAAAAATATTTGGTAGCCATTTTGTTTTACTTGCCGGCCGGCACCGCCCTTTATCATTTTAATTAATTATTGACTTTTTATGATCCTTTATTTCATTTTTCTAATCCTTGTATTATTCAAAGAAATAAAATATCGTAAAGAGATTATCGTGTTATTTAAAAAATATAATTATAGTTCATTTACTATTATACGTTATTATGTGCGTTAATCGGAATATATTATTTTATAAAATATATTGCTATAAGTATTATTGAAAATTAAAATATTTGTTTATAAATTTTTTCAAACGTTTGCTATGAAATCCATTTTAGTATTTCCACTTGGTGATGACTCATTCTCATGGCGTCCATTGTGAATTCATCCATTCTTCTTTCGATGTTTCTACATCTTTTACGTTTTTATTATTTTTCATGAATATAATATAAATTTGCAACGATTAGTTTTCTATTTTGAATTATAATTTAATAATTCTATGATGAATTAAAATATAATTTTCATCAAAGTCAAAAAAATGATTAAAGAAAGATGTAAAAGGTAGAAAAATAAAAATAATTAAAAAGGAAATATAAGATCACAAGCATAGAGAATGATTAATATCATAGTACTATTATACGATCTAGAGTTTCTACAATCTTTAATGTTTCTTTAGCGTGAATGTATCTCAATCCACGTTGGACAAGCTGGAGTACAGATTGGTAATGCTTGCTGGGAGCTGTATTGCTTGGAACATGGCATTCAGCCCGATGGTCAGATGCCTTCCGATAAGACTATCGGAGGTGGCGATGACAGCTTTAATACTTTCTTCAGCGAAACTGGTGCCGGCAAACATGTACCACGAGCAGTTTTCATTGATTTGGAACCTACTGTTGTCGGTACGTATTAATCTAAAATCATTTTCTTTTTTTCTTATTTCTTTTTAGTTGTTATTTTATTTTTACCTAAATTTTATAAATTTTCTTCTTTAACTTGTATCGTTATCCAATTTTAGATGAAGTCCGCACAGGCACATACCGTCAGCTATTTCATCCAGAACAATTGATCACGGGCAAGGAGGATGCTGCTAATAATTATGCTCGTGGTCACTACACAATTGGCAAGGAAATCGTTGACCTCGTCCTAGACCGTATCCGAAAACTGGCAGATCAATGTACTGGATTACAAGGTTTCCTCATCTTCCATTCCTTTGGAGGTGGCACCGGCTCAGGATTCACGTCTCTCTTGATGGAAAGATTATCAGTCGATTATGGAAAGAAGTCTAAATTAGAATTCGCTATTTATCCTGCTCCTCAAGTCTCTACCGCCGTGGTTGAACCATACAACTCTATCTTAACTACGCATACCACGCTCGAACATTCCGATTGTGCATTTATGGTTGATAACGAGGCTATTTATGATATCTGTCGTCGTAACCTGGACATCGAGAGACCTACATATACCAACTTGAATCGCTTGATCGGTCAAATTGTTTCTTCGATCACTGCCTCCTTACGATTCGATGGTGCGCTCAACGTCGACCTAACTGAATTCCAAACCAACTTAGTACCCTATCCAAGAATTCATTTCCCGCTGGTAACATACGCACCGGTTATTTCTGCGGAAAAGGCGTATCACGAACAACTCAGCGTTGCAGAAATTACAAATGCTTGTTTCGAGCCAGCCAATCAGATGGTAAAATGCGATCCACGACATGGAAAATACATGGCTTGCTGTATGTTATACAGAGGTGATGTTGTACCTAAGGATGTAAATGCCGCTATTGCCACTATTAAAACCAAACGTACGATTCAATTCGTTGATTGGTGTCCAACTGGATTCAAGGTTGGAATAAATTATCAGCCACCAACTGTCGTACCCGGTGGAGACTTGGCCAAGGTACAACGTGCGGTTTGTATGTTGTCCAACACGACGGCCATTGCCGAGGCATGGGCACGTCTCGATCATAAATTTGATCTTATGTATGCCAAGAGAGCATTCGTTCACTGGTACGTTGGTGAAGGTATGGAAGAAGGTGAATTCTCCGAAGCACGTGAAGATCTTGCAGCTCTCGAGAAGGATTACGAGGAAGTTGGTATGGATTCTGCTGAAGGTGAAGGAGAAGGTGCTGAAGAATATTAAATTCGTACCTAGAAGAAAAATTTTCGTTTGCTTATAGAGCATACAAGATTTTCCTTATGCATGTTCAATCCCACAGCATTTGATCGAAAGATACAAAAATAAAAGCAATTTAAAAAACAATTAATCATTTGTTTTTTTTTTTTCCATACCATTTATAATTAGTTTGGTTACAGGTAAAATATTCTCGTGTAAAAAGTATTTAATTTTAATCATTACGTTTTACCTTTAGTCGGTAATTAATATCAACATAGGAAGTTAAATTATTACAGGAAAGAAAGCACAGGTATGTACTTTATTGATGTTATATGAAATATTGTAGTTATCAATTTTATTTCAATAAGTTTTATTTAATTTGATGTATTTGACATAATTTATGCTAAGAACAGTTATTGTCACGTTGACACGACAAGAAGACTGTCTTGACATTGTCCTGAGTCATAATAGCAAGTTTTAGGGTATAAAAAGCAACTTTGAAAATAATTACTTTTTCCAACTATTAGGCGATTATATTAAAAAATACAATTTTTCCATTGTAATGATTACGAAAGTTACGTATTTAACATGCTTACGACTTTACGTTTATTTCAATACTTTGATATTTCCATTAGAAAGTTTGGTTATTCTAAATATGTAACTATTATTATTTTTCTATTTGCACCACAGAAAAATTGCATATTTTATAAAATTATTTTTTAATAATTACGAATGATAATGAGGTCGCAATCTATATTATCGCATTTCACTAACTTCTTTTTTATAATACTTAATTATTTTTTGCTATAATATACATCGAGTTGCTTTTGAGCATTGTCGCATCTTAAATTAACAATAAAAATTATTCGACGTGTCGATCGAAAACCAACATATACGATAATGATACTACATAACGATGGTGTTCGATCAAGATAAATGTCGTATTTCCATGAATAATATTGTATACGAGCTAGGGCAAAAGTCTTGGATTGAATCTTCCCATGTGAAGTATCAAACCAGTGGGATTGTGACGTACGAAATATAAGAAGGGCCTGTCGAGTTTCAATCGCGATCTTTCCGATCTTATCATTACCTTCGCATTATCTGCATGTCGCTTTCTTCTTTTATCGATCTTACCGAACATCGATTTCGAAGTATTTACTTCTAAGTAATCTAGGGGGTTAGATTGACGATCTGTATCTAGGACCGTACTATTCGAATTTACAGAAGTTTTCTCATATAGACGAGCTCTTTTTATTGGGGTCGCTGGATACGTTTCCATGTGATGTCTTCCATTCGTTGGATTCTCATCGCCACACGTGCCGAATAAATTAATCTTAAAAAAAGAAAAAAAAAAAGAAAACAAAAAGAAAAAGATACATTTGAGTATGTACAAAATCTATCTACATAGGAATAAAATAAAAACATTTAATGAAAGTGAAATCTAAAAGAAAGGCAGATTAAATATAGTAAGAAAGTAAAGACGTAAAAGATTCGTTTAATTAAAAGAACAAATAGATTTGATAGATGAAAAAATAATTTATCCTAACCTGTAGTATGTCGGATAGATGTAAGTGATTTCCAATTCCATTGATGCCCTTTAAATCAGCTTGTTCGGTGAACAGTCTATCGAAACCCATTCTTCTAAGAGCTGCTGTTGCATTGACGACAGATCTATGAGTAAATTTAGGTATTTGAAGTTCTAAACTATTCCTAGGAAGTAATATTTTCAAAAGCCTGTTCCAATTATTGTCACGAGAAGCACTTGATATTAATCTTCTTTCAAGACGATCCAAAGTATCACCTGGGGCTATATGGCCTTGTTGTCCAGGCAATAAGAACACCGTTGTAACAAGATTTTCGACTTTACCAAGAGCAACCGCAGTTGCATCCAAACTAGGTTCGTAACCTGCAAGTATATTCGATCGCCAGACTATAGCCGGTACAGGTATCAATTTTCTTTGTCTGATAGCCGGCGACACGGCAAAATATAATTCGCCATCTCTTCCTTCGGAACTTACGAAACTGGAATTGCAATTAGTTTGGAAAACATTGGCTGATACAGCAGCTAAAGGAGATCGTAGAGGTACCGTGTTAGCCTTTATAAAGTCCTTTATCCTACCACCTGTTTGCTTTCTAACTAGTAAATTCGTTCGTCTTCGAACAATATCACCAATGGTAGCAAAGTTCACCTCTGCAACAAGACCTTCGTAAAACTGTTGGGCTTGTTCTTTATAAAATGGCAAAGTTTTTCTGACCCTCGCTCTATCGACGAAAAGTTCACGAACAAAGGCAGCATTAGTGATCCCTTGTCCTCTCGTCAATCCCACCATATCGGTTACGTTTTGAAACACCAAATGTGGATTAAACGTGGCTACGTCGTCCAACTTAAGTAATTCGTTCATTTGATCGGAGGTCGTTCCTCGTGCTCCTAAAAATATCATCGCCAGTAGACTGACCATACCGAAGGGCGAAAGAACCAGAGATCTGTTTGTACTTAGGCCCTTATTAGCCGCCATCCAGAAATCGAAAGCTAAATTATTGCACATTTTCGAGAAGTTAACGATGTCGCTTTCAGTCTTCGTCACGGTAACATCCAAAGCGTTTACGCTTGCCGGAGAATCTAACGGTATATTTTCATTCGATTTTATCTCCGATGTTAAAGCAGGTAAGCGTGCATCTGAGGTATGTGCCATATTCTGTACGATCTTTTGAGTCGTTGGATGGACGGTAGTTCTTTCGACGATCGATGAAGCGACTACTTTATGAGGTATCAACAACCATTTTTCAGTTGTTTCCCTATCCTCCGAATAACTTTCATTCATATTCTCATTGTAACTGGTTTTCGAAGTCGATTGCGAATCTAATGAGTTCTTTGTTGTCATTGATACAGACGGTGACAATAATTCCGACGACGATACTTCCTCAATAACACGCGGAGGTACAAAAATTGATTCATTACTTTCTACTTGTACCTTCGTATTGTCATTCGTATTATTATCCATTATCTCTGACGATGTTCCGTTCGTATTATTACTTTTTGTATTTGTACTAATGTTAGCCATTACTTCTTGGTCTATCATCCAATTTGATTCACTTATCGTTGTAATGTTCTCCATCAGTTCTTCGATCGTTTTGTTTATTTGAACATGCAAATCCTGTGATGGATTTTTTGTAGTACTATTCGACATTGACTCCGTGTTCTCCGAAATCTTCGTTGTAATCACATTGTCTATAGATACGTTACTCGCATCGGTTGAAGAAAAATCATTCGTAAAAGTGATATTCAATTTTACATAAGGCGTAGAATACCTTTGCGTAGATGTATTTTCCTTTGAATCGGAATAACGAGATTCGTTTGCTTTTAACGATGCTTCCAATTCAAAGCCGGTATGATTTTTCAGCTCGTTGTCATGAATATTTAAAAAAGTTTCCGTGACGGATTGTTCACCGGCAATTAAAGTCGTCATGTGTTCTTGAACTACTACAGGCACTGTGTCTGAAGTTAATAAGGTGGTATACGTTCCTGTTGTGACATTTATGACCATCTTATCAGTTCCAGTTTCTTGCTCCGCAGGTAATAACGTCGTTATTGAATTTAACGATTCAATGAGATCGTTCTGGTGTCGTACAAACGAAGGTTCCTTATTCGTTACGTCGAGATTCAGGCTCGAAGAAGTCTTACTGTTTGAATAGCTTTCGGTAGTTTGTACGTTATGTATAATTATATCGCTAATTGGTGTTGTATACGATGTTTCTACCTGTGAACTCATTGTGGTATTCTTAATTCCTGCAACAGTCGTCATATCATTGGTTTTTATTGAATTAGTAGCTGTATCGAGTTCATTAGATACAAACGATGTTGTTATCGTATGTTGACTCATAGAAGATGAAGAACTATCTTCAACGAAATCTTCAATGTGATAATCAATAAAGTTTGCTTCATTGGTGGGTAACACAGGTACCGAAGTTGTATTTGTTATTAAAGTTTCTTTCGTATCGTTCATTAGTTTTTTGACTACAGATTCTGTTATTGTACTCGTAACATAGATATTTGATTCAGTGGAAGTATTACTTATTAAATCATTGATGAAGGTAATCTTGGTAGCCATAGTAGATTCAGGAATCATATTGGATAAGGTAGAAGGATCAACGGATGGACCATCGATCCGAACGAAATTAGTCTCCGTTATATAAGTAGATGTTAATGTCGAATTCATCGTATTGCTTGCTACTGTAGGTTGTACAGTAGATATGTCATTTATTTTGGAAATTTCCGTTTCAACCAGAGATGACTGTTCTTCTATCGCGAGAGATTCTTTCTCGTTCGTTTCGATTGATTCTAATTTATTCATCAAACTATTAGGATTTCCATCATACTTGTCCGTATCAATGTCGAATGTTGAACTGTCAGTAGGCTTAAAAGTTGTTTCATGATTTAAAGTAATATTCTTGGTAACGATTGCGGCAATAGGAAAGTCTGTCGTTTCTGAAAAGCTATCAGAATCTGAAATCGTACTAATGAATGTTCCTTCCGATGTATTATCAGATGAATTTACTGACAATGAAACATTGAAGTAATCATCAGGTGGTATCAATGTTGAAAGATCGTTTCCTTTAGTCACATTTATTGCCAAGTTGAATAGTTGTGAAATATTTAACTGTTCATCATTTGTTGATTTTGTCGGTAATAATGTCGATGTTGAACTTATTGAAGAAAGAATGGGAGGAGTTGTTACTTCTGATATTTCAGATATCGTTACGTTTCTGTTGTCGAAAAATTGCGTGGTAATATTGCTCTTAGATAAATATTCATTTGATTCCGTTTGTGCATGCGGAATAACAGTTGCCGTGACCATGTCGGTGATCGTGTCTCCAGATAACATCGTGACACTTTCAGATTGACTAATTTTGGTATTTGTTCTTACAGTCGATGTTTCCAATGACATTGCTTCCGTTACTTTTTTCGTTATATCATTTTCAGTGGATGACAACACTTCGTTCGTTGCTTGGATAAATGAGTCGTTCACCGTTGATCCCACCAACATAGTCAAAATCGGTACATATTCCGTTACTCGGCTAATGCTCGACTCGTCAGAGGTCACGTTTTGTTCCAATTCGTCCCAAACCTTGACTGGAACTTTTTCAAATATCGTTGCATTATTCATCTCCTCCAATGGCAAGTGATCGATGTCAGAAAACTCGAGAGTGGATTTTGTACTCGATGTTTGATACATCGAATTATCGATTGTCTCTAACTGATCGGTGAATGGTTTTCCTTCGGTAGTGATCACTGGTACTGGAATCATTGGTTTCTCAGTATATTTATCTGGAGATTTCGTTTCGCCGTAACTAATAATTGTCGAAAAATTATTCTCATTTATGATTGATGGTAATGGGAAATTGCTAGTTGTTGAAATGACACCGTTGACCAATTGTTCAGATGTTTCTGGATTAGTTAACATCGGTGGTTTTAACGTAGACAATTGAGTTTCTCGATTCAACGAAGTTTCCGATATCTCTTGCATAAGTGAATCAGGTCTTGTAATTTCTACGTAATTAGGTTCTTCCGATGTTGGATCAGTTTCGATATCGCTATTGGTCAGAATACCAGGTAAAATGCTACTCCATTCGGCATTTGCGTATTCTGGAATAGTTGATAACGAACCAGCCATAGTCGATGGTTTATCCAATGCACTTTTTAATACATTTTGCACCTTTTCAACTACATCCATCACCTGCGAATCAAGAAAAATTAGAAAAGTAACCATTTCAATAAAGTCGTCTTTGGTGATCGTCTATATTAAATTCTTAACTTGGATGATATTAGAATAAGATAATTTTTTTTATGTGTATCATAATATTTAACAAATTAAAAAATTAGATAATGTCGTTTTTCAGTGTAAATACATCAACAAGACCGTCTTACCTTCTTTTCTCCATTCAACAGATCACCAGATTTATGAGGATCATATATCTCCATCGCAACGTGCCCGCCGTTTCCACTTGCGATTAGAGTCTGTATCTCACGTAAACTCATTTGCTTCGTGATCATGTTCCCCTGATCGTTGTACGTGTAGAATAGAAATTTGTCTGGTTTCAACAACTCTGCTGGCGAAGCTGGCAAATCTCGTCTTATTGGATTCTTATTCTCGTCCCTCTTGTAATCCACGTTTTTCGAAGCGTTACTAAAAATTTTACGGATATTCTAGTCGTTACGAATTGTTTCATTTTTAAATTCTATTAGAAGCAACTAAATAATTAATTAATTATATTAATTATTATTATAATATTAGCCATAAAATTAAATGGAATTTCGTAAATCATTTTGCTGACCTACGCTCATCCCATAATTTTACAGTGTCATCTAATCCACCGGCCATGTCCTTTGACAGCGACGAAGCCTTGCTTGATGGAAAATAGATTGTCAAGAAGATGACAAGTACTGCCTTCTGGATTATCATCAACTGTATCCATACCAACCTCTTCATAATCTTTTTCTAAAGCAGCCAAATCATCGCGTGCTTCTGAAAATTCACCCTCCTCCATACCTTCACCGATGTACCAATGAACGAATGCTCTTTTCGCATAAATCAGATCAAATTTGTGGTCAAGTCGTGCTCATGCCTCGGCAATAGCTGTTGTATTAGATAACATGCATACTGCACGTTGCACCTTGGCCAAATCGCCGCCGGGTACAACAGTGGGAGGCTGATAGTTAATCCCTACTTTAAAGCCTGTAGGGCACCAATCAACGAACTGTATACTACGTTTTGTCTTTATAGCAGCGATAGCTGCATTAACATCCTTGGGCACGACATCGCCTCTATAGAGCATACAACAAGCCATATATTTGCCATTTCGAGGATCACATTTTACCATTTGATTGGATGGCTCGAAACAGGCGTTCGTAATTTCTGATACGCTAAGTTGCTCATGATATGCCTTTTCTGCTGATATTACTGGTGCATAAGTTACGAGAGGAAAATGAATTCTTGGATATGGTACCAAATTTGTTTGAAATTCAGTTAGGTCGACATTTAGGGCACCATCGAATCGTAATGAGGCGGTGATCGAAGAAACGATCTGACCGATCAAGCGATTTAAGTTGGTATATGTAGGTCTCTCGATGTCCAAGTTACGACGGCAAATATCGTAAATGGCCTCGTTGTCAACCATAAAAGCGCAATCGGAGTGTTCGAGCGTGGTATGAGTAGTCAAGATCGAATTGTACGGTTCTACTACGGCTGTAGAAACTTGCGGTGCCGGATAAATGGCGAATTCCAATTTAGACTTCTTCCCGTAGTCTACCGAAAGTCGTTCCATCAAGAGAGAGGTGAAACCAGAGCCGGTCCCACCACCGAACGAATGAAATATAAGAAAGCCTTGGAGTCCAGTACATTGATCCACTAATTTTCTCACACGATCTAGAACAACATCGACGATCTCTTTGCCGACAGTGTAGTGGCCACGAGCGTAATTATTTGCGGCATCTTCTTTACCCGTTATCAATTGTTCCGGGTGAAAAAGTTGTCGATACGTTCCTGTTCGTACTTCATCTGAAACGAAATCGCGATTATAATTTGATCGATCCATATTATATGCGCTCGATGCCTATTCGTTGCTTTCGTTATTCTCGCTTACCGACAACGGTAGGTTCAAGGTCAACGAACACTGCTCTGGGCACATGTTTACCCGACCCAGTTTCACTGAAAAACGTATTAAAGCTATCGTCTCCTCCGCCGAGCATTTTATCAGATGGCATTTGCCCGTCTGGTTGTATACCATGTTCTAAACAATAAAGCTCCCAACAAGCATTTCCAATTTGAACTCCTGCTTGTCCTACGTGAATAGAAATGCACTCGCGCTAAAACGATTAGAGCGCACGATGGCAACATATAAATTCGTCTTTTTCAATTTTATTATCAACGTCTTATTAAGATTCTTTAATTCATACCGAGATACCTGTACTATTAGTGCATATAAATTTATCATAACTTACCATTTTGTGCGAGAAATTGTAGAGGATGTAAAATAAACAAGTAGATTGATAGTAGAAAGAAAAAGAAGAAAGGAGTATAAAAACAAAAAATGTTCGATCTCAACACTAAAAATCGAACCGTATGTGAAAGTTTAGATGAAGCTGGTAATGAATCTCCTCTAAACACAAATTGCGCCGTTGTGCGAATCTGCCTGTTATACTCTTGGCTCACGCACAGTTTTAGGCTACGACGAAGCATGCGCTCCGGTTTGCCTCGTGACACTTATGCAACAATAAACCTTATACAGCATATTAGATCTCCCTTAGTGTTGTCTTCCTGTCTATCATCATCATCATTATAATCGTTTATAGATGTATTCTTGATCGAAGATCACAAAGGTCACGATTTTATCTCTATGATTATATATACTATAAATAAATAAATAAATATGTATGTATAAATGAGTATAAGTAATATGTGGTATAAATATATATATATATATATATATATATATATATATATATATAATTATGTATATATGGTACAAATAAATAAATAAATAAATATATTTATATATATTTATATATGTATACACATGTATTTATAATATTTTATTAGGGTATAATAAATTATTATTCAAAAACCATTAACTGTTCCAAAACGTATGAGTATCGCTTTTACGTTGACGGTATGCAATTAGATCGTTTATGCAAGGTCGACGACATAAGGGGCAGATAAATTTAGAACTCGTACCCTCTCTTAGTAGAAAAGTGTATTTCTTTTCTACGACATTTCAAGATTCGTCTAAAAATAGTATATACGGTTATAACTAGTTTAAACTCAGACGGAGTGCAACCGACCGATCCTTCTCTTCGCTTTTCGATGCAACTGCTTAGAAAATTTAATGTACTATTCGTCCTACCCAAAAATATCTGTTTTAACTTGAAAGAAAAATATTTCTAAAATATAGTTTTCTTCCATCTTCGGATAACTGAAAAGTGAGAGAATAAGAGAGAGCAGTATTTTATATGTACATCTGAAGTATTCGCTTGTAACATACTTTCTTTCTCTCTCTCTCTCTCTCTCTCTCTCTCTCTCTCTCTCGAATGAGGCCATTCACATAGCGTTTACCTTCCACGAATCAATACTGCAGAAGTTTCAATGATCTTATAAGGTTACCGTCAGTTTCCTTTACCTAACGCGACACTATCCCTTCTCCTTTAATATTTCTCATCATTTAATACATGAGATGACGTAATCTACTCTAACATCACCTATATACTTTTTCGCTATCATGGTTAAGAACGTCATTATATTAACTTCCTGTTGTAAATAATACGAATGACATATTTAATGATACGTATATAATGATAATTTTAATTATATTAATACTCATTATATCTTTTAACATAATATTACATTTTTATTTTTTTTACTTTAATATATTTTTGCTTTAAGCTGAAGAAAATAGAATAAATGTAAAAAGATATTAATATATGGCGAATTTTTTGATGTATTACTTTTTTCAATTAATTTAATACTATTTAACGATATAATAAACTATATGTATGAACATATATATTTTTTACTCTTTATATTAATCTTATCGTTTTTCTTATATGAAATATACTACTTTCTTCAGATAGCGCTACGAGCAATATAACGCTTTCTCTGCATGTGCAGGACAATGGGGAAATATTCTCAGAGTGAATATAACCTTCTTAAAATCTTCCAAATGGGTAGTAAATAATGTTAGTAATCGTATAGATCTATACGATTAATGGATAAATTTATTTGTTAAATTTGTAAAACAGAACAAATATGTATGCGAAATTACAAGATCTAATGGGTCGAAAAGATCGACCACGATTACACAAATTCGTACAGAATGTAAATATAGAAGAAGTGAGTCAAGAAGAAATAACTTAGTTTTATTTTAAATGAAATAATATTTAGTTCAAATAAAACTCGTGTCAGGATTAAAAGAATATTAATTTCTTTAGCATATTAAGTCATCAACGTCAATTTACCGACGATAGCAATACTTAACATATATAATTGTACTAATTAAAAAATTATATTTTTAGAAAATATTCAAATTTATCTTTCCTGTTTCAGCTTTGCAAAGTATTATCTGATAAGATTTATAGCGCAGATATAGTAAAAGTGCTGGATGAAATACTACAAGCATTTTGTAATGCTGACAAATTTTCTGAAAACAAATTAAAAGTAGTGAAAGCCATACTAAAAACTCTAGGAAGTGCTAAAATTAATAGTAATCACGCAGAAGAAATCATCAGTCTTATAGCTATGGATTTTCCTAATTTTTCAAAGAATTGTCTAATTCAATTAGTACAATTTTCTACTTCTAATATTTATTCAAACGAAGATAACTTCTACAGGTATGATGATATTTATCTTTTAAACTGTTATCTAATATTTTTCAAATATATAACAATTACAAAATACTATAAGTAATAATATAAATAAATAATAAATATTTTAGTTGGAAAGATTTATTACCGGTGTTATTAGAAATCTTAGAACAAGAAAAATATATTGATTATATGAATTCAGAAGTCACTGGAAGTGAATATAAGACGCTTATCGTTAAATCCATATGTAACAGCCACTGGGAGCCTAGCATTGTACCATGTCTAGCGAAAATGTTTGGGTAAATTTATTAATTTTAAAGAAAATGTAGTTTAAATTAATCTTAACTTCTTTTTATTTTTTAATAGTTCTAATGTTGGAACAAACAGAGGAGTAATATTATAACATATGATTTTGAATATGCATATTTTTATAGTTTTTTTTTTATAATTTGATCTTCCTTTTAACAGAGACATGATTCTGGAGAAAAAAGATCTGAATGTGGTAATTATTGCATTGTGTCATAAACTTTGCATGATTGCTTTAAATGAAATACCGCCTTTTGTATATCAGACTCTTAGATTATGTAGTAATTCTAGTTGTATACATTTGATTGTATCACTGCGTAAATATTTTGCATCGTATTATTCAAATGCAAATAGTAAAGAAAAAGAGAATAATTTAGACGATATTAGTAAGTAGTATTATTTTTTTAATATTTTTTTAATAAACAGTTTATAGATATATATATATATATATATATATATATTATGAGTTTCTTATATTTATATTTCTATACTTATAGGTACAACAAGTTTAAAAGAAATACAAGATGCAGAAAGTAATGTACTGTTTCACATACATCATGCCACACAATTACATTATAAATGTATAAAAGATTTGATACTTGCATTTAAAAAATTTTCTATAGTACCAGAATATATATTAGAACCTTTCATTTTATCTACAATATTTATAATCTCCAGTGTACATGAAGAACAGGTAACAAGTAAATACTTTTTATTGCATGATATATACATTTGTTTTCTTTCTATTGAAAATTTCAAAAACTTTATACTTCAATTATTTATAAATTGATATCAAGGTTGTTAAATGCATTTTCCCTCTTTTTCTCTCTTTCTCTCTCTCTCTCTCATATTAAATTTTCAAAAATGTGTAAAAATAGGTTTTTGAAATGCTTCATCAGACGATTTTAAGAAAAATGCAAGATGATGAAAAATGTAAGAATAGTGCTTGGTTAAACTCTTTAATGAATAATAATTGTGATATTATGAATATTATAGATCAAGTTATAGCAAATAGGTATGCATATATATATACAAGAATATATATATATATATATATTCCTATGAATACGTGAAATAAAATTTTTTTATTAATTAATTCTATTAATTAATTCTAGTGATAAAGACCGTCATGTTGTATTAAAAGGAATTATGGAGTTAGGATTTGTGCTTATGGATACAGAACATACAATTGGAAAAGTTAATAAATATCCAATACATAACATTGGTATACAGATACTTCAAAGATTAATGAAGAAAAGACATGAAATATGTGGTTCTGTACTTCAATTATTAACTGATAAAATAGTGGCAGGTGGTTTGTTAATATCGCAGTACACAGGTATGATATTTTATTTCAAAAAAAGAAAGTAATATAAAAATATTTTTCAATATTGCATGATAATAATAAATGATTTGTTTATTTTTATTTTCAGATTGTTTGGCATATATGTGCTCTAAATTAGCAATGAATGTGCTCGATTTTCAAACTTATATAATTACTCTTCTTGATCAATTGCTATGTGTACCTGGTACTGCAGCTGTACAAATTCTTTACGCAGTTTTGCCATTGATACATGTTTCATCTAATATAAAAGACAATCTTATGTTATCATTGAGAAAGGCTCTCTATAGAAAAGGAATATGTACACGTAAAATGGCAGTAACTGGTTTTCTTGAACTATTAAAAATGTTAAAAATGAATTCTAGAAGAAATCTTTCAAATGATTGTTCTAGAAATTCCTCCATGTCTATCACATTATCTAATTCGACATCCATATTAACTCAGGTAAATGCAAAGAATAGACTATTATATGTTTCTAATTAAAATGCATCAATGCATTATTATTATAATGTTATAACGTTATTTTGTATTAAATCTTATTATATTTTTTAGGTAACTTTAGAAAAACACAATAATATAGGAAATAATTATGGATGCAATAAAAGATTATGTGTCGACATATTAAATATATTAAAAAAGTGTTTTACTCAAGAATATGAAGTCAGATCACATTTATATGAAGGTAGAATATATATAATAATATAAAATAATCATAAATATAAAGAGTATGTATATATGTGCATAATATGTAATAATATATTTTCTTTTCAGGATTATATGAAGTTGTAATTAAGAATCCTGAACTATCGGAATACATAGTGGAAATATTACTTGCTCAATTGAATCTTTATTATGAAATAGATGAAAATGTATTACCTCCATTAAAGATTGATCTAAGTGCTGATATAAACGATATACAAATTGTTCCAAAAGAGCCTATAGCCACATTGATTTCTGTATTACAAGCAATTTATATAAAAACAGCTTTAGAAGATTGGGAAATTTTAAATAAAGTTGCTATCATTCTAGAGTCACTATGTATAAGGATGATACGAACTGAAACGGAACATTTAAATTTGGTATGAATATCTCTTTGGTTAAAAGCAATTTTTACAAATAATTATTCATTTAAAAGAATAAGATTTATAATGATAAGAATTGTGCATAATAATATTAATTCTTAATCTTATAGGATGATATAATGAATTTACTTGATAATACACCAAAATCACAACAAAAATTACATAATTTAAAAGAAATGATAGGCGTATATGAATCTTTAATATCATTCAGAGTTAATTCCTGGGTTAATGAAAGTAAAAATATAGCAAAAAGTATATATGGTCTTTTTAAAGGATATAATAGGTTAATGGACATTATTAAGGTAATTTTGAAAATAATATCAATATTTTCTGGTTACATTTTTATATGATGAATATTAAATTATAAATGTCATACTCTTCATATAATAATATATATTATACGCTAAATTTATACTTATTGTAGAATATAAGAAAAAAGAAGGGAAACAAAAATAAAAAAAATAAAGATGCAAATAACACTACATTTAAGAAGCAAAGCCATTCAGATATTATAAAATTGCCAAATGGAAATATAAGTCTAAACATAGTGTGTAAAATTTTAGAACTACATTATTTGTTAGTAATATTTAATATATATTTTATTAAAAAAAGAAATGAAAGTAAATCAAGCATTAATATTGTTATTTTGTAGAGACAAGTGGTCAGACAATGATGAAGCTAAGATTTTAAGATCACATAGAGACTTTTATCATTATATTTTACAAAGTTGCATTTCTACTTTTCAAACAATAATATTATTAAGTATTCCAGACTTTGAAAAACACAAAAAACAATATATAAAAGTGTATCATAAAATTGGGGAGTAAGAGCATTGAATATGTGCAATACTTTTTATGTTACTTTTATCTCGCATGTGCTAATCTTAAGAATTATTTTCTTATAGATTACTCTATAAAAATGTAATTTTGGAATTTAGAAATGCATTTAATGATGATCAACAGGGAACATTATTAGCTTTACAGTGTTTTAAGGAATATTGTTGTCTAATATGTTCAAAGTTTTCTTCTCAATTGCCACAATTTATTTATAGTATGTGTATGTATTTTTCTACAATAGAAAAAGTAAAAACAAAATGTCTTTTTGCTTAACTTATTTTTACATTTTTATTTTTACATTTCTTAAATATTTTGTTTGTCATTAGGTAATGAAAAACCAATGGAAAGTTTTAATATGCAATTAGAAACATTTATTTTGTCTTTCAAAGCTCCATTGAAAATTTCTTTCGAACAAGATTCTGATGAGCCTGAATTTTATAAACAAATGTCGTTAATACTTTTAGAAATTATACAACAATTTGTGCATCAATTGAACTTTTATGAAAAAAATACTAAAAAAGTTTGTAGAAACACATTACTATTAACATTTTTACATATGATAGATATTTTATTAATAGCATTATATTAAATATTTATGTTATGTTTCATATGTTAACTAACCACTAAATTATAGATTTTTGAATGGATTAGTAAATGTTCACAAACGGAAGGCATCAGTGTTTCTACAGCTATTTTGATCCTTCAAATCCTTTTATGGATAGAAGACTGCGATAAAGACAATGGAGAAATATTAAATGATATTTGTCTGGAAATATCAGAGAAACTGGGTATGATACATAAGGTTCGTTAACTTTACACGCAATTAATTATAGTCTATAGAATTGATATATTAAATAAAAATTTTTTTTTCTCTTATATGTATCTTTATTACAGATTGAAACATCAAAAAATGAAAAATATAAAATTATAAACGAAAATACAGTTGTGCAAGCTTATAGCGTACTTAATCATTACATAAAAAATAAATTAGATAATGTGTCTTGGTTTTTAGAACGTTTGAAAGCTGAACTTGCAATAATGAATGTTGTTAATATTAATAATGAACAACGTACGTATTGATTTATTTAATAAATGTTGATGGATTTTTAATAATGAATATTTCTTTAATATTGTAATAGATGCAGAAGATTTAGTAGAAAAAGAACGCAATTTATGCAGACAATTGTCTTATATCATTCAAATACTTTATACATTGGCCAACATATCTATCGATCCAGGTCAATCTACCAACTCGATATTTAAGAACTTACAACAATTGTATAACATATTGAGTAAACTTACTAAATATTTTTATAATAAATCGAGCAGTGGAAATGCAGCATTTCATGCTGTTAGGTGAGGGTTTGGAGTTTGTTACAAATTATAAATAATCCAATTTTGTTATAAATTATAAATTTCTTTTTGATTATTATTTTTTAGGTTTATTCAGGTGATACAATTAGCTGGAAAACCATTAAAATCTACTTTTTATAATTTAGTAACCCACATAGAGGTACGTGATATTCAAAAATTAATAATATATGTATATATAAAAGTTTTAATATTTCATATTTTTATACATATTTTTTATTCCTTCTATTGGTATAGGAAAGCCAAAGTAAAGACAAAAAACGATTAAAGACAGATACAAATATACAAAAAAATCATATTTTAAAAGAAACTAAATTAATACCACGTGTTGTTTATGAAATTGAACAGTTTAGTAAAGAAGTACTGCTCCTTGCAAAAAAAACAGGGGTAGAATGCAAATTTATTTTTATAGAATCTTATAAATTGAATTATTATATATAATGGTTTTTGTTTTATTAGGTACCTTTAGAAAATTATATCAAACATAGCGTAACACGTGATTTCCGAATATTAGATTCACGATTAACAGAATCTCTTGAACAAATAGATGTCAGTATGGTAAGAAAATAATTATATCATGTATTATCTGTTAATTCATCAATAATTAACAATTACATTTTTTATTTTCTATTTAATAGTTAAGCACGCAACGCACTAATGTCACAAATATAAATAACAGTCTTACACATGATTTGGATAATAATTCATCATCCATAACAGAACATTCTTTGACTGAGTCATAAATAGTTTTTAGAGGCTTTTTAATTTGATAAATTTTATTAAATGAACAAGTATTAGAGAATTATATGAAATATCTTGATTTTATTTTTGTATGTATGATTTAATAAAATTTAACTCCATATTTTTATAATTGATATGAAAATGTATATTATTTTTTTTTAATTATATAAAATATAATTGAGAGCAAGAATGTACTTAAACTGTCTATGAACTTTTTTGCCGCATTATTAATTCATGCATTGTATGTTCTCAATGAAATAAATTATTCATGTTGTGAAAACTTTAAAGAAAAGGAAGAGGATATACGAGGATTATATGTTTTTAATTATAAAGAACTGAATTAAAAAAATATTAGCAATTGGAAAATTAAAAAGCTGAGATATTCATGCCACGAAATCAAGTGGTCTATTGAAACCTCCTTTTCTATTCATGTACTGTCTGTACTTTCTTTTTAGAATAACATGTACTGCGCCTACATCATTTCCTTCTACCTTCTTACCTTTGGTGGTATCGAAACCACAAAAACCCATCATTCTCATCATCTCTTGTTCTTCCGGTGTTTTTCCTTGAAGATCAGCCTCTATAAGAAAAACCACGCTTACCATAATTACAGATATTTACATAAAATATAGAAAAAAATATGATTTTATTATTACTGTAAAATTATTTTTATTCTCATTATACCTGTGATAACAGGACGTTCTGCCGTAGATAATTTGGCTCTGGGCTTAGGTCTGTCTCGTTCTCTAGATCTAGATCTACTGTATGATCGTTTATGTCTGTCTCGATCACGATCTCGTTCTCTATCTCTATCTCTTGATTTTACTCTGTCACGTTCTGCAGATCTACGATGGAATCGACATTATGTTAACTTTTATCGAATACAAAAATGATAAAAAATCGATTTATTATTCTTACCATTCTTGTACATACCTCCGACGTCTTTCGCGAGATCGTCGTCTTCGACGATCTCTGTCGCGGTCACGTTCCCTGGAACGATCACGTCGTCTTCCAGGCGACGGGGTATGACTTCGACCCATTACATTTGTATTTTAAATATAAAATTGTTAAAACTGCTTACACGACATTATAAAAATCTTTAAAGAAAAATATATAGACGTTTTAAAATTTCTAAAGTGTATTGACAGTATGCTAAAAGGTTATGTACCTACTATGAAATATTTATAAAATAGTATAATATTGTATCATATACAAAATAAACATATTTCTATGATTGCGTAGATAAAAATATTTACTTATATTTTCACTTAGTCAAATAATTAACGAATACATTGAACATTTGAAAGCGCTATTTGCTGCTACTGCTGTTGACCATTATTTATGTTGTTGTTTTACGTAGTAAACTACCTGTTAGCATAATGTTAGTACGATATATACAATGGCGCTAAAATTGAATAATTATTAATTTGAAGTGATAATAATAAAAATATTAGAACATGTATGTATTTTCATTTGAAGTGAAAATGTAATTTTTATTTCAACATGACCTTTATTTATGTTGTTGTTTCACGTAGTAAACTACCTGTTAGCACATGTAATTACGATATATACAATGGCACTAAAATTGAATAATTATTAATTTGAAGTGATAATAATAAAAATATTAGAACAAGTATGTATTTTCATTTGAAGTGAAAATGTAATTTTTATTTCAACAGGACATAACAACGATAACATTCGATTGTTAAAAACAATGTTGATTAACATATCGGTTTTTAAAATATTGTTATTTTACATGTTAATGATAACATAATAATGATCTATCAATATTTCAAGTTCACACTAAATAAACATGTTTATAATTTGATATTACATATATTGATATTATTTATGAAATCTGACGTAAGCATGAATTATGTATGAAAACTGAAGTAATCAATCTAATGGTCTAAATATGCTGTTGTAAGACAATACTTTAAAATATAAAATATATGTCTATGCGTGTAAAAATATATATAATTCAAATTACATCTTTGAGAATGAATTCTTCGTGAAAAAAATTCGAATATATATTTATACGTTAATAATTCCCAAGTGTATAACGGAAAATATCTTTTTGAAGCCGTTTATCTCTTTGTTTTTTTTTTTATATATATATATATATATATATATATATGTAAGTATATAAAAAATTCATTAACATTGACTCAAAAGCTTTTAACACTTCACACAGAGATACTCGTAATTTAGATTATGTTAAATTCGTTGAAAAGTATCTATAATTTAATTCTGATGACAAGTACCTATATAAACATCTGTGTTCACTTCTGATAAGAGAACAAATAACGTGCATTTGTATATATCTTATAAATAAAGTTATACATAAACTTACATAAAAATGTATTTTGTAAAAACGATCAAATAAAATAGTTTGACGATTAAAGATAATATATTATTTCTTGAAATTTTATTTTCTTATTATATAAGATTGTGTTTCCCAATCATGACACTTAACTGGTTTGTTTTAAAGGGGGGGATAGGGATACGATACTATATATTCGTTTGACTACTAAGTTCAGTATTAACGTAACGTCCGAGGCATTGGCAACCGACGAACAATATAACAGTAAAATAACCGTTTAATAAGTTGGTATTGGAACATTTGAATATTTGCCTTTATCAACAATGAATTTTGGATCAACTCTTCGGCAAGTACGTGAGTAGGAATTTTTGTATCGACAATCACTATTTTTTAGAGAAATTTCATTCATTTTAGATTGTTTTGAAACAGTTATTTCCATCTGTTAAAAGTATGCCGTAACTTTCGAATAATATTATTAATATATATAGTAATTAGAATAATCTAATAATGTTATTAATGTATGTAATATTTAAATACGTAAATTAAGAGAACAAAGAAAAAAAGTTTTAACTTAATTGCTTAATATTTAAGTCAATGAAGTATTAATGTTAAATATTGAATATTATCCTCATAATAAAATTTTGTTATTAGAAATCATATAAAATATTCGCATGAAAAATTTCTTTGTATTAATTTATAAAATAGTAATTATGACGAAGCATATTTTCCTTAACAAGAATGTTTCTATTTACTACAATCGATTTATTCAATGGAAGTTATGATTAAAATCGGATATTCGATTTTTTTAAATCGTTCTTTTTAATGATAAATCGCACAATGAAATTCAACGATTTTTCTCATTCTCTTCTTCCTTCATTATTTCTCCTCCGATTGTATAATTATAATCCTTTGATTTTTTTTTCACGAATCATTTATTTATTTCAAATGAGTGTGATAAATTTCTTTATAGTAACATTTCCATTTATTCTATTTCCACTTATTATTTCCAATTAAAAAGAATCATCGAGTATTTTAAACAAAGAAAACCAATATGATCCCTAATAGATATCTCGCAAATTAATAAAAAGAAGATGTATACAAGCGTACGTTTCACAATGCAACTACAGTCCTGGACCTCTGACCCAATTTACAGATGATGAACTTATGATGAAAGAGACTGGTGAGTATTAAATTCAGATTCTTTTTAATACTGTGCTATAATATCACTTCTTTTAAATCCAAAATGTCGACGTATCAAAGAATCATAGGAATTGATATTGGAATTTTTAGATATTATCATCATTTTATTCTGATAATATCTTCTTTATATACTTTCATTGTTACGAAAGAAGGATTTTTCTTCTATATATATATAAACAATAGTAATAAGTACTATATCGTATAAAATAATTCTATAAGTACTATATCGTATTCAAAATAAAGTGTTTTAACATTTTCTTTTATCAAGGCTTAAGTCATTTTAAGGAAAAGATATTATGGTAAATATTTTTCTTTATTCAATTACTTTGAAACCTTCCATTAAATAAAAAATAAAAAATTATTAAAAAGCCAAATTTTCTCCCTTAGAAAATGGATAACTCTTATCTGAAAAATATTTTAAAAAATTCTATTTTTTCGAGATAAACATTCGTAACGTTTTGTTTTAAACGCTTCGTACAATAAATTATAAGATAATAGAACGATATTGTACTTTGAACCTTTTGTAATATTGTTAATTCTATATTTTATCTTGTAATTTCTCGTAGTTGCTAAATTGGCCAAAGAAAATATAGCTCCGCTTGTACGAAAGATGGAAAAAGAGGGACGTATAGACGACAACCTTTTAAATAAACTTTTTGAAAATGGCGTAAGTCAATGTTTCATGTAAATAATATTATGTAAATAATATTTGTGTTATCTTTTCTTTAATAATTTTTCTCTTTTTTAAATTTTGTTGTTGTTTTGACTCGATAAGAAAATGTAGCTTTATCTATTTACTATAATTAAAAATCAATATATAGTTTACTTCATATTATCCGTAGTTAATGGGAATAGAAATTCCAGAAGAATACGGTGGAACGGGAAGTAACTTTATGACAACGATTCTAGCCGTAGAAGAAATTGCAAAAGTTGATGGTTCTGTTGCTGCTCTCGTTGACATTCATAATACATTGGTCAATTCATTGATTATTAAAGTGGGAACAGAAGAACAAAAGCAGAAGTATCTGACCACGTTAGCTCAGAATTACGTAAGAGATATAATTTAAGTAATATACTAAATAAATATATAAATTGATTTCGAAGGAAATAAATACCTATAGAGCATAATTTTAATATTTAGGCAGGAAGTTTTTGTCTTACGGAACCGGGTGCAGGATCTGATGCTTTTTCTTTGAAAACCGAAGCGAAAAAAGATGGAAATGATTATATTATTAACGGTACAAAAATGTGGATTTCAAATTCGGACATCGCTAGAGTATTTTTAGTTTTTGCAAATGCTGATACCTCTGCAGTAAGTAGATTTAATAACTTCAAGTGCTAGTTGTATGATATAATTATTATATGTATATACAAATATGGGAAAGTCGATCTTTTATTTATTATTACTACGATATAATTTCATTATCCCTAATTAATCTTAAGTATTAAATCTTAGTTTATAACTTTCATTCGTCCGATCTATAAGTTGTATATTTATACAATATATAGATATAAATTGTGTACTAACCGTCACATTATTTTCTTCGACTAATATCTTACTTGATCGTAAATCATAGAGTTATCGAGGTATTACAATATTCTTCGTGGAAAGAGATACACCTGGACTGATTATATGTAAACCTGAAGATAAATTAGGAATCAAAGCATCAGGAACTTGTATGATACATTTCGAAAATGTTAGAGTAAGTAAAAAACAATATTTTAAACAAAAAAATATGATCAAAGAATATTATATTTTCAACAACAATAACTTATTAGGTTCCTGAAAATAATATATTAGGGAAATTTGGACATGGTTATAAATATGCAGCAGAATTTTTGAACGAAGGACGTATTGGTATTGGGGCTCAGATGATCGGTATAGCACAAGGGTGTTTAGATGCAACCATACCCTATACTTTAGAAAGGCAACAATTTGGCAAGGATATATTTTCATTTCAGGTAAGATACTATATTATCAAATAAAAGTAAGAATAATATTACCATGAATTTGTTTAATTCAATTAGTTAACAATGTTCATTAATTTTTTAGTCTATGCAACATCAAATTGCTCAAGTTACAACTGAATTGGAGAGTGCCAGATTACTTGTTTATAATGCAGCCAGATTAGTAGATGCTAAAAAAAGTATTATAAAAGAAGCAGCGATGGCAAAACTAGTTGCTTCTGGTTTGTTTGTTTGTTTATTTAAATAAAATTTAGAATATATTATCTGTAGGACAAATTAACTAATTTATAAAAATTGTTATTTATAGAAACAGCTTTACGTGTAACAGCAAAATGTATAGACTTTATGGGAGGTGTTGGTTTTACTACAGACTTTCCTCAAGAAAAATATTTTAGAGATTCAAAGATAGGAACTATTTATGAAGGTACCAGTAATATGCAACTCTCAACAATTGCCAAATGCATTCGCAAGGAATATTCATAAATGACAAAATAAAATTGTATTCATTTTTGTACTTAATTGTCAGATAAAATCATTCATTAGCTGTATATCAACTATATACAAATGTACTTTTAATTTTGATATATTAATTAATATACTAGTTTTGGTACTATATTTTTTAATATACTATCTAAGCAAATTGTTGTACTTATACACATTTTATGAAAACATAGTCCTCTCTAGAAAGCAATGTTGAAAAATCTAAGTACATTCTCTACCATAATTTTCTAACCTCCAATTCTTGTTCAATGTATATTTTTCAAAGCAAAGTATTTTTGTCGATCATAAAATAATAGAAAGCTTTGTACAAACGCTACATAGATAGTTTGATTATGTTTTTTACCAATGTATGCCTTTATTTTGGATCGTGTGGTAATTTAAAACCAACAAGATCTGCTGTTTCCTTAATACTTCTTTCTCCTTTACCAGTATATTGCATTTTAATCTCTTTGTACTTTCTTTGCGATCTCAAGTAACAAAGGTACGTTTCAGCTAAGTTCTTCAATTCTTTTTGAGCTTTGCATAGAACTTCTGAAGTTTCCTTATGGGAATATGCTTGTTCCAAAATATATTGCATTGTAATATTATCTTTCAGTTTATCATTGAAGGAAATATGACGTAATTCTTGTGCTAAAGCACGAATAATCTTGACATTGGAATTCATTGTACTTGAACGTCCTACACAGACAAAAAAAATGACAAAGCAAAATTAATTGTTTTATTTCTTTCTTTTAAATACAAAAATACTACCAACTTTCTATTAGAAATAATTACACTGTATAATATCGATATATAGCTTATGATATCGTACAGTATCTGAAAATATGATTAATGAAAGTTACAAAATGTATAAAAAAACAGATAAAATTTAACACGATCTATTTATTTCATTTGCAGTAATAAATTCAATATCTTTTTCTTGATAATGAGGATCTTCTTTGTCTATCCAAAAATTAGATGATACTTTGCTTAAGCTTTGGTTAGTAAAAATATGAATACTAGTAGTAGAAAATACTTCTGTGTATTCAAAATCATTGTGTAACTTAATTTCTGTCATGTATGGGTAAATACGTAACACATAGTTTGCAAATTTCATTAAATGCCATTTTAAACTTTTCTCTACTATATCTGAAAAGCTATTAGTAAATAGAATACAGTTACTCAAGTTTTCGTTCCAATTGGAATACAAGAAGTTATTTATCAATTGTCTTGGACAATGTGGCATATAAATAAATGTGACATTGTTGCTAATGCTACGTTTACCCTCTTCATTGGTTTCTATGACATTTAATTTTAATTCTTTTAGAATTTCAATCTCCTTAGTAAGAAATGCTGGATCATATAAAGATACTTGACAATTATAATGTCTTTTTAATAACAATAATAAAGCTAATTGATACTTAGAAGAGTTATATTGAGAAAACTGGCCTAAACCATAACAGATTATCTCAAATATTTTATTGGCATTTAAAATCTTTAGAACTTTTGTGACATTATATAAGATATGTGTCTTAAATACACTACGCTTGAGCTTGGTTACTGCGTCAAATAATTTTCTGTAAAATTACATATAAAAAATCAACATAAAAATGAGGTTAATTAACTTTATTAAATATTAATATGAACAAATTTTGTGGAAACTATAACGCCTTACCGAACTATCATTTCTTTATCAATTTCAATTTCGTTGGATTCTATAACCGATAATCGTTCTCTAAAAACTGGTTCGAATTTTTTACGTCTTCTACGTCGATTCACTAATATAAATTCGTCCTCAGACATATTACGATTTATGACATTTACAAGATTATATTAATGATTCGATGAATTAAAGACGTACATTGAAATTTTTATTGTTAAAACTGTATTTACCTATTTAATGTTCACAGAAATAAAAAACTTCATTTAACTGTTTAACCTATTTTTATGTCCGAAAATATGCCTTATACTGCCTCATACAATGGGATTAATATATGTATATATAACTTGTAGCGCCGCCAGACGATATACGAAGCTATTATATTTGAATATGATACCCATATTGAAACCTATTATACTTACAACAGAAAAATAAAGATAAATTTAGTATAAAAAATAATATTACTATCCTTACTAATTACCAATATTTATAATCTCAATTGAACTCTTAATTATCATGAAATAAAACGTATCATGAAATAAAGCATAGAAATTAAAAACGTTGGTATGACATATACGAAAAAATTATTTGAGAAAAAACATTTGACATAAAACCAAACAATAAATGTAACGTTAGCATACAATATATAACTAATGTCAATAGATTTAATTAATTTCTAAAAAGAATTAGAATATGTAAAATATATTATATATATATTAAATGAGTTTAAATTGTTTAAACCTGTTCTTTACCACTTAATATTCACCGGTTTTTATGTACCTAAATTTTTTATTTGCTTCTAGCATATTTTATTAAAAGTTTTTTATTACAATTTTTTTACATTCTAAATCGTATGGCATTCGATGTTATTAATCAATTTGGATGGTACAACTTACTGGAAGGAATAGTTACGCATACAGCTGTAATTTTATAACGTGTACCACGATAAAGAAATGGATCAGCCGCAATTTGAGACAAGCTTGCATCAGACAATTATGAATTCATATACCTGTTCTAAAGTATTACATAGATTGAAACTATATCAATTGCGCAATATACAAAGCATTAATGTTGTATTGACGACAAATGATTTACAATAGAAACACATTGAGAATATTTGTCATCAAAATTTATAATAATGGGAAACGAAGGCAGAAGATAGCTGTCACTGCAATGTAAATAGAATATATCAGTGCAGCTGTTTAAAAAAATAAGTAAACGCAAATAAAAGATGATAAAGAGGTTTAGAAAGAGAACTTTAAATGAAATCCTTTTTTTTTCTTTTTTTTTTTCTCTCAAAAAATATAACATTTGCAATAGCATCTTTGTAAAATTGACCGATACTGTGGTCGGTGGTATAACTGGTCTCTATGCTACATGATGCAATAACTCGATAATATGAATATACCCTTACTATCTTAAGATATATGATACCAAGTTTTCGGGTAAAAAATATATGAATTATGTTAGACAGGTTTGCAAGGGCTCCCATATAAATAGACTGTCAGCTTCACAATATGCATTCAATTCCTCTCTTGTTCTTGAAGAGTAAGGAGCTGTACTTACCTATCGACATCATGTTTAGGGTAAGCCACTCTCAAATACATACATAACATTAGATCGATCGAAATAATATAAACAATAGAAATTATCGTCCGTCCTTAAGAATAAATTTTACTTCTTATTTATTTCTAATTTAATAGTTATACATATGATAAAGTATAATCTTTAAAATAAGCTTCTATCAAATACTTGAATTTTAATCAATCGAAATAATATAAACAATAAAAATTATTTTTGTATCCTTAAGAATAGATCTTACTTCTTTCTTTCTGATTTAATCTTTTATATTTGTGATAGATCAAGTCTTTAATTAATAAATACTTTAGCGATACGTTAGCTGATCAGTTGATCGTTATCAAGTGATCCTTAAATAAAATAAGATTTTTAAACATAATGTTAATTTTTAAGTTCTTGGTAATCTGTGGATGCCTGATGGCCGTCGCCAAGGCTGGAGTTATCGGGGGCGGTTTGCTAGCAGCTACCGCACCTGCAGCACTCGCTGTCCAACCAGCTGCAGCTTTATCTCTACCGGTGTCCACTGCTGCGGTCGTACCAACAATTGCGACCTCCTCTTCCAATATTATTCGGGGTATCGGTAATTTAGCTGCTATTTCGGCGTACTCGAAGAGCGTCGATACGCCGTTCAGTAGCGTCAGGAAAGCGGACGTCCGCGTTAACAATCCTGGAATCGTGACGGCTGCTGTCGCGCCCGCGCCCGCGCTCGCAGTAACAAATACTGCTCTTGCAGGTATCTAACCGCAAGGCAGAAATACGGTGATGACGCTCTCTTTTCTTTTTTTTTTATTTTTTTATTTTGTTTGCTCGTAACTTTCTTCCTATTTACGTTTTTCGTTTTCGTTTAATATGTTTTAAAAGCACTCACGCATGCAAACAAAAATAATAAAACATTCCTCCGCGATTGGGCACCATGTACTACACTTTTTGACAATGGAACAGATTTTATATCTCGCGGAATTCTTGTAAATGACGTCGCATCCCGTGAATATAGATAGCACTTTTCTCCTATCATTCCTTTCTTTTCACACTAATTCTTGATCTATCTGTATCGTGTAATACATTACTATCAATAAAAGTTACGCATTTATCGATCTGCTTCCTAGGCGCTATAGACGGCTAGACGCTAGAATGAATGTAATCGTTACACTTCGAGACGCTTTTTAGCCGTTCGATCTTTGCTTGCAACAATTGATGTATTTTTCTTTCTTTTCTTTTTTTTCTGCAAATACTTGCACTTCTTTAAAATGCACAAATTTAATTTCTCTCTTTTTTTTCTTGCTCCTTTCCATATAACATTAATTAATCCATGTTATTTTTTTTTCCTTTTCATTTTTTCTCAACGATCACAACAATAAACAGCACCTCTTACTACTGCCGCTATTGCCGCACCCGGTCTATTAGCTCCTGGATTGACAACTGCTCTTGCTGGACCAGCCTTAGCTGCCGGTTTAGGCGCACCTCTTGGTCTCAACGGTTTGGGTCTTAATGGATTGGGAGCAGTCAAGGTTCTCTAAAGATATCGGCACAACAACCTTAAACTGGTCGACCTTCGATATCGATCGCATTAACAACTTAATACATATACGTACGTGTCACAGAATGTAACGCTCCAACGAGAAATAAATAAAAAAAAAGGTTGAGATGTCAAGCACTGTATTGATTAATTCATATCCACAGGGCACATGTATAATTGATTCCCTAGATCACTTTAATCATCCTTGAAAATTATTTTCGTCTTTTATCCTTCATCAGTCCAACGTAAATTTTTTAATATTTTCATAATAAATGTTTAAAACATATTTCGTGCATTGAACTGCAAAAGCCTGCAATTTGAAATCATCTTAACATTATCAAATATTTCTAAATACAATAGTAATATATATATATATATATATATGTATATGTATGTGTGTATTTATTATCACATTATCTTTATTTATATTTAATAACTTTGTTGAGAATTTAAACGTGTTATCAATGCTTAAAAACATTAAGTTTACAATATAATTTTTAAAATTGAATGAATAGTAAAACTTACCTTTTTATTTTTTAATTTCTATTCAAAGAAATATACTTTATAGATAAGCAAAAAGTTTTGTAATAACTTACAATATCAAAACTTCAAATATGTACAGGAAAGTTTGTTTAAAACACAAAGGGGAATTTATAAACAATATTATATATATATGATAATATCGATAATAATAATAATAATAATAATAATAATAAAAATATTTTTACCTTCTTTTATTGTTTTAAATTTTTAGTCAAATATGATCTACTTAATTTTTTATAAGATCAATAAATAAAATTGTATAAGAGTAAATAAAATATAACTGCTTGCTTTTATTAACCCTTTCATTACTAAAGGTGATTATAATCAGCCGACAAAATTCTGTCTGAATTAAGAATTCTGGATGAACGTAGCATATCTTTATATCTTTAAGGTAACCAACTTTCTTCTGACGTATATTCATTTTTATAATTTGTTTTATATTTATTTCACATAACTTGAATGAAAAAATGATAATTTGTACAATACGACAAAGTATTATACATTACGTTCTACAGTAAGATGTGCACTTGCGATTCAATTGTCTCATATAATGCAGCATACTGGCGGCCAATTCCACCGTAAGAAAAGAGTTAAAATAGAAATGTATCCCATAATATATTTAATAAATTCTAAACATTGTATAAGAATTACATTTCGAATGGGAATAAAGAAGGCAATATTATTTGACATGATTTTTTAATAATGTTGATTAGACAAATATTCTGTGCAAGAAATAGAAAATGATATTATTAATATAAGTTATAAAATTTCACACTTCAATGACAAATTTGGACATACTGTTAATCAAATACTGTGAACTATATTGTCTATAGGTCATAATAGCATTGTTTCCATAGCAATTTGTCTTTACAATAATATCAATCCACAAAGAGAGAAACTGCTATTTATAGAAACAATGATCGTTATATATTTTATATACATATCATAATCGATTAGTATATAAATTTGTAATCAAAGAAATATTATGGATAAAAACGAGTTTACATAGATGTAGGAGACCAAAAATTCATTTCTCTTAACTCTGATGGCTTTGCTTGCAAAATATTTGTCTGGGAAGATGATTTTCCCGAAGTTTTTTCATCCTTTCCAATATATGTAAGATTTTGTGAGGATATAGATTTTTTTCTCTTCAATATTTTAGGTGGAGCAATATCTATGCCACTGTCCTGTTCTTCTTCTATTTTTGAGGTTACAATTTCTCGTGATTGACCCAATATGCTAGCTAATATCCAGCTGCCTTGATATTTATCTCGGTCAGGAATAAAGGCTCCAGTAAAATAACGATTTGAGTGATTCTTTCTGCGTGATTTTGGTGAACTATCTGGACTGGTGATCGGTGAAGCTAATGGCGTAGCTGGTAAAGATTTACTACCCTTTCTTGGAATTAATTCTTGTTCGACTGTTGCCACAGAAGTATGTGGTTTATTAAACTTATTAGACATCATTTGATTAGCTACATGAACTATGGACTTGCCACAGAGAGCTGGTTCACCATGAAATCCATCATCAGTTCCTTGAGATTTAGCTGGTTTTATACTTCCCACTAATGTTGTATTTACTACATTTTTAAGATTTTTTATAAATTAAAAAAATATATATTGAAAAGAAAATAATAACAATAAAAAATTAGAAATTTAAATACTTACCTTTATTGATTGCAGTTGGAACAAATGGTTGGCAAGGTAATGGATGCTGACTAAAATCAATCTCTTTCGCTTCTTTGAATTTAGAATGTGTTTGTTGACTGGATGTAACTTGATTTGTAGAAGTTGTAATTGTATTATCATTGAAAACCTTTTTAACGGATCTAAAATCTTGAGTAGTACTAGTAGAATTCTGTGATTTTGGATACCGTATGCAGAAAAAACCTTCGTCGTGGGATGGTGGACTGAATGCACTTTCGTCAAAGTCGAATCTACAGTATTGAGATAAAAAACATGTATGTTTATTTGAATATAACTATATAATTACTGGTTCACTTTAACGATTTACTTTCAAAATTTAAATCATATTAGAATTCCATATTAAGAATAATTGGAAATGAAGAAATAAAGAGATAAATATTTACAAGAATTTAAACAATTCAATGATAAACTAAATGATTCTAAATCTAATTCATCAGAGAGTTTTTACGAGTTACACGCTGCTACTGTACGTTACGCTGTGTCCCCGATATCTTGGCAGTCGTTTTATGTGAATCAATTAGTCACACAACGATATACTTTTACGTACGCACGTGCGTGTGCGCAAATACCATGTGCGCACGAAAATGTATACATATATAGATCATTCGTATGTAAAAATAATCAACGTGCTTATAATTTACTATGAAAATAAAAATGAATAGAAAACTGCATTATAAGTTTGTATCACGTACTACTAATGTTATACTTCTTCTTTTTCTTTTATGTTTTATTTTTCTATATTATTTACAATGTTAACTTATTTTTAGTATAACTAGAAAATTCAATAAAATATAATATTAATCATGAAAAGCTATATATATTAGAGCATATGTTTAAACATATTCAAAATATCAATATAACTGTGGTATATCGACTGCATAATTTTTATAAAATCTATAATACTAGCAAAGAAAAAACTTGTAAAATAAATTAGAGAATTTTAATAGCAATTCTTAGAAGATATGATATATTACCTATTAGAGTTAAGTGTCTAAAAATATAAGATCATGTGACACATGCCTACTTTGTGAGCCAAGATTTGTATATACTACTAGATACATTTTTGACAATGCCAAGAGAAATAAAGTATATATAAAAAATTCTTCAAACAAATTAAGTTCTATTTGTTATATTATTTTATATTAAAATATATAAAATGGAAATATTCTCATTTTTATAATCTATAATACACACACACACACACACACACACACACACACACACACACACACACACACACACACACACACACACACACACATGTATGTATATATATATATGTATATATATATATATGTATATATATATATATATGTACGCGCACACAATAAATTTTTATTTAAAATATAATAACGCATTCTTGATAAATAATAATTATTCTTTTTACTAACCTGTTGTCTATTTTTCCTTTCATCCATTGTGGAAGAGATATTCCTGCATTTAGAGATCGATCTTGCTGTCTTGATGAACCCATTTCTCTATAGCTTGTCCTTTTTTCTATCTACGATTAATCTTCAAATAATTAGACTGACTTCAATTCAAATTTTAAGTACTTCCATATGGTCCTTTTTTAAACAAAAATGACAATATTTAATTAGTATCTCTCAATATAAATATAATATTCCAATTTATAAAAATTAATATAGATTTTTTAGTGATAAATTATTTTCTAAAAATATAATTGTATTAGAGGATTTCTTCGTCTTAAACTGAATAGAAATCATTTGAAAAAAGATTATTATATTTACGAACAAAATTAAAATAAAAAATAGGATATATAAGAAATTATATTGTTTTTGCATACAAAAGTATATAAATAAAAGTATTTAATAAAGGAAAAGATTAAGATAGTTTATCACAAGAAAAAATCTTGCGCAGACATATAAGATTATAAAAATATATATATAAACTTAACCCTTTGCGATCAAGGACTTTTTCAAGTGAACTTCTCACTGGATCGAATATTTTTTTGTATAAAGCGATATCATGTATTAAAGCGTTAAATATATAAAGTTAATTGAAAAATATTTTATTTAATGGAACTTTAGAGTTTATTAAAAAACAATAATAATTATTATTTTAGAATACACAAACATGTTTTAATTTTTGTATTTTTTCAGAGTGTGAAATTTCTCAAAGCAATTCCCAATATGTATGCCAGGTTTACAAGAGCAAGTATCGTAGTATAATCGAGTTTTTTTTTTTATATTATTTTTTTTTTGAATATACTATACAATACTTCTTCTTTCCAGTACAAATGAAGTTTTCCATCTAACCATTGTAGGTCTACCCCGCTGTAAGCTCGTCTTCCAGGGTTTTTTTTATCATTTGAAAATCATCTACTAATTGATCAACGAGGAATTTGACAAAATCTAGATGTTTCATTATAATAACGGGTTTATATAGTGTACAACAAAAGTAACAACAAAGTATTGCCAAATTGAAAAAAAATATCTAATAACAGTATCGATAACGAAATTATTTTTCGTCGACATTCGACGAAATCGTGACGACATTCAGTCTAGTGAATAAAAATGTGATATCACTTGTACGGCGGCATTCAATCACAAAGGGTTAAAAAACTGACTTTATTCAGAATTTAAGTGTGCTTCAAACAAATTATGATGCAATATTAATAAGAAAATATTTTTGTATGCTCTTATCTTTAATGTCTTTTGTTTCAAATCAGGTGTATATATCAGCACACATGACAGTTGTATTTTATTATATATCATATGCGCAACATGCCTTTGTCGTTATCTTTCCTGTCCCCTTCTTTATCACATCCATAAATTTTTATTCTAATTTATTATGTATATATATATATATATATATATATATATATATATATATATATATATATATAGAAATAAGGGTAATAAGGCAGAATTGTCATTTAATAAATAGAAAAATAAAATTAATAAAATAAATTACGCGATGTAAATTATAGAAATGGATGTAAATCTTTCGATAAGTGTAAATATTTCTTTTCGTCTGTTACGATGATGAAAAATAACGCGCCATTTTATAAGCATGTATAGACAGAACGTAAGTTTTCGTATAGCTTTATAAACTATATACAAAAATATATATGAAAATAAAGATTGTATAGATGTAAAATAACTATTGTTAATCAACAACTTACCGAATACTTTCGACACATGATAAATTTTCGAACCATTATACTCATAACTGTAATAACCTGTAATGTTTCTAAAGGTCTAGTGATCAACCAAGTCACGAACTGTTAATAAACATGTTTGCGAATAATGTGGTCTGACAATTGCTAGATGACGCTAGCTAAAAGTGTAGAAGAAAACGTCGATAACACTTGGTGGTGATCCAAACTAAATCTATATTAGAAGTTTTCAGTGTTTAGTGACTTTTTTGTGACATTACATGTTTATTGGTATAAATAAAATAATAATGCTGTTACGCATTACCGATAATAAATTATAAAACATATTTTATATTTTATAAAAAATAATTTTGATAAATTCGATATAATACAATCAATAAAATTGCAATGGATAACGTAGATATTTGCTTAATGTTTTTTTTATCTCTTGGCCGATTCGTGCGTGATTTTAACGGAGCGAATGTAGAAATAAAAAATTAGTGTCATATTCAGTGACAGTTTTGGACTAAAAATGTATCTATACTATAATAAAAGTATCTATTTTAAGATTAAAATTAAAGATTACAAAGATATTCAACTTAATTGCAACTAGTTTCTAATTTGGAATTAAACAATTTGTAAATAACAACTAACAAAAAGATTTTATTTACCTATTCTTTCATATAAATTTGATATACATTAAATAACGTACGATTTAGAAGATATTGCATAAATTTTCAACTCATTTTTTGATTTTTTATAAAATAAAAGAGTATTAAAGATTTATATAATACACATTTCATGTATTTATTACATTCTATTACACACATTGGTTGTTCGTCTTACAATTTGCAATTTTAATTATATTTGCAGAATATATTATAAGATGTTATATACAAACATTTTCCATTTTTTTGCTTTAATAATGTTTTTTATAGAATACTGTCCTTTATAGTTTTTATAAACTGTCTATATTTTCTTAGAGTTGTATAAACACTTGTTTTATTGTACAGTAATTGTAAGACATATATTATTATAATAATTGTTCAAATATTTGTATATATTTTGTCACAAATTTAGGAAAAAATTTAGTAATGAAAATATTGATATAAGTGTAATTATATACAAAATACCTATTTAAAAATGGAAGATATATTCTAACACTTTTATATACCATTCATATCAATACAATTTTCATTATTTCCATTATCAAAATTACTTGACAATAGGATTGATTTAAAGTCTTATACTAATATGACCTCATCATTACTGAAATTTTATCAATGTCATTATCAATATTTGACAAAAAATTAGTATGTATTTTCTTTTCATTTATAGATATTTTTATATCTAAAGATTATAAATATTAACCTAGAATATATTTTAAAAATCCAAAGGGGAATTATATATAATTTGATTTAATTGAATGAAATATTTTTTTCAAATTATATTTACTATTAGCGATCTAGTCATTTTTATTTTGCTATAGAGATTAAATAAGCATGTCTGATTTGGTATAGATGATCATGCAAATAATCATGCTTATGTAATTCTTGCCGCCAAAATGTCAAATATATTATTTCAGATATGTAAATTATATACAAAATATCCTATGTTTAATAAATTAAAAATTTATAGCATAAAAAGTTTCATTTAAGTTTAATATTTTATTGTACCAAATACAATATATTTTTTCAGTATTCACGAAGTTTCCATGGCAGCCGTGGTATCTTCTGTGTATTTACCTTTATCTTTACCCAAAGCAGCAAGTCTGCCTTTACCTCGTCTGTCTATAATCTTTTTCCTATCCTTATCCATTTTTAACTTGACAATTACGGTCTAAAAAAACATATATTACATTTAGATTAAAAATACAAAGATAAATATAAGAAAAATAATTTATTTAAATAAATATCAATCAGTGCCAATAGATCTGCAGCAATCAGACCAAGAAAACAAATGAGCACATATTCAAAAGAACTTTGAAGATGTATTCATAAATGTAACTATTTGTCTAATTCTCAAAGAATGGTTTAGTTCATCATCTGTCATTGCGTGCTTTTATAAATCTATCTATAAATATCATGAAAGTTTGTCAAATTACCTTTGAAGGATCAATACCAACATATACATTTGCTGTGTTAGCTTTCTCCCTTTGAATTCTTTCTATATATATAACGAACTTTTTCCTGTATACTTGCACAACTTTCCCTACTTGCTGGCCTTTATAGTGACCACGAACAACCTGAAAATTAAATAAATTATAACATTATTAATATAAAGCAAATAGAATAAAATAATTTAAATAGTTTTTCTTTATCTATATATTTTTGTATTTGATGTTTTATATTACAATTGTTCTATAGATCAATTAATCAATAAATTCAAGTTGCTTTCATTTTATAATGTGCAAATAAGAAAAATATTAAAATAAAAATAGGATTTATTGTAAAAGTGATATTAATAAAGCAAAACGAATGTAATGATAAAATTAATATATTGCTTAAAAGTTTCAAGAATCTATATGATTAAAAATGATGAAAAATAAACTTATGGATTATATTATTTTCAATTATTATATTTTAATAATTTAGTCGGAGAATAAAAGGTTCAATATTATGATCGTATTCTATACCAATATAATTTTTAAGCTCTGTTACACATTTTTATATATTTCTAAGACAACCATTATCATACTCTTAAATCGAATAAATTATTCATATATGTATAAAAAATATGAAAAAAATTAAGAACCATGTGCAATATAACTTAATAAATACATTAAAAAAATTTAAATATAAAGAATAGAGTCATCAATAGAAAGTTATAAAATTAACCTTCAATTATCGAAGCATTGAAAGTATATTAAATTAAATTAACTAACCTGTACTTCATCATCCTTACGTATTGGCATGGAACGTACATTGTATTTTTGTCTTAACTCTTTTGAAAGAGGTGCAGACATTAACCTTCTACGTATATGAGAAGGAGCGGTGAAGTGACGTTTACGATTTTTCCTTCGTGAGGAAGATACTAATTTGTTGAATTTCATTGTATTTATCCTCCTACATTGAAAATATAACTATATATTTTTTTTGAAGGAAAAATTGAAGGATAATAATAAGGAAACGCCAATAAAAAACACTGTATGTTTGTCTGATTTATGTATAAATATGTATTCACATAAATAAATAAATAATTGAATTTGTAGGTGACTTTGACCTTATTGATTCTTATTTATGTGAATAAATAATATTTTACCATTTATTTAAGTTTGATCAAATTGGATTTTTACAGGTTAAACTCACCTACGGAATTACACACCGCGACATTAACCTAAAGAACATCACAGCATCGGAACATGAAAAACAACGATACTAAAAGATGTAATATTTAGAAAGGAATATTATACGATATTTATATGTGTGATGAAATTGTCCAATTCCATTGAAACTGGACAAAAGTGCAGACACTAGCGCCGCCTAGGCAGTTGGCAGCAGTAATAGATTATTTACACTACGCGATTATCAGCCTCATTCCTTTTGTAAAACAGATATCTTAGAACACGAGCGTTTTCGTATTCGCTGTCAGAAGAAAATTATCTATATAGTTGTTGAACGCGAATCAGTTTCTGTAATCATTATCATAGTAAAATATAATTTTACGTAAGAAAAAGAAAAGAATGTTTTCTTCAGAAGTATAGAAACTTGTTCTGTGAAAAATACTTTTAATTCTGCGAGAAGTAACTGTAATTTATATATATGCAATAAAAAAAATTATAATTAGAAACAATGATATAATAGTTTAGTAACATTCTTTTATGAAAATTCAATAAGTTTTTCTTTACGTCTTGAAATACTATGAAAAAATTTATTTTCTGTAAGTTTATTACGCAGATATTTGCTAAAAAATTAATTTCGTTTTTTTGATATTATAATTTAATAAAATGTATTATTTATTATTTTCTTATTTATATTTATTATCAATAAAAAGCAACTGGCGATAGGTGTCGAGATTATTATAATGAAATTTTATATTAGAGTGGTTTTTATTTTTAAACTTTCTATTTTATTTGATAATGTCACTTAAATTGTAATATTTGGTGAGAAAATTTAATTTCATATCTACCCAAGATAATAAAAGTGTATATTGATAATATCGCACTGTCTAAAACTATATTGTCACGACATGAAACAAATATTAATCCTGGATAGTAAAAAATTGCGTTACCTGTGAAAATGAGATATGAAGATCGGCCTAATAGATACTACTCCGTTGATATGGGAATATGATGGATATCTATTGAATTTTCTTTTTAAGGACAAGTCATGTAGCTTTATGATTAAAAACACTATAACAAATTGAAGATCGTTTGACCAATATTTTCTAGGAATTTCACAAAAAGAAAGTGAGGAACTCATACGCGTAAAACTTTAGACCAATCAACCAACAGAAACCCATTTTTATTAGTTTGGAAATTTTAATGATTTTACGGCAGTTTGGAAAATAATCGTGTTCCATTTTATTTAATTAGTTAGTGAATAATTTTGTATAATGATGTCTCCGATTTCATTTAAATTTAGTATTTTATTGTACCAAATACAATATATTTTTTAGTATTCACGAAGTTTCCATGGCAGCTGTTGTATCTTCTGTATATTTACCTTTATCCTTACCCAAAGCAGCAAGTCTGCCTTTACCTCGTCTGTCTATTATCTTTTTCCTATCCTTATCCATTTTTAACTTGACAATTACGGTCTAAGAAAACATATATTACATTTAGATTAAAAATACAAAGATAAATATAAGAAAAATAATTTATTTAAATAAATATCAATCAGTGCCAATAGATCTGCAGCAATCAGACCAAGAAAACAAATGAGCACACATTCAAAAGAACTTTGAAGATGTATTCATAAGTGTAACTATTTGTCTGATTCTCAAAGAATGGTTTAGTTCATCATCTGTCATTGCGTGCTTTTATAAATCTATCTATAAATATCATGAAAGTTTGTCAAATTACCTTTGAAGGATCAATACCAACATATACATTTGCTGTGTTAGCTTTCTCCCTTTGAATTCTTTCTATATATATAACGAACTTTTTCCTGTATACTTGCACAACTTTTCCTACTTGTTGGCCTTTATAGTGACCACGAACAACCTAAAAATTAAATAAATTATAACATTAATAATATTAAGCAAATAGAATAAAATAATTTAAATAGTTTTTCTTTATCTATATTTTTGTATTGAATCTTTTATATTACAACTGTTCTATAGATCAATTAATCAATAATTTCAAGTTGCTTTCATTTTATATTGTGCAAATAAGAAAAATATTAAAATAAAAATAGGATTTATTGCAAAAGTGATATTAATAAAGCAAAACGAATGTAATGATAAAATTAATATATTGCTTAAAAGTTTCAAGAATCTATATGATTAAAAATGATGAAAAATAAACTTATGGATTATATTATTTTCAATTATTATATTTTAATAATTTAGTCGGAGAATAAAAGGTTCAATATTATGATCGTATTCTATACCAATATAATTTTTAAGCTCTGTTACACATTTTTATATATTTCTAAGACAACCATTATCATACTCTTAAATCGAATAAATTATTCATATATGTATAAAAAATATGAAAAAAATTAAGAACCATGTGCAATATAACTTAATAAATACATTAAAAAAATTTAAATATAAAGAATAGAGTCATCAATAGAAAGTTATAAAATTAACCTTCAATTATCGAAGCATTGAAAGTATATTAAATTAAATTAACTAACCTGTACTTCATCATCCTTACGTATTGGCATGGAACGTACATTGTATTTTTGTCTTAACTCTTTTGAAAGAGGTGCAGACATTAACCTTCTACGTATATGAGAAGGAGCGGTGAAGTGACGTTTACGATTTTTCCTTCGTGAGGAAGATACTAATTTGTTGAATTTCATTGTATTTATCCTCCTACATTGAAAATATAACTATATATTTTTTTTGAAGGAAAAATTGAAGGATAATAATAAGGAAACGCCAATAAAAAACACTGTATGTTTGTCTGATTTATGTATAAATATGTATTCACATAAATAAATAAATAATTGAATTTGTAGGTGACTTTGACCTTATTGATTCTTATTTATGTGAATAAATAATATTTTACCATTTATTTAAGTTTGATCAAATTGGATTTTTACAGGTTAAACTCACCTACGGAATTACACACCGCGACATTAACCTAAAGAACATCACAGCATCGGAACATGAAAAACAACGATACTAAAAGATGTAATATTTAGAAAGGAATATTATACGATATTTATATGTGTGATGAAATTGTCCAATTCCATTGAAACTGGACAAAAGTGCAGACACTAGCGCCGCCTAGGCAGTTGGCAGCAGTAATAGATTATTTACATTACGCGATTACCAATCTCATTACTTTATCAAATGAGCTGTCTGAAAATACAAACAAGAAATGTTGGAGTTTGCACAAGAGAGGATAAAAAACCGAAGTCTATTTGTGGTTTTTTTTACTCTAAAATTAGGTTCGTTTTTCTCAAAGGACAATGGTGCTTTTAGATTCTCTCGCACATAAACTAATATAATAACAGATGTATTTATATAAACGCGTTTATATTTTATCGTTATTAAATTCTATATCATTTACGGAAAAATTATTTTCATGCAATCATTGATTAGCTATTCTCTATCTTTTATGGAAATAAACAAAACTCATTTGAATATAATTAACTTCATTCGTATTATCGAGATAATGGCATTGATGTGTAATGGCATGAAGAAGAAAAGAAAGTATAAATACTAACAATGTTGTCATACTTGGGAATTCTGTTGTTTTTAGACCTTCAACTTGGAAATAAAAAAATTAAAAACGTAGCTAATAATAAAATTATATTACTATTTATGTTATACGGATCTTCGAAAATTACTGTCTTTTGTATCATATTTCGCAAATGTTATTTTACTTGCATATATAATTTCACAATTTCTTTTAATCTGGAGATTAACAAACATATTATATTATAATAAATGTAGTACTGTATCACGTTCTGTATTCATCCATTTATTTATCGTACTAATTATTAATGGAATTAATCAAGGAAATATAATTATTTGTTAATCCAAATATGCTATATCATTCTTTTGAGGATTGTATGTGGTGTTTGTAAATATCCGAATAAATACATTATGTTAATATATAGATAATATCATGTTTCTTTATTGTGCTTTTTATAAACTGTAAGAATAATATCTAGATATGATAAATATATATTTTATCCTTGACTTTATTGCGACAGTTATAAACAAAGAAGAAGATTTATCCTTCGCTTTATCCTTCAATATTTATCTTACTATTATATACTAACTAAAGTATACAATATATACGTGTATACGTGAGTAATATACGAATGTGATCGTGAAAAGGAGAGAAAAGGAGAAAAAATAAAAACAATACATTTTTTTCGAAACATTTCGTTTTATTTTCACAAATGTGTTTTTAATCCTTAATACGTTAATGAAATTTCATTTTACTGGTAGCACTACAATGCAAAACACTTCAGAACTCAAATCATTAACCCTTTGAGTGCTATGGGCGCACATATGCGTCCAGCGAAAGTTATTGATATAGACTATGGACGCAAATACGCGCCTGGCAAAAATGATCAATGTACTATGTTCAAATGTATATGTTCGGCAATTGTTTCTATTGTCCAACATTCTGAAAAAGTATTCAGTCCCCGGCGATCGTCAGCGTCAGCCGTGCGCCGTCCGTATGGGCTGCATAGTCCACGAGTATTCAGCACTCAAAGGGTTGATCGGTTCATCTTTTCATTACGACTTACGAAACTCGGTATGAAAACCATACAAAATTACATTAAACAGTAAAACAGGTTGTTTACTATTTACAAAGATAGTAAGTAAGTAGATAGTAAGTTTATGCTGTTTTCAAGTACAATTCAACAGAAACTTTAATTTATATTTATTATTTATTATGTTTGTTAATTTTTAAATTGGCAAAAATGGATGAACTGATTAATGATATATGAAATAATAATTTACATGTACATACTAAAAATTCATTTATAAGAATTTTCTCTATTTATAGTTTCATTATTCTACTTTTTAATAGATACAAACATTATTAATAGCAATTATTAACCCAGTGCATTCCTAAGACCAGCTGTATTGCTCAGGAACTTAAAGACATTCAACTCCTATGACTATTGTCACTATCCACATCATTTACCGATTAAAGCACCTTGCAGACGGTTACCAACACATTCTCAAATTGTTTGTGATACAAAAGGTTAATTGTTACATATATCTTTTATTTTACATTATTATATATTTAGTTGTTTCCATTATTGTATAATTCAATTTATAATTATCAATTGGTAAATTATGTAAAGTTATGATATAGGTAATGTTACATCCTTCAGCACTCTCACATTCAAGGACTTAAGATCATGTTAATTTTATCATGTTTATCTTATGCCTGCTATATTAGGAGTCATTTTTTGATAAACGTCGTTGTAGCTAATAGGGAATATACATATAAAATATAAAATATAAAATATAATTAATAGATCATGTATGTACATATAAGATTTACTATAAGGACATCGAGTATGTACAGCATAATAAGATCTCTTAGAACAGTTTACTGCACTAAAAGAAAAAAATGTCATACGATTGCATATCACTTTTCGGCGAAAGATGAACGAACATCGCTAGGGCATAAGGATCTCCCACTACACTTGCGACAAGTCATGTTGATCCGCTACCCGAGATCGTCATGATGCATTATTAACCCTTTCACGCAGTGACCATAATGGGTATAATCCCCTATATAAGCAGCTCTTATATCAATATAAGCGCTCCTTCGAACAGTTCAAATAAAGATTTTAAGGAATTACAATAGGTTACTCACGGTTAAATACCGAACTCATTTTTAAACTTGTATTTACGCTTAATTTTTAGTTCATTAGTTCTTAGTTCTATTCGGTAGTCTTAAATCCAAAACAGACATGTTCTCTTAAATCTACTTCTCTTAAATTTGCGATCCTAAATCTAACTCTGTATATTTTCAAAATACCTTTCTGTAACTCACCTGTACAAAATCACCTTATTAGAATACATACATACACATACACATAATCTCGATCAATCATTTAATCCTCTATTTGCATTTATGAAATTTTAATTATAAATAACTACAAGTGCGAACAAGCTGCATGGACGATATCTTATACGTTCCTTCATAAACTGCTACAACCCGCACGATAATATTTACGAAACTCCCAATCCTTATGTTTAGAGCTTCTTTTTTATTTCCCATGTCTAGGACACGACGCGCAGGTAGGAAAACTCAACTACGACGTATTATCATTACATTATATGATCCAAGTAAAATCCTTTGCGATGTTTTGAGAGTATTATTCGCGAGAGAAGAATCCACGTTATTAGAATCCATAGAAATATGGTTTAGTGTTGTTTGGTTTTGTTCAGTTACTAGTTGTATGATCGTGATCTTTACATCTGAAGCACGTTATTCTCATACCAGCTCTGCTTCTATGGGTATTATACTTTTTATTATGATATGATTGCTCGCGTAGTAAATGGTTATTAAGTTGGTTTGTAGTTGACTAGGTTTTGCATACATTCAAAGAGGTTCCTCTTAGCCCTTTAACTATTCATTCGACTGATTCCTTCTCTGACATGTTTATTACCTGTTTGTAGTAATACTCTACCATGTTCTGTACTGTTTCTCTATTATGTTTTTGTTTTCTTATTGAACTTTCCTCGTATGGAAAAGTCTGAATAAGTCATTTCATTCTGACTATTGACGTTGATTCGGGAGAAAATTATTACACTGCCATTTTGCTCAATTTTTTCATCAATTTGACTAATACATGATGTTTGAGAATTTCATAGTCTTTAATTTTTTGAATTCATCTCTCAATGTCGAGATTTGCTTTAATTGTTGACGCACAAGTGCGTCTCTCCATTGTTCACGGTACTTTCTCTTAAGGGTCATATAACACCATTGGAAACAATTATTCTTGAGAACCTATCGGCTATTAGCTAAACAGAACGCATAGATAAAAAACACATGGCCACCTTTGTCTGAGCTTAGGCATTCTTAGTAAAGTACCTGCGTTTCAATAATGTGTTGACCCGGCCAATAAATAAAACAGTAAAAGTAGAAGCCTAGGCTCAATAAGCTAAGAGTTATCTGATTTTTAGCTTTGTAATATCCATTGTCATAGTCTAATGACACAATCATTAGAACAAAGAAGGCACACACGGAATTTTTAAACATTCCAATGAACTATCTCCGATCAATGGCCATTTATTCTTTTTTTTTCTATATTTCAAACTCCGTCCTTTACCAATCTCATTTTAGTCTGCGTGGATAGTTCTAATGAGACCAAAAGGCAGTCAAGTTACAGCTGTTGGACTCACAACGTCTAAACTCTCAAGTCTCCTTTAGAATCAACCACTACAACTAACTACACATTATACACGAGACATTTAAACAATTGTAACTCATCTGATCAAATATACGGTGAGATTTACGTAACGTGCAACATTTAATATCGCGTATTTACTTCTCCATTTCTCATGGGATCCTTTAAAGAACGCGCGTTATCTCATTAATTTGCGGAAATTCGGTGAGCGGTATTTTGCTGACGACCTACAACGGTATCCTAGTCGAGTGCCGTCGCCCTTATTCATTGCGATCAGTGGTTTTATAGCTCGGACAACAAGGATGAGACGGGGGACATTTCCTCCGTGCGAATCGACTGTCATCGCTGGTTTGGAGCGAGAAATGCATTTTCAAAAATGCTCGCGTCAACAATCAATACCGGTCGAATGTTGATAATATTTTATTTATTTTTCATAAATATGATGCGCTTACCGGGTCTTCCTCCAAATAAAAAGGTACACGACCTTCGTATTGATTATTGTTGTTGACTTTTGTTGTTTGTTCTTTTCTTACTCCTCAATATGTTTGAGTTAGTGAAATATTCCTTAATATATCTTCTTGACTCCTCGAATTCACCATCCTTTAATCATCATTTTTCGAATATCGATACTCTTTTTACGACTATTGGACTATCAACACACCACGCAATTAGCAGTGTGGTATTCTAACTACTGGAACAATGATTACACTGTTTCGTTATTATAATCTAAAATAATAATATAACAATGTAAAAGACATACGCACAACAAAAGTTTATATCTTTTTTTAAAGTGTGTTACGTTGCATCTTGCAATTTCGCTTAATTTTTTTCTTTTAAAATAGTAATCTACATTTTTTATTATCTATTGGGAAATAGATTAAACTAAATATTTTCGTGATTCGTTCACCCATGAGCATAAAATTTTTTTATTTTCTTATGGCTTTATTCGATTGTTGATGCTTCTGCTTCCATATCTACATGGGATCTTTCAGTCTCACGCTTATTAATTGCCTAACTCTATTAAACTTCATCAATCGTCTTACTTGCTCTAGCTATCTATCTCAGTTCTCTTTCATTTACTCTCACTCTCGCAAATGCTCATTTTCACTCAATCGGCATATAACGAGGGACAATATATTGTACATAAAACAAAGTAAATTTTGTCTGATATATTTTGTTATCCAAATTCAATTCTTATATTATTATATTTAATAATATATTTTGCAGTTTTTGTTGAAAGTACAAGAGATAAAAACTGTTTACATTTTTCAAGCATACCTACAATCGCAAATTTCTTAGATTCGTTTATTTACGTCTTATAATGTTAACACCAATATATATGCACTTGCATGTATTCGAATGAAAAGAAGTAGGAAATAATAAACGCATTAATTAAAAATGTTATATTTCGTACATAATAGTATACAGATAGTCTTAAGAACTAAATTTATTAGATTAAGTTAAATACTCGTTATTTTTTATGCTTTTCTTTGAAAATTACTTGTAATCGACATTTTTTCGATTCCAAAAGTAAAAATATTTTGTTAATTAAATGTGGAATTGAGTAAGTGTCGTAAGTCGCCAGCATAGCATTTCTCATAAATAAAATGTGACAAAACGAATATTGAGCATTTCGAAAATTAAGCTCCTGTTATGTTAAAAAAGTGGAAGGAAGAATAAAGGTAACTACTTTGAAGGTCATATCATCGCTATCGATCAATTGCGTAAAGTTGTTGGCTAACGCCTAAACAACCAGAATGATTTAGGAGGGGCATTCAAAAAGTTTCTTCCTAAATGGTGGATATTTCTTTTTTACCATAACTTATTCAGGTACAAAAACCCTTTTTCAAGACTGATAGTTTTCGGATAGATTTCGTATAGCTGATGGGAGTTTATAGAAAACGAAAGATAAAATATCCATGCAAGAGAAATTTGGAATTGTGTTAGGCATTTTGTTTATTAGTCATCATCGAATTATGAACAGATCATTTAGCATGAATAAATCAAAGTTTTTTATGGTTTTATTATTATTATCATAGTATATTATTATTACTATTACCATTATTATTATCATCATTATTGTAATATTATTATAATACTAAGATATTGCATTCTGTAGAATTGCATATATACAAACAATATCACATCTTAATCACGATTAAATTCTAACGTACAATTCACGATGAAACGTACAATTGGTCAGAATCCTTTCCAAACCTCTCAACTTGGAATTTTCTGAAATCTTTGGGTTACGAAAAAAAATTAGCGTTTATTTAAATATGTATTTAACTCGAAGAATGTGCACGGCTGGTTGGACATGTTATCCATTGGTTCTTCCTTCTGCTCGTGGACCGTGACGTTTTCAGGTGGCGTCGTCGCTTGTTGTTCTTCGGGTTCTGGTTGTTTAGCCAGATGTAAGAGGAGATGAGTCAATGAGCCCCATAAGGCTCCTATGAGATGCAGGCTTCAGCCGTATATATTATGCGTATCCGTGGAGGAGCGTGTCGGCAATATATTTTATTAATCGAAGGGCCATGAAATTGGCTAATACCTCGGCAATTGCTGATCCGAAGATCACAAATGCTCCCCACAGACGTTGTCACGTACTTGATGCAATCTTGTTTAGCTACTCATCGTTCATTAAATTGTAGAGAGATATTTTCCCTGAAGGTATTTGCCTGCCGCTGATTCCTCTGGCGAGAGTGTCGAGGATGGCGGGTTTCTCTGCAGGTTCCATTATGTATGACTATAGTTTATTTAAATCTTCGTTGGAGTAAATTCCGCTTGTTCCGAGATGTTCGGGATCGATGTATCTCCATATTGGTTTTGTTAAGGGTTTAATTACCGAAGGAGATATTGACTTCATTAACTTAGGTGTGACCCTATATCAGGTGCCATATAAATTATACATATTTGGTAGTAGTTCGTTGCAATCCTTCGGCGATGCTTCCTTTAAGATGATGCGCGTCTTAGGTGCTAGAAAGTATGAATCCTTGCGATAGGAAATGGGTAATTCCCATTCTTCATAATAGCATTCTTCAGTTTGTCTGATTTTTACTTCTATTGGAATGCATTTAATTATATTAGGTGGACCGGAAAGTAATTTCGCTTTCTTAAATTAAATTCAAATGAATAAATTTTTAACAAGTTTTTATTTTTAATCAATAATGTAATCACCTTCATTATCAACAACCTTTTGCCATCTAGTGTGCAAATTTTCAATGTCAGACCGATAAAAATCAATTGGTTTTTGAGTAAAATATCTCAAGATGGCATTTTGGACATCATTCAAATTTTCAAATTTTTTGCCACTAAGAAAATGTTGTAGCGATCGGAATAAATGGAAATCCGAGGGTGCGATATCGGGCGAGTATGGTGGGTGAGGCAGTACCTCCCACCCCAATTCATTAATTTTTTCCAAGGTTCGTCTTGCACAGTGCGGTCTTGCATTGTCGTGTTGCAGAATAACGCCTTTCCTGTTGACAATCGCCGGATACTTTTCGATTAAAGATTGGTTCACTCGATCCAATTGTTCACAATAAATATCTGCATTAACAGTTTGTCCAGGTTTCGGTACTTCAAAATGAACAATTCCGCGTATACTCCACCAAACACACACAAGCGCCTTTTTGGGATGTAAACCCGGCTTTGCAGTACTTCGTGGTGATTCATTTGGAGAGAGTCACTGCCTTTTGCGTTTTGGATTATCATATAGGATCCATTTTTCGTCTCCACTGATCAAGCGATCAAAATTCTGTATGGTGCCGTTGAAGCAATATGTTGCATGTGATGAATCGGTTGGCTTTGTTCTATTCGGACAGATTATGGGAGACCCAAACATCTGCTCTGCTTATTTTTCCAATCTGCTGCAAATGTTCTTGGATGGTCGACCAAGGTTGGTTAATGAAGTTAGTCACATCCGACTAAAGCCACTGTTACTCTTACTAAGTATTATATAAAAAGAATATTCATGATTTAAATTGAAGATTTTATAGTTAACTCGTCTCGTAGGACGTCGAAGAACGACAGATACTGACAGTCCACTTTGCGCTGCTTGTATGCTAGTTCTTATCAACTATCGAAGTGGTGGGGATCGTCCTTATGAAAGGGAGAGTAACTGTTTAGACCGTGAGTCAGTGATGCAAATTTCCATGATGTCGACTTATCAAGCTTGCAGTTAAACTATCTTATTGAATTTTAATCTATCGGCGTGTACTACACGCCGATTGCCACGCAAACTAACGGCTTATGACCTGTCACCAAAGAAAAGCTTGTGTCATAAAGATAAGATCGGAAATAATTTATCAGGCATAAATGATCGCGAGTAATTTCTTTTCGATGGTGGAATAATTCTGTTCCGCGTGATTCAGTAATTTGGAAGTATACGCGATAGGCAAATTCTTACCTTTTTCACTTGGCTTAAGATTCCTCCGATCGCATATTTTGAAGCGTCGGTTGTAATAACAAAAGATTTCGTAGTAGAGGTTCCTCACATAGTAAATTTCCCAATGTCTTGAATGCTTTTTCCTGATTATCTTTTCATACGAAAGCTACGTCCTTTTTTAATAAATTTGTTTGTAGTGGTTTACTGATGGCAGAGAAATTTTATATGAACCGTCTGTAGTAGCCTGTTAATCCTAAAAACTGCTTTATATTTTTTGCGTTCTGGGTATACGAAAATCTCGTACCGCTCTTATTTTTCCTGGATCCGGTTTCACTCCGGCGGAGCTAATGATATGGCCCTAGGTAAGCTACCTCTTTTTGTAAGAAGTTGCATTTTTTCGGTTGTAATTTCTGTCTTGTTTGTCTTAAATGATCGCATAGCTTGCGGTATTTAATGTGTTTGGTGAGAGAGCTGGAAGATATGTCAATATCGAGATATACAAAAAGTTCGTTTCTCTGTAAATCCGTAAGGATCGAATTCATGAGGCGTTGGAATCTCGACGGGGCGTTCTTTAAGCCAAAGAGAATCCGCGTAAATTCGCTCGTATGCTGTCGAGAAGGCCGTTTTCGGTGCGTCCTATTTACTCATTGCGATCTGATGGAAGCCTAAAACGAGATCGAAAGTGCTGAAGTATTTGGCGCTCCCTAATTGATCCAATATTTCGGTAATATTGGGCAAGGGATAGTTGTTCTTAACTGTTTTCTGCATTCGATAGTCGATAACGAGCCTCCATCTCTTGTTACCGTCCGCTTTCTTCGGAACGATCCAGAGAGGGGAGTTATAGGGCGATGGTAAAGGCTGGATGATGTCATTTTTCAGTAACTCCTTGATTTGTTTATTTATTTCCTCTTTGTGGATTGGTGGAAAACGATACTGTCGTACGGAGACCGGAATAGAATCTGTGGTCTCGATTTTATGGGTTATTGTGTTGGTGAACGTGGTCTCTAGGTAAATTATCTCTAGGTAAATGGAATAATTCTAATGAATCTTTTATCATGATTTGTGCCGTTTCCTTTTTTTCTTTATTGAGCGAATCTATGATAATGAGCAAGCTGGATATTTTTCAAAGCTTTCGCGTAGTGTTCTTCGAATTTATCGGGACTTGTCCCGTAGTAGGAGTTAGGAGAGGAAGGACGAGAGGTTTTGACGACGTTTGTAATAGCTGAAATTCTCTTTGTCTCAATCGTATGTGCGAGGCATATTTGTTTAAGTTTTTCGGCATCCTTATCTCGTCCTAGGGGAGATGTGGAGTGCATGTCGAGTTCACTTGCCTCGAGTCTAGGAGTAGGGAAATGAGAGATTGCAGCGGTTGAGCGCGTAATGTTATGCGTTTCTCTCTTAGAATCGCTTGATTGAATCGTTGAAATGCGAAACATCGTAGACGAGCTCTTATGCCTAGGGTTAATAAAAGATTCACGTCGGCCGTTTCGAATTCTTCGAGATCGATTGGTATTGTAATTTTAACATCTTTCTCATTCGTGTTGAAAACCTTTATAAGAATTTTGCCGTTGTCATTTGTAACTAAAGCTTCTCCTGCAAATATTTTTTTTCCAAAATCGATTGCGGCTATCGCTCTCGGTTTAACGAAGGGCATAGTCATTCCGTACCATTATATTTGTTCTTTTATGAAATTAATCTTTGTTGTATCTTTAAAGAAATCCGAACCTATTATGCCGCCATGAGGGATAGGAAAGGAGTTTGGAACGAGGTGAAATTTCACGGGGTAGCTATAAACATCGATGGTGGAAGAGCCATACGTAACGACTGTTTTCTTAGTAATTCCGCTCAATTTTATTTTATTTTCTTAGTAATTCCGCTCAATTTTATTTTATTTTCTTAGTAATTCCACTCAATTTTATTTTATCATCCCATAATAAATCGTCATCGGCCATATCTATTTTTAAGATGTTTGGTTCAGATCCCGTATCTACTAAAAATTCTGTTTCTGCTTTCAGGTCCTTGGAAGCTATGGCGACAGAAGGAGTACTCGGGCCATTTTTTAACTTGATTTTTTAACTTGAGCGGACGTGGAGAACTCGTCCACTTTCACTGTTTTTACTGGACGCAATTGTGTGATTGCTTCCGAGGTTGCGTCCTTCAACGGAGGGAGGTTGCCGTTTCCCACTTGTTGTTCGCGCCATTTTTTCTTTCGGCATTCCTCTACTACTTGTCCGAAGTTTTTACAATATAGGCAATACACAATATGTTCTGTATCCTTTCTTCCCTTTTATATTTGAAGCATTTTTCCTTAGTGTGTCCTATCCTGGTACAATATGTACATTCCTTAGGAGGAGAGGACGTGTGTACGACATGTGTGGATTTATCTATATTGTTGCGAAAACGTGGTTCGTTACATTGTTCCGGAGCGCTCCTCTCCCTATCATTCTGACGGTTATCGTTCCTATATTTCGGATTTCGAGGAGGCGAGAGATCTTTCCTACGTTCTTTCTCATATTTTATTTTAGCGTATAATTCTAAGGCCTGGTCGTATGCGTCTGAGAGATTTTTACAAAGACGTGTTATTATCAAACGATGGTATTCGAGCGGGAGACCATCGCAGAAACTTTGTAAGGCGAGATCGTCGATTTCACATGCTTTGTCTTTGGTTAATCCCTCTCTACTGCGCATTTCATCTATCAAGGCTTGATACAGGTCGTCCTATGTAGTCTATCATTGATTTGTTATTACGCATGAGAATGTTTCGTAATTCTGACTTATAGTGTTCGTGCGTATGATAAGTTCCGAAGATCTGACGTAATCTATTATACAGATAGTCTATTGTTTCTATATCGTGGTCGGTGATAGTTGTGTATGCTATACCTTGTAACTTATTGATCATAAGTTTGGTGGCTGTGATTTCAGAAGTTGAGGGCTCATTTCTCGTGCTCTCCTACAAACATATATGAAAGTGTTTACAGGCATATTCTTTCCATCGAATCGCGCCACGATATTCATAGCTTTGCGTACAGAGTAATTATAGGTTAATTCGCGAGATTCGTTCGTCTGTTTCCGCATGAAGTGAATCTCTTGTAAGATTGTCGTTAACGCGTCCATTTCAGGTTTTGGTACGTTTTCTGATGCTCTAATAAGTGCTTCTTCGCGTTCCGCGAGCTGGGCTTCTTTATTGCGAATATGTCGTACTATCTCTTCGTATTCGGTTTCGGTCGGTCGTCTAGTTTTGCTTCGCATCTCCATTCTATCGTTAGATGCGTCCATTCATTCGAGCTTACTTGCCTTGTCGTTGGACATTTTATGTATATGCTATTTATGTATCCCACCGCTGTCACCAGAGATAATGTTACGTCCCGCTCAGTACGGGCCTTAAAAAAATATATTACAATTTTTCTAAGGAGCTCTTACTTGTCGCGAGATTAGTACCTTTTTGGCTCTTAACTGCTATGTACAGTTTTAGGCTCAGGATAGGTACAAGTACACACAAAATGATTCGAGACACGGCATTTCAGAGATTTGTTAATGGATGTACTTACCTTGTTCGGTGATCCCCGTGAATTCCGCTTTGATCTTCAAATATCTGGGTGTTCGCGGTTCATGGGGTGCTAAATGAGATACTGGAACAGCCTTCCTGTCGAACGTGATTGGGATGAGGTGGTAAGGTACCTCGTTCTCCTTGTTGGCTTCTTCGTTGGAATAGACCCCGATGACGTCGGTGAAGTACGTGTGAGTACCGTGTAACGTCGTGAGAAGTCGGCGCAAGTGATACTTTCTATCGGCACGACGTGTTCTCGGCATTCGTGAAGATTTTGGGAGAAAGGCTGATAACTCAGGACTCGTTCGTGCTCCCCATTAGTGAGAGGTTTTGATAGGAAGTTATCTTTCGCTTGTGCGAACTGTACGCATCTCTAACGAAAGTATAACCTTGAGGTTTTAAGGTTAAATAGTAAGGAGTGGAAAGATACCACGTGAGAAAATTTGTCAACTACGCGGTAGAAAGTTTACTTAATTAATCAATTCCCGAATTGTAGAGATAAGAAAACTTACAGGTTTGAATTAAGATCATTAGAAGGATCTCGAATGATTTCGATACGCGCAACCGGGGTTATTCAAGTAAATATACACAGTGAGTTCGAACAAAACTAAATTTATTAAAGTATAACAAAATTATAAAGTACAATCGCGGACAAAGTTAACTATCCTATATAACACTCGGGAGGAAATAACCCTCAGGAAATAAATTTCGAAATAACCAAAATAACCGTCGGGAATGACTTTCAGAGAATAACCGATAAAATAATCCTCAGGGAGTGAACGTTGAAATAACCGATGAAATAACCCTCAGGAAGTGAACGTTGAAATAACCGATGAAATAATCCTCAAGAAGTGAACGTATAATAGCGTTAGCTTTTAATTTTGTGTCTTATGAGTAACAATATCTTGAATTGAATACATAAGTATTGTGAAAATGACTCCCTATACGGTGGGCACGAGGGGAAAAAAGTTATGTGCGTCTTTTTGTTAAGTGTAAGAGAGGCGTCGGACGTAACAATATAACATTCATTAATAATTTCTCAGATAGTATGTAATATTAGGTTGGTGCGTATGAAATGTCGGATTTTCTTTAAATGTGAACATTTGTCTCCCTGTTTTTGTTATGCTTTTGTTTTTGACATAATCTGGTTTATAGTCGTACTGTCCATTGCCAGAGTCACATTTTAGCAAAGAAGATTTTCTCAAAAGTGTTCCCTTTTGTTATTTGCTTTGAATTTTGCATCGATATGAATTCAACCAATATTCGTGTAATTTTCTTATATGAGTATAAACTTGGTAATAATGCTGCAAAAGCTGCACGCAATATAAACCAGGCGTTTGGAGAGAATACTGTGAACGATCAAAAAGTGCAGCGTTGGTTTGAAAAATTTCGGTCTGGTGATTTTTCCCTGCAAAATGAACCGCGTGGGAGATCTCAAACGTCTGTGAAAAATGATGCTCTGAAAGCATTGGTGGAAACGAATCCAACTATTTCTTCAAGGGAACTTGCTGCCAGAATGAAAGTTGACCATACAACAATATTGCGACATCTTTCTGAAATTGGCAAGGTGAAAAAAATGGATAAGTGGATACCGCACGAACTAACCGAGCGAAATAAGCTGGATCGCTTGAACGTATACTCATCATTGCTAACCCGATTTAATCGAGATCCATTTTTCGATCGGATCATTACTTGTGATGAAAAATGGGTTCTTTACGACAATAGGAAAAGGTGTGCTCGGTGGCTTGATAGGGATGAGGCTTGTGCTCATACTTCACGGAAAATTTTAATCACAGTTTGGTGGAATGTGACTGGAGGAATCTACTCATTCCTTCGAACTGGAATGACAATTACAGCCGAAAAGTATTGCCAGTACATTGAAGAAATGCATGAAAAATTGAAAATTATACGTCCATCACTTGTTAATCGGCATGGCCCAATACTTTTTCACGACAACGCTCGGCCGCATACATCATACAAAACAATTGTGAAATTAAATGAATTAAAATATGAAATTTTGCAGCACCCACCTTATTCACCGGATCTTTCGCCAACTGACTTTCATTTATTTAAACATTTAGAACTGTTTTTACGGGCTAAACAGTACGAAAATGAAGACAGTCTGAAAAATGCCATATCAGAGTTCCTTGATTCTAAAGATCAGAATTTCTTCAAGACAGGCATCTATGCATTAAAATCTCTTTGGGAAAAATGTATTGAAGTATATATTGGAGCATATTTTGATTAAATAAACAGCTTTTGGAAAAAGATATGCAGTTTAATATATTCACTTAAGAATCCGACATTTCATTCGCACCAACCTAATATAACCATCACGTAATTATTATTTGTTTTGTGAACAAAGGAAAAATTGTACATTTATAATTTAAATACAATCAAACGATTTGAAAAACTCACAATAAAAATTTTTAATGGACAGGTGTCAAAATCTAATTAAATTGAATGCTATTAATGTACAAAATCAGTGAATGTTTTAGGAAATATAAATTTAATAGATATCGAAATAAAAGTAATAATATTATTTGGGGAAACGGTTATTATTAAAAACAATAAACAAATATTTCATATATCATTTTTGATAAGATAATAATTCATTAGAGGTACAACATTTCTAAAATGGGAATCGTCAATGTTGTAATATATAGATAACTCGTTGACAATTATCAATTAAAATCATTATTTAATTATTACAATAACATAAAAGATTTAATCCATGTGTTTGTAATTTCCGAATAATCCGACTCAGTACATCATTGTCCAATATAGATGAAATTTTTTTTATTGGTTCTTTATGATCCGACGGAATGTTTAGGATACTTAACTTGGGGAAATATTGTTTATGAAACAAATTACAGAGTTTTAAATGAATGAATGAGACGGGAGAGATGGTTGATGTAGAGCAACGTAAAGTACGGAGCGAAAGTGAGAGGAGGAAATTGTGAAGTAGGTCACAGTAATCAAGCAAACGGATAAACACGATGGATAATATGCTTTCCTACGGATGCGGCTGCTCCAGTTAAAAACTCGATCATAGAAAAGTATATTTGATTTCGTAAATTTCGATAATTTTTCGATTGGACGATAGAACGTCACATATGATTTGAAGAGTAATATGAACGTTTGATACATTTTTCGAATAAAAAAAGTGTAAAAATGTTTTTGTAAACATAACCTGTAGGTCGTGCTTCACAGGAAATACTTTAGTAAGTAATAATTTAATACCGGTAAAATAAACAAATTTTGAGAACATCGAAGTACGGTATCATAAATAGGTTAAAACCAGATTAAAACGCATATGCTGTATTGGATAGTTAAAAACGAAAATAGGATTGTATATATTTATGAGATAAATTCTAGCGAAAAGGAAGTGAGTTTTTTCATACCAATAGCAACATTACAAAAAGTAAAGTTACTTAAGTCTGCTCGTTACTTGATACGATATAGACGTATTTCCTATCGCTCGTGAATTGTTTACAGTTCTTATAATGTATATTAACGACCTCTTCTATTATCTCGTCACAGTGATAAGTACGGACAATAAGAGTACATCGTATGCTGCTGGCTCAAATATGACGCCAATAAAGCTAAAAATTTCAAAATTGGGAGACATCTGCTCTATACGGAACACATCAAATAACGAAGTAGAGAATATCGACATGTTCACTAACACTTTAATTTATCGAGCTGAGTCCCTATCTACTAGCAAAAAGAGGAAATCTAATACAAACGCATATATGACAAATTCACGCACGTTCCATTAATCCGAAATGTGGCTACAAGATATACCTACACACAACTCATATAGTATGCTCTCTAAAACCGATGCTACATCAACAGGTAACATTAAAACAAATGAAGACACCAAAACAAATGAAGAAAATAAACCTCCTCCTATTTACATTCAGGCTCAAGTCATTGAACCGCTGATAGAATTACTTGAGCAACAAGTAGGTAACAACAATTTTACTTTAAAGCAACTTAAAGATAATCAGAAAAAAATCCAGTTATCATTCTTGGATCACTATAGAAAAATAATAAACGCGTTAAAAAGCAAAAATGCAAATTTTCATACCTATCAACTTAAAGCTGAAAGAAGTTACAAGGTAATTCTACGCGGAATTCATTTAAAAAAAAATTTACAGAAAATCATTGACGAATTCAAGCACCACAAACACGTTATTAGGACGATTAATAATATAGTCAAATATGATACTAAATAGTCTCTATTTGCTATTGAACTTGAACCAAATAATAATAACAAGGACATATGTAGCATAGAAAAACTACTCAACATATTAATTATATTTGAACCGCCAAGATCGAAACGTGATATACCTCAATGCCATCGCTACCATATACGGTCATATGAAGAATTACTGCAATAGGTTAACTGCTTGTGTTAAATGTGCAGACAATCACTTAACTATATTTTGCCCACAACAGGGTAAAATAGTAAACGCAAAGTGCTTTAATTGCCAAGGTAATCATCCAGCAAGTTATAAAGGCTATTTGGTAGCTAAACAATTACACACAAAACATTTCTTCCATTAAGACGAAGAATACTATCTGAAACTAACAATAACTATATTTTTTATGCCACAGAATACAATTCAAAAATAGACACTTCGCAAAACTATACTAAACACTTTTACAAGAATAACAGAACCTATGCACAAGTAACAGCCAAACAGACCTCGCAACAACAAAACCTAACACCTCCTACTTGCTCAAAAAATTCTCCTGGAAATAAATATACAGAACTTAAACAACTTTTAATCTAATCTGCTAAAAATGTGGAACTCATAACAGACATGGTCTCAACACAAACATTACTGTTACAACAACAAACACGTCAAATAACTGTCATGTTAGATCTCTTAACAAAATTCTTGAATACCTACAAATAGTGGATGGATCAATCAGAATAGTTGTTTGGAACAGCAACGGATTACAATAAAGATTTCAAGAACTCAAAATTTTCAACTACATACATAACATTGATATTATGGCAATTTCAGAAACTCATCTTACAGTTAAAAATTATGTAAATATACCACACTACAGTATATATGATACTAAGCACCCATCGGGAAAAGCATACGGAGGTTCTGTGATTATCATTCAAAATAATATTAAACACCATCTATATGCCAACACTCCACTTGACTATCTACAATCAACAACAATTACACTAGAAATCATAACTGGAGAAATACGAATATCGGTTATATATTCACCACCAAAACATAATATTATTCAAGAGCAATATTCAAATTTCTTTAAAAGTCTAGGAAACAAATTTATAGCAGTAAGGGATTACAATGCTAAGCACAAATATTGGGGATCAAAAAGAACTTCGCTTAAGGGTAAAACACTGCTCGAAATTACACAGAAATTATCATTAAAACCTCTATCAACCGGGGAACCCACCTATAGGCCAGCAGCATCAAACAAATTACCTGATCTTCTAGATTTTGCCATAACTAAAGAACTGAACAAGGCACACTTCAAATTAATTTCAAGCATAGAACTGAACTCTGATCACACACCTATACTGACAGAATTTTTACAAAAACCAATCCACGTAGAAACTATACCCAAATTATACAATAGAAATACGGTCTGTGATAAATTTAGGTCAATTATTGATGAAAAACTAAATTGCAAAACCCCTCTAAAAACACCGGAACACATCGAGAATGCTGTGTACTACATAACAAGAATAATTCAAGAATCAACATGGTTATTTACTCGTGATATACAAGAAAATAAAATAAGCTGTTCATACCCAGCTTATGTTTTGTAAAAAATTAAACAAAAAAGAATAGCTAAATACAAAGGGAAAGGCGTAAAACGGAAGAAAATAAAAGGCAGTTAAATGCACTCACAAGAGAGGTTATAATAATGATAAAAGGGTTTAGCAAATATCTCTTAAACCTTACACCAAATGAAGATACAAATAATTCTCTCTGGAAGGCAACAAAAAAATTAAAAAGACCAATAATGCAGACTCCAGCATTACGAAAACCAGACGGATTTTGGGCAAAGACATCCATGGAACAAGCCAAGACATTTGCTAACCACTTATATAAAACTTTTCAACAAAATAGTATGGCTACGACGGGAAATGCTACAGATGTATGCGATAGTACTGAAAGTGAAGATCAAAACAACTTGATATACATTGTATATTGTAAAGGTGGACATTCGAAGGGTGCCTGCACCTATGCTATCTCGCCCATTAGGGCATACGCTACGGAGCCATTTACTAGCAGCAACCACCACAACGAAGAGACCGGATTCGGAAAAACCCAAAACTCCTGCCGGCGGGCAAGGTGAGCAGTTTAGCCACGACCAACATCCTCGCAGCAACGGATCACCACGCTGATGCCAGCCTATGGGGAACCACGGGGAAGCCCACTCACAGTACCATGATCCTTGGCACTCGTTTCGTAGGATGGGATGGGATTGGAAGGATAGCAGGTTTAGGGGAGAGAGTTTGGTGGTAGAGAAAAAAAAAATAGGAAAATGCATACGAGCATCTCCGACCCTATCCTGTTCGAGAATGGGTTAACCTGAGAAGATTACAGGCACCCACACCCATCATCAGGACTCCGACAATCACAGCTGAACAGGATTCATGAACTAATAACCCTTAATGAGGAGGGTTTCTTTGCAAAACTCCGCGAAGAGGGAGAAAGCCTCGGCCGTGGAGACAAGATGTCTCGCTGCTTCCGGCCAACTCCTTTCACAGAGAATTTCTTCCAGAGCCACCCTCTGGGGTTCGTAAACCGGACAGTCGACGATGTGATGCGAAACCATGTCTTCTTCGTCACAATCGGATGCTCCTTCAGTGATGATGTTCAGCGACGTCAGGTTGGCCTTAAAAGCTCTGTGTCCTGTAAGAAACTGAGATGTAAAGTGGTTAGGAGAGACAAAACGGACACCCATCCTGTTCTTGATGTCCGGAAAAAACAAGTACGTTGTCCTTTCTTTTGAGGAATTCTCCCATCTGGACTGCCAATTCTTGAAAATTTCCTCGTCGACCTGCCTTACTATCGCGCGCTTATTTTTCGTGCCTTCCAGTTTCCAGTTTCCGCGTCGCTATTTCGGTGCTCCTATTCTTCCTAATACCGTATAATCTTCTACGTTTCAATAACTGGAGATCAATCGGCGGCTCCGTCGCTACGACGCAGAGGGATTCCGTCGCGGTTGTGCGGTACGCAAAGGTGATCGAGATGAGGGCCGATCGCTGGGTCGCGCTTAACTTTTTGAGATCGCCTTCGGTGCAGAGATCCGACCATCCTGCTGCCGCGTACGTGACCGTAGGGATGAATACGCCTCGATAAATCGCCCGAAGAGCGCAATGACGGAGCCCCCATTCTCTGGCTGCTAATCTATCTAGCTTCGCGAACAGTGGTCCGACTTTACCGTTAAGGTAACGGCAGTGTGTCATGACCCCCAGCCCTTTGTCGAAGTATACCCCGAGGTATCTAATAGAATTCTTAAATTTAATATTATTGTTCCCTATCTTTATGGTGGGGGGCCTACTTGCTAAGTTGGTCTTTCTCGCCGTTTTCCGGTTCCTATCTGTTGTCCTCCCCTTTTACCAATGGGTTTCCTCTTCACTCAGTCGCTTTTGAGGACGATAGCTTCCGTCTTATGTTCGGAGATAGATAGTTTCGCCGTCGAGCACCATTCGGTGATGCTGTTTATCACGCGATTTCCTGTTTTCTCGAGTTCCTTCCTAGAATCACCATCTATGATGACGAGTAGGTCGTCCATGTACGCGATCGCGTTAATTTCCGGGGATTCCTCCAGTATCCGGAGAAGTTGGTCGAACATGAGGTTCCAGCAGGAGGGACCAAGGACCGATCCTTGCGGGCATCCTCTGAAGGCCTGCTTCCTCTCGAAACCTCATGCTCTCCTAAGGCGATTTTTACCTTGCGGTCCGCGAAGTAGCTAGTCATGACGTTAAAAACGTTTCTCGGACAGTCCCGATCTTGGAGTGCCTTTAGGACTAAAGGCCACCAGACATTGTCGAAAGCTCCTGAGATGTCGAATAACAACGCGACGACATATCTCCGTGAGGAGGCAGAAACGATTCGGCGCATCTCTACTATCGTGTCTTCAGTGGAGCGTCCCCGGGACAAAGCCGAACTGTTTATCTGAAAGTTTTCCCGGCGCGAGGGAGATTTCGTTAATGCGCAACTTCAGCAGTCTTTCCAGAACCTTCCCTATGATGGAGAGAAGACATATGGGTTGGTAAGACTTGGTGTCCTCCGCGTCTTTGTTATCACCTTTAAGGAGTGCTCTTAAGGAGCCCTCTTTCCAAATAGATGGGAAGATGCCCCATTGAAGGCATCTGTTAAAAAGATCAACAAATTGGGATGGAATAGCAGCAAATGCTCTCTTGAGCACGCACACCTCGATAAGATCCGGCCCCGGGGCCTTCCTGTTTTTGAGGGATCCTATGACATGCGCGACCTCTTCCTTCATGAAGAGAGGGACATCCGCAGTTTCGGGAACGTTTCTGGAGATATTCCGTACCGCTCGCTGTTCCGGCGTATCTTCGGACACGCAGTCATCCGGAACATGCGTATTGAGGAGGACTCTTGCCGTATCGCGAACGTTCATAATTTTCCCGCCTTCTCGTTTAAGAGTGTTAATCACTCTTTCGACGCGAAGTTTACCTGCCTGTTGCTTGTATATGTACCCCCACAGTTCCGAGTTACCCTGCTCCGTGACGAATTTCCTCCAGCTCTCTAATTTGGCACATCGTACCACTTTACTATAGTTCCGCAACGACGAACGATACTCGCGCATTAACCCGAGGCGTGCCTGATAGTCTTTTTCTCGCTGAAACGCGCATCTTAATCGAGATACTTCCTTTTGGTTCGTTAACGCTGATGTCCATCATAGGTTGGACTTCCGGTGAGCCTTTTTACAGGGCATAGATTCGGAGCATGCGGTTTGTAGGACACTTGTAAGCACGTTGGCTCGTGTCTCTACTTCTGAAGCCGATCCTAAGCTGCTTCCCTCTAGTCTTGCCGCGAAGAGGGAGAGTAGGCGCTCGGCGAACAAGTCCCAGTTAGCTATTCTAGTGTTGAACCTCCTGTTCCCCGAGCCTCGAGCACAACCCCCTCGACTCGACTCAGCCTTCGGGGGATGTATCACGATATCTATTGAGTTGTGGTCACTGGACGTCCAGCCTGTTCTGACTTTCCATTGGCCTATAAGTCGACTCATGGATTGTGATGAGAGGGTTACGTCGATGTAATGATTACGTGATTTTCGTGAATCGAGAACATGTCCATCCATATCTTCTGCAGACAATAGATTAGACAGTAAACTACATATTCCTGATGTCGGACAAAGAAAACAAGATTGCATTGTTTGTTCTGATAGGAAAACACCTGGTGGCAGGCGTCAAACAACATATTATTGTCAAACGTGCACTAATCAGCCTGCAATGCATTTTGGGGAGTTTATCACTCTGTACAAAATTATAAAAAATAAAACATTGATTTTTTTGCAAATACATTTCCCGATTTCAACCAATTCATATAAGTCCAACATCATTATAATATGTTAGTTAGTTCCAAAACTATACTAAATAATACGAGTGTCTGTAAATGCGTTTCTGCCACAAAGTAGCGCCAAGTAGCTGGTAGCCAACGTCCAGAATGGTTCGGAGTGCAAAGGGTTAAAATGAACTCTTTAAGACCAGCGAATCATTCTGAACGTCAGTATAAAACTCGCGTTGGAACACTCAATCCGTTTGATATACGGGTGTCGAATATATCAGTGTTACATTCATCTTGGCTCTATTAGTATAACCTATAAGTTGGAGATATTTGGCAATTAAATTTCTATATATATTCGTTAAAAATACTTACGATTTGATCGGTTTGCTCGCGAGAAAGTTTGGCGTTAACATCTTTTTAGTATAATGAGATTTGTGTGCAGTTACCTCTTTGCATCTTTCCTGTCAGATATTATTGAATCTCCGCTTGGATTTCCGGCTTCCGTTGATTACGAGATCTTCGTCAGTAATATTTAATGCCTTGGTTGTTACAAAAAATGTTGAGATTAATTTTCATCATTTGGTCTGTCCAGAGATGTTTTTATTAATACTTTGTTGGCGGATGGAAGATTCAGCAAACTGACTGAAGAGTGTGTAAAGTGGCACTAAGTCAGTAGCAATTATCTGTTTAATATTGGACAATTTAGAATTAATGTTTCAAACAAATGGCAGAACCAAAGTTTGAAATCAGTGATTAATCAATGATAAAATCAGTCAAACTAAATTTTATTGTGGAGAAATAAATTTTTTTGATTATTTGATACCAATAGAATGTTATAATTTTGTAATAAAGAACTAATTAATCTTTGATTGTAATTAGTATCAGACTGATATTTTTAGACAATACAGATTATTTTGATTTGTTTTCTTTTAATTACCCACAGATTTCAATTAATTTTTACAAACACGTTAGTCGACCCACGGAATAAATATAAGAATATGATAACAAATTTCATTGTATCTTAAGCACGTTTCAAAAAGATTTGCGTCTTCTCTACTTAACGTTTATTTGTTAAACTTTATAGATAGGAAAAGATATTTTTTACTATTCTAGTTTTTATTAAAGAAAAACGTATTACTACATGAAGCTCTTTATGATGTGTTTTTGCACCGACATCGAAGTATTTATGAATCATTTGGTCGACTCATGTATATATATGCTCTTGCTCAGTGTAAGGATAATCCATGATCAAAGGGATAGCTTGGTATTTCATCTGAACGGCGTGAATCCTCATTTTTTTTTTAATTTCATCAACAATGAAACATGTAGTCAATATTTCCTCAGCTATAACAAATCCGTACATGTTTGTTACTTTTCGAGACTATCTTATAGATACAATATTCCGTCAATATCTTGTCTTAGCGTTTTTTCGGTTTTGTGCACTTACTAGCTATGCAGTTTTCTTTTATTCTTTTAATGATGAGATAATGAAAATAAATTTTTTTAATTCATCTCCTAAGATCTTCATTAATCGAGTCGAATATCGATAATATTTCATTTATTTCTCTGAAAAGTCGTGCTCTTATCGTACCTTCCTGAGAATAAAGAAATGTGTTTCTATTAATCATACTTTATTACATTGTCTCGATTTCTCTCTATTACGAATATATATATATCTTCTCTCAGTTTGGTATCTCCGGTTGTTGGTTATATCTGTATCTGAATATCATTGCCCTCTAATATTATTGACGTGTGTTGTTCCGTCGTAGATTTGATTTGTTTATTTTTCTTACTCCACAGTTTTTTACTCTTCATGTTTTTTTTTTCTTTTATTAATAGAGGAATATACAATCATTTCTCGCAGAGAATTATAAGTATTTTTGCTGACGTGATATATTGACATGAGTTGTAAGTTTAAGACGACATTACAATGATAAATTAACCTAATTAAAAAAATTAACTAAATCTTCTTCCTAAATCAGAAGTGTAGAACCTTTTTAGCCTACGTACTAGTTCTGAGGTTTCTAGCAATTTATTTGCTAGAGGATTCGGATGATTAGCTAGACGAATATTGTAACGTTCACTGAAGTTAACAATTTCTTCCTTGATTGTAGGAATTCTTAAATCTATATGTATCCTTTCGTTTGTTACATATCAAGGGGCATTGCAAATGTTTCGTAAGGTGTTTGATTGAGATTTTTGTAGAATTTCTATGTTTGAGTTATTAGCGGTTCCCCATAGTTGAATTCCATAGGTCCAAACGGATTTTAGAATGGCTTTGTATATTATGAGCTTACTCTCCAGACTTAGCTTGAATTATCTGCCAATGAGTCAATATAGCTTTCTTACTCTTTCCTTCAGATAGGTTGTTTTGGATTGAATATAATGTTTCCACGTCAGTCTTTTATTAAGTACCATACCCAAATATTTGACTGAATCCCTGGTTGGAATTACTGTCCTATTGTTACAGGAGGGCAAGTTCCCTTTCTCAGCGTGAAGGTTATATGTAACGGATTTATTTTCATTGATGTTGATTCGTTACTTTTGATAAAAAAGGGAATGCTGTGGTGAATTGATTTAAATACTTTACTATGAATTGTCTGTCAGTGAGGTAGGATTTTACGATTGTGTAAAAAGAGTATGACAGAGTTTTTTTAAGTTTGTACAGCAATCCAATGTGCCACACTTTATCAAAAGCTTGTATAATGTCCAGAAATACTGCTGAACAGTATTTTTTCCGTTCGAGATCTTGTGATAATTGACGAGTTATATGGTGAATTTGCTCAGTTGTGGAATGACATTTTTGAAACCCGAACTGATACTCAGGGAAAACTGGTGCATCTAGTGTATCGAAGAGGCAACTTATTAGCATTTTTTCAAATAGCTTGAATATATTGGATAAAAGACTGATTGGTCGATATGACGTAACTTCATGAGCTGGTTTCCCTGGTTTATGAATAAGAGTTATGATAGCTATTTTCCTGAATGTTGGATAATAACCCAGACGTAGAATTGCGTTAAATATGGAAGTTATTAATGCTATCTCTTTCTTTGGCAATTCCTTTATTATCTTTCCGTTAATTAGGTCTTTACCTGGAATCTTTTTTGAATTTGCGTTAGTTGCAATTGTTAATTTGACCTCCATTGACGTAAAGGGTTTGATTTGTGGCGACAATTGCAAAGGCGCGTTCAGGAAATTCCTAATTTCTTCTTCATCGATGAGCGAAGTAGAGGCAGATGGTTTAAATACATCAGCCAGATGAGAGGCGAAGAGGTTTACTTTGTTTATTGGTCTTCTTGCCCATCTACCTAGTGGTTAGCGAAGCGGCAGTATGTCTTGAGTTGGACAAGTGAAGCGCCTGGTAACTTTCCAAAGTGAATAGTTTGAGTCCGCTGTGGGGGATAAGTTCATTAAAAATTTTTGAAATCCTTCATTTTTAAAGCGTTGTAGAAATCTTCTTAAAACTCTGGTAGTTTTATTTAGTTTATGCTTGTCCTCAGGTAATCTGCTATTGTGCCAGATTCTACGCAGCTTTCCTTGTTCTGCAATTTTTTTCATGATATATACGGGGTAGACGTAGTCATACAAGCATTCCAACCTAGGTGTAGAGTCTCGAACAGCATTTACTATATTGCGCGTTACGTAGTTTATTGCATGGTCAATATTGTCATTTGTCATTAATGGTGGTGATGCAACAGTATAGGAGTTGAAGGCTTCACGGAAATTATCCCAATTTGTGTGTCTATTGTATATGGAGATAGAAATGTTATTTTCAATGATGTTGGAATTTATTGTCGCTATGATTGGAGAATGATCAGAAGTAAGGTCAAGTGAGAAGTTGACCTGAATGTATCGAGGAGATAAATTTTTGGTAATAAAGAGATCTACTAAGTCTGGGAGTTTATTGACATCAGTTGGCCAATATGTAGGCTCACCTGTACTAATATGTGTCAATCTATTGATTTCTATATTTTTAAAGAGAGTTCTCCCCCTTGGGGTTACTATTCTGCTGCCCCAATTATGTTTAGCATTAAGATCGCCTTCTGCTAAGAATCTAGAGCCTAAACTTTTAAAGAAGTAGTCGAATTCTTCTTTTTGTATACTGTATCTAGGAGGGCAGTAAACTGCTGATATGCTAAGCGGGCTGTGCCAGTCATATATCATAACACTAGTTGCCTGGATGTGGTTTTGTTTGTATGGCGCAAGCTCATAATGTTTAATGTTATTTTTGATGATAATCGCTGTACCCCCATGTGCCCTTCCACTGGAATGATGCGTGCAATACACCTTATACCCATATATTTTAAAATAAGTTTTATCGGTAAAATGAGTCTCAGATACCAGCATTATTTGAATGTCTTGATTTTTTAAGAAAGCTTCCAACTCAACTTTTCGTTGCATCAGACCATTGGCATTCCAAAGAGCAATACGTAAAGTCCTTATTAATTTTTGGTGGAAGTCAATTTATTTACAATAGCCGTTAATAGAGAAAGAAGGTTATTTATTTGTTCCGTTTGCTTTTCTAATAGTTCCTTCTAACTTACTTATATTTTCACAATTGCACGATTTATTGTTATTATTTTCTATAATAGGAGAAGTTGGACTAAGATTATTTGGTGAGTGATTGCTTCTTGTAACTGCTTGTGCATAAGAAAAGGATGGATCGGTAAAACGTTTGTTATCTTCCATTGGGTTGGTTTGTGAGTTTAATTGTATATTTAGATTTTTTCTGTGACTAGATTTCGGGAATGTTTTTTCGAGCATTTCTTTATAATGAGGGCACCCTTTGTAGTTTGCGGTATGGTGGCCGTCGCATAAGTGACAAGTTGGAGGAGTTTCAATGGATTCTTTACATTCTTCAATTGGATGAGAACCTGCACATTTTACACACTTATATTGGCGATTACAGAACTTCTGGATGTGGCCGTATCTTTGACATCTTTTGCATTGAACTATTTCTTTCTTTTTTATGGGTAGTTCAATTTTAACTATAGTATTATTCACTTGACTTATGTTATATATAGATTTATTGTTTGGGTTTTGTTTAAGGTCAATATAGAACATTGACATTGGCTTGTGTGTAACTCTGTGTCGAATGTTACTAATATTATTTACCTCATGCCCGAGTTCTTGTAATTCGTCCTTTAGATTATCCAAATCAACAGAGTGATGTACATTGCGTAGAACAACACAGAACGACCGTTCTTGTTTCAGTTGGAATGTATGAAAACTTGCGTTAGATGATTTTAATAATTTAGCAATTTTTCTATATATATCTTCGTCAGTTGGTAGGATACGAACTTGGTTATTATTAATTTTAAATTTATAGCTCTCTTTTTTAACGACTTCATCCAAGCATCTCGTTAAGGATTGTATGTCGATTACGTCATCCACATAAATTGGAGGGGGCGGAGGTACTTTTGACAAGGTTCGATTTTCTATCATATCTATATTCGTGATTGAATTTAAGATTGAGTATCTGTTAGCGGTTGGAAGTACTGCTTCAGGTCCTGGTTGCCCTTCATCATTGCCATCGTTTTCTCTTGGTCGTTTTTTGTTATTAGGATTTGTTGCATGTCTTGGAGAGGTAACTATTTGCCATGGCGGAAATAGATTTGATGATGACATATCCTGGTCAAGAATATGCGAAGATCTCGTCTCAATTAGCTAACCCGATTTTGAAAGAATTTCACTGTAACAGCTTGCTAAGTATTTTTCCCGATATCCTCTATGTAAACACAACACTCGCGGAACTCAGCTTCGTACGTTTGTATATTCAGAAAACTAGAATGCGACTACTCTTCCTGTTGATGAAACATTTCTTCTTTTTACATCTCGTCTTACCACCGTTTAATCAGCACTTTTCGTACACCGATGTTCTTTTTACTATTATCGGATTATTAGTACAGCACTTAATTAACAGTGTGGTATTTTTTTTATGGGAGTATTTATTACATTGTTTCAATCATGTTTTTGCAATCTATATATATATATATATATATATATATATATATATATATATATATTATGTAGCGAACTACATAAAATTTTCATACTTTCCAACTGTATCAGAAATTAAATATCTTCTTTGATATTTAATTAATTAAATTTGATAATTTGTTAGATTTTTATTACAATAGAATTGATATATAGAATATAATGATATTGATGGAAGCTGACGGTATCTTTTATGATATTATATTAGTATTATTATATATGAATGTTATTATTGTTGTGATTATTATTTTTGAAAAAGACTGAATCTTGAATGAGTAACATACAGTTGAACAGAATTCTTTCCTCTCCTCTTTGTTTCTCATTTTCCTGAACCATCCAGCTACGAAATAGGATTCTTGCCGAAAACTTCAAAATCTATTCTCAATATTTTAAAATAACTTTCTGTCCTTACTATATTTTTACACGCAAAAAATGAAATAAACAGAAGTTGTTTCTCGACAGTAGAAGATTCTTTTGTTTTCATACGAAAAATATTATATTATCCAAAATATATTTAACTGTCTTTTTACAGAATGTCATGCTAAATGCAATGTAAACAAGGAATGATGAAAGTGTTCTCAATATATTCTTCTAAGTGATGGATCTCTCTCTCTCTCTCTCTCTCTCTCTCTCTCTCTCTCTCTCTCTCTCTCTCTCTCTCTCTCTCTGTCTTCCTCTTTTCCTCTGCGTTTCACTATCTATTTCTCTTTTCATATTCCTTTTCGTATATACGATAGGAGAGATGTTTTACGACTTGGTTATTAATTTGATAAGACTTAATGAGCGACCAAAAACTCGAAAGTCAACTGGCAAGATTATATTCGTATTTTGGGACGCGCATGGTATTTTCTTCATCGACTATCTTGAGAAAGATAAAACTATCAATAGCGAATATTATATGGTATTATTGGATCAATTGAGTGTAGAAATAAAGAAAAAAACAGCCTCACATGCAAAAGAAAAAAATGCTGTTACACCAAGATAATGCTCCATGTCATAAGTCGATAAATATGATAGTTAAATTGAATGAATTATTCTTCGAATTGCTTTCCCATCCATCGTACTCTTAAAATCTGGCTCCCCAGCGATTACTGGCTTTTTGCAGACATCAAAAAGGTGCTCCAGAGAAAGAAATTTAGCTCAAATGAAGAAGTGATTGTCGAAACTGAGGCCTATTTTGAGAGCAAAGACAAATTGTTCTATAAAAAAGGCATTGAGAAGTTAGAGGAATATTGGAATAAATTTATCACTCTTGAAGGAAAATATGTTGATGAATAAAGTCGAATTTCTAAAAAAAAATTTGTTTTTCCTAGCTGGACCAGAGGCTTATTGAGTGATGTGTGATTAGAACATATTGTAGTAGGATTCTCGTATTTAGAGTTTATAACGAGAACAAAGAAAAGAAAATATATCACTTCGTTACGTTTATAATTAACTCTCTATAATACGAGCCAATGGTTTGACGTTCAATTCATCGCTTGGTCTGTCTTATGTGTACTCGAAACGTCTTATTCATTGTTTATGTCAGTATCGGTACATGATCTGATTAGTATGTGTAACTTTCTCTGCAAATATTACGATAGACCCGAAAACACATGTGATTATCTTCTTTCATTTTAACCAATTAGATTCGCACTCCTTCTGCGCAGCTCTAAACAGTACACAATCGTGTATTGTTACTAAGTACAAAATGAAAGAAAATTTATTTTCGCTATGGAGAGATATCGATAGATCACTATATCCATCTCGTTGTCGTTTACAACTGCCGCTATTCTGTACTTGTCATGTGTTTTAATAGTGATTGCACATTCTCCATATTATATAGTGTATAAAATGATTTATCGGAAACCATTTACAAGAATTAAGCGACAAATAAAAAAAAAAACCTCGTCAAAATCTATGGATCACCAGTTATTAACGAACATACAGAAAAACAGAAATGATAAGATATGCCAATAAGTGTCGATTTAATTAAACTCGTATATACTTTAAATCTGAATATATCGATAGAGAAATATCACAGAAATATAAAAATAGAAAGAAAAGAATATTAAATCTTTATTCTTACAAAGAATTTTGGGCTAATGCTCTGTCATCTGAATTACTGATGAACTTTTACCAAATCTTCTTACGAACAACATTCATCTGCTGCAATTCAAAATGAAAGAATTTGTCCAATTTGCATCATTCACAACGAGTTTAGATAAAATAAATGGTATTTAATTGTGGTTTTACATCTTCAAGATGTGACTTTTCTTTGCTACAGGAGAATATATGTCGTCAAAGAGTACGGTATGGTGAAGATAGTACGGTAAGGGGAAATGGATGGTAGGAAGAGGGAATATAGTTCCATTATTTTACTTCACTGGAGAATGACATTGAGATAAATGTTTGGGATATTTGAAATGGTATGTTAATAAAAAAATTATTCGAAAATCATTTAGAAAAGTCAAATAACAAACAGAAAAAAACCAGATCAAAATTCGTGAACTTTTAGTTATTAATCAACATACAGAACATATAAAGTATCAGATACGCTAAACTAATTTTACGTATTTTGTTAAACGCTGAAGTATTTTAAATTTTAATATCGCAAAAGATATCGTTGAAACTAAAAAATGAAAAGAAAAAAATGTTTTTACTTGATTTTCAATTCGGGCGATTGCTCTTGCCCATTTGAACTATCAAGAAACTTTCAGCAAATCTTCCTACGAACATCTTATCTATTGTGACTCAAAATGAAAGAATTCGTCCAATTGCTACCATCAACAGCACAACATGGTTTAAAAGTTTTTATCTAGTGTTTATCTAGCGATTAATTGTTGTTTTTCACCTTTAATACGTGGTTTTCTTTGTGGGAGAAAAATATATATATGTAAAGAAAGTATACTTTCTTCAGATAGATTTGCCGCGCTTCTCATGGCCCGCCCTTCCATTGCCTTTTGTTATTTACAAATTCTTTTGTTATCTACAAATCGAGCTGTTAAGATTTGGAAGAGAAACGGGCATTAGGAAATAGAACTTAGACGAGAGAAGTAACACGAGGGTTTACAAAGAAATTTTATAAAAGATAATATATTAAATAAAATTTAAGTAGTGTGAATAATAAACATGAATTGTTGTTTCTTTGTTCACAGTTAAGATTGTAAATAACAAATAATTATTAATTAACAAATAAAGATTTATTCCTTTGTTCACAGAGAAACATATTTTCGTTTATCACCTCACCTAATAAATCTGAGATATTATATATATATGTCGGGAAAGTATTTTGGTTGGATAATTATGTCAAAGGGAAACATAGGTGATAAGGAAAGGGAAAGAAAATTACACAAGCTTCATTAAATTTCATCCGAGAATTATAATATATTCAGATAAAATCCCGCAAGAACACTTTGATAAAAGCCTTGGTTTTCTTGATCAGGGGGGAGGAGGGGGGACGCGAATTTGGAACCTTTCGCTTTTCGAACAAACGCTCCACCATCTGAGATACCAAGATCTATATTTATATCTATATTGAAACGATTTTATATAGGGTGTCTCTAAATTAACGCAATATTTTACCACCATTCGTGCAGTAAAGTGTTGGCAACCCTATTAAAAAAACCACTTGACAGCTAATAGTTTAGGGTTAGTAAAAATGGAGCGTTACACGATAGAACAACATGTTTTTTTTTGTTGAACAATGTTTCAAAAATAATGAAAGTCTGGTGGCCACAGTTCGAAAATTTCATACAAAATATGGTCGGAATAATGATTTAACTTCGTCAACTGTGAAGAAAGTAATTGAAAAATTCAGACAGACTGGATCAAGTGGTGATGCTAAACACACTGGTCGTCCAGAAACAAGCCGTTCAAATGTCAATATCGAAGCAGTCCATGAGAGTGTTGGTGAAAGTCCAGGAATATCAATTCGGCATCGTGGACAAGAATAGCAAAAAAAAACACAGTTCTTTTTGCCTAAATTGGATGATATTAATGTGGACGACATGTGGTTTCAACAAGACGATGCCACATGCCATACAGCCCGTGAAACAATTCAATTACTGCATGAGACATTTCCTGACCGTGTACTCACGTTTCGGTGATAAGAATTGCCCCCCTAGATCGTGTGATTTAACAGTTCTTGTTGAGCATTCAAATAAGACGGACGTGCTAAACGGTGCTTTTGTGTGAGAAGAATAGACAATACAAGTCCCCATGGGGAGTGTGCAATAGAAAAAACAACGTTAGTTACCGCAAAACGGGTGCTTTTCTATACCACTAATGATATTGTGTTTGTTTTTTGCAAAGCATACAACAAAATAATAATGATTACGTGAATTGGGCTCATCCGACGCCCTTTCACGGACCCAAAAAAAAAACGCAGCCATGGCGTCAAGCCATAAAAGAAAACTAGAAAAAAGTGCTTCGTTTGACGAAGTTAACAAAATTCTGAAAAAGAATGTTAAGAATTTCGATGAAGAATTTAACACCAGGAACTATGATAGGCTGTTTGAAAACAGTTCGCGTATAAAACCAAACCTAAGTACAGTTAGAAACAAAGAACCAGGACTAGACGCGAACAAAGAGAATGAGATGACCGAAGGGTTCCTCAAACCAAAAAAAACGGCATCACCGAAAATCCCAGTCGTTAACCAAAGCTCATGCTACGAATCAGATAACAAATTCGAGGCGTTATCGGATGGCATGAGTCTTACGGAAGAGATAAGTCTATCTAAATGATAGAGGCAGACGCCTACATCAATGGGAATAAGACAACAACATTAAATTCAAGTTTAAGAGAAACTTAAACTAGAAAGAATAAACTCGCCAAGATACACCAACGGAAATACTATTATTAAAAAGAAAGCAGATGATGAGTTCGTAGAATGAGGAATATCAAATCCACCTTTATGACTTTCTCTGATCAATTTCCGGCACATGATCCGCCACAAAACAAGAATGAAATAAAATATTTCATCTCGTATATCGAAGTCGAAACAATCATCAGGAAGTTAAGAAATCAAATTTCTTATGGTCTTGACAATATCTCAGCAATAAAAAATTTACCATTATCAATAATCACCGAATACACAATCATTTTCAATAACGCCATAAATCATGCATACTATCCAAATAGATGGAAACAGGCAAAAGTATTACCGATTCTGAAAAAAGGGAAAAATTCAGAAGAACCACAGACCTATTAGTCTTACTATGAACATAAGCAAAATATTCGAAAAAATTATCAAGATAAACATTATGGACCACATTAATACTCATAACATCATACCGAATAATCAATTCGGATTTAAAGCTAAATTATCCACTACTCACGCGATACATAAACTAACATCAGACTTGAACAATTTTCTGCATAAGGAATACGCCATCGGTGCTGTACTATTGGACTTAGAAAAAGCGTTCGACTCCATATGGAAAAACGGGCTGATACAGAAACTAGATGATAATCAATTTCCCGTGGGTTTAACGTTACTGATTGCTAATATAATAGAGAGGAAGACATTTCGCACGTGAGACGGTATCAATATCTCATCGAAGTTCTACAAAATAATAGAAGGTTTACAGCAAGGAACAGTCATTTTACCAATCCTTTTTAACATTTTCAACAGTGAACTAATCAACAAGTTTGGCATGAAAACTTACATTCAATTGCTTACGCTGACGACTTAATAATCTACAAACCAGATACAGACATAGATAGAATCAGAGATACACTGCAGACAGTTATTAACGACATAAACAGCTATTATAAAAACTAGAATTTAAAAATCAATCCAAGCGAAAGCGAATTAATTTTTTTCAGAAGACCTGTCAAACAAATTAAATACTCGGCAGTTAAGAAAATAGACAGAACTAAATTAACAGCAATAGATATCCACACCAACGAATTAATTGAGATACCAAAGAAACGAATAGTGAAATACCTGGGAGTACACCTAGATCATTTGCTAAGACTCAACAAACATTACGTATTTCAATTAGACAAAGCAAAAAAGTATTCAAGATGAACTCGAGAATATTCTATAATAAAAATCTTACTACTAAAGCAAAAATTATATGCTATGGACTATTGGTGAGACCTATCCTAACTTACGCAGCACCTATTTTATGGAACACAGGTTCAACAATAATCGAAAAAATCGGAAGATTCGAGAGATCTTGTTTGAGATCATGCCTAAGGACGCACCGAATCGCTGAATCTGATTATAAGAAAAGAATTAAAAATGAGATCATACAAAAATGAGATACAACAACGCCAACATAAATAGAATCGACTGCTTTGCACTCAAAATATTTTAGTAACACAGAGAGTACAAACAACAGTTTAATCACAAAACTTATCACTCACGAAGAGGATGCAATTTTGAGTAAACTGAAGTCAGGCTACATTCCATCGGAACTGTTTATCTACTGTGACAAAAATGGTCTAATACAAGACCACAATAACCTTTCACTAATCTATCACCGTCGAAGACATTCAACTAATAAGCAAATTAACAGTAACTATATTGAAATGCAGGAGAACCTCATATTCTCGAAATCACTACCAAATAGAGATGTTAAGGACACCGGCAGACTATGTAAAAAATACTACTGGCTACAAAAGGATGCAAAATACATGGACGATCTGCGCCGAAGAACTAGATTTAAATAATACTAACTTTTCAAGACATTACCAGTATTCATAATACAGGATAGGATAAATCGGCAATTTAAAAAAAAAAGAAAAAAAAAAGAAACACATTAGCTTGAAAAAGATTGATAACGTATAGTTAAAGTGTACATAATGTTTATATGCTCCCATTGTAATTATTCCCCCTCCCTCCCGTAGATTATTATAATTGCTAGAGTAGATAAAAAAGTTTTTATGGTCACTAGTTTTTATTTTACCCACATACATATAGTGTTTAATGAACATTATATCTACACTTATAATATTAATTAAAATTCTATGTTACTGTTTGCTATGGAGATTTATCTACAAATAACTTACAGCTATTGTTATAATATAATAATGTTAAAAGTCTTCCAAGTAAAATTATTCTTATGTATCATATAAAGAGCTGTGACAAATAAACTTACTTTTATAAAAAAAAAAAAAAAAAAAAAAAATCGTGTGATTTAACACCATTGGATTCCTTTTTATGAAGTTATTTGAAGTCAAAGGTCTATGTCAACAACCCTGCAAGCACGCGTGCATTGAAGGAGGAAATTCAACGCTGCATCAACGAAATTCAGCCACATTTATGCAAAATGGTCATGGAAAATTTCGACAAAAGAATGCGTATGTGCCAGTAAAGCCATGGAGGCTATTTGCCCTATGTGCTATTCCATACATAACCTGATCCTATGTACTTAACGATTCAATAAAAAAATAACAATTTAAAGAAAAAAAAAAAATTGTGTTTTTTATTTAATTCAAATCTTGTGTTAATTTTGGGACACCCTATATATATATTGCGTAGAAAGGGGCGCAATTACGAGAACGTTTCCAAATACGTGTCTCGCATCGAACCAGCAATGAGAGTCGATTTACATGGAGAATTATCCCCGTCTCTTCTTTGTCGTCAGAGTTAAAGTCCCACTGATCGCGATGAATAAGGTCGGCGGCACAAGGCTAAGATATTGTTGAAGCCTGTCAGTAAAATAATGCTCGTAGCGATCCCGCAAATTAATGCGAGAATGCGAATTCTTTTGAAGGATCCCGTGGAGCTCATGATATGAAGGTGTGTTAATGAATATAGCGCGAATGAAGGTTATCACAGTATATTTGTTGAAGTATAATACAAGTGTTGATGTGTTTTCGTGTAAAAAGATGTAGTTAGTTTTGCTGGAATATATCTGAAGGAGTGATAGCCAGTGATGGTTAATAAGAGTCGTAAATCTGGATGTCTGAGGGATGTAGTTTGAAGTTCCTCGAACTATCCGCGAAGACAGTAATGAAATTAGGAAAGGGAAGAAAAGATGGTTAATTGGTCGGGGGCGGGTTAGGATAGTTCGTTGGAATGTTTAAGAAATTCCATGTACACCCATTTTGTTTTAGTGATCGTGTAGACTAGAGGATATCAATGGATATTTCAATGAGTTCTCAAGAGTAGATATTAAGAAGAAAATATTGTAAATAACTGAAGATACGCACGTGTGTGTCAATAATATATGACATCCAAAGTTCTGATATGTTTATTAAATTCTATATAATTTTACGAGAAATTGTTTTTCTACGATCATAATTTAAGAAAGAATAAATTTTCATCAACATTTTAATCAAGATTAAATTATATTTTGTTTGAATTAGAAAGTCAGGTCATCTTTTCGGCACAAGTTTTGTTAACACGTTGACTGCCACGCGCGTTTTCAGTAAAATCTACTTCAGGCCACGTGTACGGCTGTACAAAACGTATTCTGCTGAGTATTCCCACCGATATTTTAAGAATGCGAATCGCAGGTTGTTGCAAGAATAATCTCTCGCTCCGTTTGTTTCCATAGTATCATGCTTGTTCATTTATTTTCGTTACTTCGCATTTGTTTCTCATCTCCCTATTATACAGGATCAGTTTGACCCTTTGCCGATTAACGAACGGTATAACATAAAATTTCTACTCCAATTCGTTGAAATGTCGAAAAGAAAAATGGAAAACTTATTTATTAGAGAGTTAAATAGCAATGAACAAGAAAGTTTTTACGAAGCTTACACAAATTCAAATAGCAGCGATGAGAAAGAAATCAGATTTCCTAGAAATAGAAATGTAAATAGAATTACATCGTCTGAGTCCGATTCGGATATTGATCAGTGCAATCGTAATGATACTGAATATAATGAAGATTCCATTGACGAAATTTTGCAAGAATTGGTCATTGATGAAGAAAGAAGAACTGATGATACCGAGGAAAATACAATTAAATTTGGTGAATGGAATGAATTTAGTGATCGGCAGAAGTCATTTTCTTTTTCCGGGACGGGCGGCCTCATTAGGCAATTACCAGGTGATGTTAATCCATATGATGTGTTTGAGCTGTTCATTGATGACGAAATAATAAGCTTACTTGTATCAGAAACAAATAAATACGCGGAACAAAAGTTAAATAAATCTGACCTAACATCGTGTTCACGGATGCATAAGTGGAAACCCATTAATCCCGAAGAAATAAAAAAATTCTTGGGACTGATTTTATATATGGGGGTTGTAAAAGTAAACCCCATTGCCAATTATTGGTCAAAAAGTCCACTGTATAATTTTCAATTACCGGGTACTATAATGTTACGAAATAGATTCGAGTTATTATTCAGTAATTTTTATTTTGCCAATAATGTTTCCATTGCCCATAACGATCGACTTGGAAAAATACGTCCACTGTTTGACAAACTAGTGGGAAAGTATCAAAAAATATTCACGCCTGGAGAACACATTGTTATTGATGAAACGTTGATTCCATGGCGCGGAAAACTCATCTTCAAACAATATATACCAAATAAAGCGCACAAATACGGAATCAAATTATTTAAATTATGCTCAAGCACGGGATATACATAGGCGATGAAAATTTACTCTGGTAAATCAGCTGATGGTGTTAGAGAAACGGGATTAGCACACAATGTATGTCTTCAGTTTGCAGAGAAACTTTTCTACCAAGGACGAACATTGTATATTGATAATTTTTACACGAGTTATGAGTTAGCGATATCATGTTTAAACCGCAAAACCCATGTTGTGGGAACACTTAGGAATAACAAAAAATTCCTCCCAAAAGATATTCTTCATTGCAAACTAACAAAAGGGGAAATGATATTCAAAGAAGATGATAATGGGATTGTGGTATTCAAATAGAGAGATATGTGGGACGTGAGAATTTTATCAACAAAACATGCTCCTATCATGATACTAAGTACAAAAAAAAATTGTAGCATTCATGCTGTTTCTCCAAGCCAACAAACATCTGCAACATTGAAACTACTAGCTGTTGTTGAATATAATGTAGGAAAATGTGGTATAGATTATTCCGACCAAATGGTTTCTTATGTCACAACAATTAGAAAAGGAATCAAGTGGTACTGAAAGCTAGTATTCAACTACTGGGAATTTCTGTTTTAAACGCTTTGACGGTTTACAAAATTGCAACAAAGAAGAATGTAAATGAGCCGTTTATTTTGAAAGTGGCTTAACTCCATTTGTCAATTTTTTCCGGTTGCTATAATTACATGTACAACTTTATCTTATTTATTAGTAAAGCATTTCAAATTGCTTATATTCCGAGCAAATACGATAATTCTTGACACATAAGTTTTCAGAGTTAGTTCAATAATTTAACCGTTTATTTTGAAAGTGGCCTAACTCCATTTATACTTAAATCAATGAATGAAAATGAAAATTTTAAAGTCCTCAATTTATTACCACGTCGGGGTAGATCAAGAAAGTTCGAAAATATTGTATTAACATCACTGTATAAAAATATCAGACAAATTACAACAGCAAAATTCAAGGACATAATTGACCTATTACGATATATACCACCGGGACATCATGATTTCTTCAAATCCCTTTCACACACACAAAATCTAGATGAGTAGTAAATTGTTTTGTAATAAATTTATATTTGTAATTTTGTACGTTATGTAGTTAAAAAATGTTTTGAATCGCATAAATTATATTTTCGAAGTGTTTTAAAGATATGTAAAATAAATTGAGTATTTTTTTTTTCAATTTGAAGCATCTTAAATTATGTTGAATGGACTTGGGCACCTTCAAATTTTATAATGAATCTGATTGTTAATTTTGAAAGTGGCCTAACTCCAATCTTGATAAGAAAACGCATATTATTCACTTAATAATTGCCACTATTTTAATAGGAACTATAAATTTAACACCCTTAGATACACTTAAGTAGTATGACTCATTAATGTCCTATACCTATACTTTTAAATTCATTGAAACGTAAACCCTTAAATATCTCGATTTGAAGATAAATGGAGTTAGGCCACTTTTAAAATAAACGGTTCAAATATTAGAAGATTTAGGGAATTATTAGCTGCAAAATTATTAGGTCCGACTGAAAATACAACAAATCCTTGTCTTCGTCGGAATCAGCATAATATCGTCGTTCGGAAAAATGATTTCGGAGGAAGCATTTGACGCGCATGCAAATAATGTTATGCAAATAAAAGGCGTCGAATGGGCCGATCAGAGACACGAGAGAACTTAAAGAAAACAACAACTTATTGTCCAAGTTGTCCTGACCAAGCCCAGCTTTGTATAGAATGTTTTAAAGTTTTACATTCTACAAAATTTTCTTAACACTATGCTGTCCGACGACACCACAATGGTATCGTGCGCAAATTATCGGCTAATGACCGGCGATATTACATTGCTGTGTGCATATCAATGGCCGATGACAGCACTTTAGTATCTTTTGTATTCTGTAGGTGTTTAGTTTAGGTAACAATAAGTTACATACGTCTCAAGTTTTTTGTGTTCATAAGTATTTGTGCCCTTTCATCATGGCAGACGAAAGAGACGATACGATTATTTACGATGAATGCGCAGACGTCTTGTCTGACGTTCCGGATGACTTGGCCGATTGGGAAGAATATAATGGATATCAAAAAAATAAAAGTAAAGCAGAATCGTCGGAAGATAATGAAATACCTATTAGAAGAATGCAGCGAACGCTACGGTTGCCAATTGATTCGGATGAATAAGACGAATAAGACAGTGCACAGTGGTCAGACTTTGATGTACTGAGGACTAATAATAAATTTGAAGGATGCCCAGGTCCAAACATATTTCCCAAAGATACACAGAACGTCGAGGATATCGTAGAATTATATATTGGGAATGATCTATTTGAATATAATAGCAATGAAACTAACTAAGTATTACAGTCAAAATTGCAATAGAAGGAAACTGGATAAAAAATATGCCAAATTTGTGGACGTTACGGCACCCGAACTTAGAAAATGGTTTGGGCTTGTTATACTTATGGGTATTGTAAAAAAAGCAAGGATCGATGATTATTGGTCAACGAATCCGTTGATAGATACACCGATATTTCACAAAACGATATCCCGCAATCAATTCAGACAAATATTATCATTTTTACATTTTCCCGACAACAACAATAAACCGGATAATGCCGACCGACTTTTTAAAGTGCAATTCATAATTGATTATTTTTCCAAAAAGTTCAAAAAAAATTTTAATCTAAGTCAAAACATCTCAATTGATGAAGGAATGATACCGTGACGTGGATGGTTAAATTTTAAATTTTACAATCCGTCGAAAATTATGAAATATGGCATACTCATTCGGATGCTGTGTGATTCGATTATGGGATACATTTCCTCATTCAAGATATACTCCGGCGTTGGACAGCCTTTAGCTAAAACAATGATGGAACTATTGGCACCTTCTTATGGAAAGTGGCATCACCTCTACATGGATAATTATTACAACAGTGTAGAACTTGCAGAGAATTCACTTGAAAAGAAAATTCGAGTTTGTGGAACGATACTAGTTGAGATTAGTAAAATTTAACAATTTATAATCTTCCAATAATGTCAAGAACGGTCGGCGGCAAGCCAAGTAATCCGAATTAGCGCTGCCGGCGCCAAGCGAATAAATTTTTACGAGACGTGCGGACGGCATAGTATTAATAAACCATTTTCGTCTTACTTTTATAACAACAGTTTATATTAATGAATATTCAATATAAATTTAAGTTTATATTAATAAATATAGTTTATATTAATTAATATTCAATAGTTTTGTTACTTCCTTTGCGAAATATCTTTTCAAATACATACGAATATCCTTCGCAAGTAGTCAAATAAGCGTCACTCTAATACGGGTGACACGGCCCAATCAGAAATTCTACTGTCACCCGAATATAGGTGACGTGGCAATCAACGTGTTAAAATGTAATATTTTTAACCCTTTTGCTACGGCAGTGTGCTCCTTCGGAGTGACTCCGCTGAACGGACCACCGTGCCGCCGGAGTAGCGTCACTGAACGGAACACTGGGTTGGAAAGTGTGCATGTTACTCTTAGGTAAAAACTGTTGTTCGGACTTACATCTTTCGATGCAGCCTTGTCATTCTCTGGATCGTACTCTTCTTTAAGTGTTACATTAACGACGTATTTGGAGACTTTGCAATTATTGTAAATACAAATATAATTTAGGGTAATTGATATGTGAAATTAAAAGTCTCAATAATTTAATTCACAATGATAAATTTTAAAGGAAGGATCGACACACAATCCAACATTACAGTTTTTACATTCATATGTAGTTTCGCGTCTTTTGTCTAACTACGCACTTCCTTGGTTTTTTCCTGCCGATTTATAAACCGACGGAAAATGTCATTCTGTTAATCTCAGTGGATGATTATTGCTTGTTCGATATTGATGATATACTTTGATGATACTTTCCCAATATTTCACTAATTAATTGCAATTGAAATTTTGCCATAGATATCGGTCGTTTCATCTTATGTTTGAAAAGACAATAATTATTCCACAAGCAAATGTCCAACAACTGAAAGAAAAAGTTGCGGTAGCACTTTAAAGATTTGCATTTCGAATTCACAGTGCTTATAACCATATCAGTTTATCCACTGCACTCATTGAATTGTTATAGTCTAATACGCATACAGGTTTCTGGATAACTCTGATTACCGTTTTAAATTCTGCTGTATGCATGATAGAAAGCATATACACTTCTTTCTTATCCATCCACCTTAAGACTAATAAGTTATTAGATGATCTAAATGCTGCCTCCCCTCTTTTTAATCGTCTATCAACTTTTGGCATTTCTCCTTTTCCTTACGGTCCCGCACGCATTTGTGCGATTATTATGCATAACTTAAATAAAGCAGGATTCGAATTATCTACATAAAGGGTATGGTCCTTTCCTAGATAGGGCTTCATAAGGGCTTCCATTATTGCTCCGGATTTTCCAATATCTAGATTTTCAATATTTATCATGGTAGATGATCTGGCATAAACAATTAAATCTTGCACGAACCCTGTCTCACAGTCGCTCAGAATAAACGATTTTATACCAAATCTGTTTCTTTTTGATGGGATGTATTGCTTAAAAGAAAGCCGCCCTTTATATAAAAGTAAACTTTCGTCAATGCATAGCCGTTGGTAAAGCTGAAATAATTTACTGAATGCTTTTCTTAATATTTCAATGACGTTCCGTAGTTTGTACAAGCGATCATTGGTACGACCGACGTCATCGGTGAAATGTAGCATCTGTAGTAATTTCAAATAATGGTCTCTAGTCATTACTTCTCCAAAAATATCGCTACGCAGAAGTTTGTCTGTATTCCAGTACTCTGCTAATAATAACTTCTTGTTGCATGTCATCAAGAATAACACAGCAAAAAACAGTATAATTCGGCTAGTACTGTTCCATCTGACTTGTTTACGTTATTATTATTCTTTCGAGACCAATATTGATTAGTTTCTCTTGCAATCAACTCTACGAGCTCTTCAGAAATAAAAAACTGAAAGTAATCTAAGATTTTTGCTAATCTACTAATATTTCTTTTAATTCCTGAATCCGCTACCGCAAACTTATGTATTTTGGGGACAAATGTCTTTGACGCCCATACTTCACAGTTACTGTCATGGGCTTCAATCTCTTCTGCTTCTGATTCAGAAGTACTACATATAGATCTTCTATTTCTGTGTCGTATTACATTAACTGTTTGCGTACCAGAGGATTTTGACAAAACATGATCGAAAAACGTCAAGGATTTGCGGTTACATATCGTAAATCGCGCTTGTCATGTTCAATGCAGTAAACAACGAGGCCGCGCTTCTCGTGTTTGTTTTTTTTATACCAACATTCTTTTTGCAACTGGCAAAAGGATTGGACATAGTATTATAAAAGTGCGATTATCATTGCTAATAACCGTGTCTTTCTAGAAACTATTAGACGAAATAAGGCAGAAGGTAAGTGTAGTGTTAGCTGAGGTTTATTGAATAACTTTTATAATTAATTTATTTTATCCCTAAGGAGGTATAATGAGCCAAAAAATTAAAATTACAAGCGTAAACGAAAATCTAAGTTATCCGAGTGACACCGATGACTCATCATTTCTGTTAGGAAGAGCAAGAAACGTATTTTCAGTAGCTCGAAGAATGATAGCGATTTTTCGTTACACGATGATTCATGTGCAGAGGACCCGCTAAGAACAGCCAAAGAAAATATCGACAATTCTGAAGCAGAATGCAATTTTCTTAATGAGAATAAACCGATTAAATACTTTGATCTTTTTTTTTGATTTAGGACTATTGTCACTAATGGTTACCGAAACTAATAATTACGCGGAATATTCGAGGCGTTTTCTTGAATCATCAGATTTGTCTAAACTACAGAAATGGACACCAATTATTGAATTGGAGGTTAAAGCATTAATAGCAATGGTTCTAGAAATGGGCATTACAAGAAGACCCAATATACCTTCATATTGGAGCAAAAATTCACGGTAGATACCATGGTTCAAGAAAATGTTTTCAAGAAATAGGTTCCAAGAAATTTTAAAATATTTTCATTTGGTTGATAGTTCTTTGTGTTTTCCACCTAATCATTCTAACTACGATCCCTGTGTAAAAATTTGAACCCCTTATTAAACACGCTAACAAAGTTTTTAAATTATAATATATTATACACCTCATAAGGAATTATCAACCGATGAATCCTCAGTTAGGACGTTATGTCATTCAAGTATAACTCAATACATGCCAAACAAAAAACATCATCGCTGGGGCATAAAATTTTGGATGCTATGCGATGCAATTTCGAAATATTGTTTAACCTTTTATTGTTACAAAGGCGCAAAGTCAAAAAGTAATAGTGACAAAAATATGTTTGGATTAGGATATAATGTCGTAGTAAATTTATTAAATGAAAGTAATTGTTTAAATAAAGGATATCACGTCTTTGTTGACAACTTTTGAATTTTGTATTGAATTAGCAAGATATTTATATTCCAACAATACTTATTTAACCGGAACTATCAGATGAAATAAAAAATGTATTCCCGATCACTTAAAAACAGTTAATGTAAATGAAGCGAAATATTTCAAAGATAATATGTTCCTTTATGCGTATCATGAAAAGAAAAGCGTAAAAAAACCAGTAATACTAATTTCAACTAAATGAGAAGATAAAAATGTGACGGTAACAAAAAGAAAGACACGGTAGAGAAAGGCATTCAAGAAAACCTGCCATCATTCACTTTTACAATACTTAAATGAGTAGTGTAGACGAATCAGGTAAAATGTTATACATATACCTTGATGAATGTAGAACTGTAACATATTGGAAAAAGGTTGCTTTCAATATCATGAATCGCATAGTTTTGAATGTTTATATTATTAAAAAAAAAAGAATGAATAATAGAGCAATGACCCGATTAGATTTCATTTCGCGAATTATTGTTGATATTGGGCGTGAATGGATGAAAGGGAGGAGGGTACGAGTTTTTCAACGTGATTTTTTAGACGAAAATAGGCTACGTTTAGTAAAGTTGCCACAACGCAACTTACGGAATTGCGTAGTGTGTAGCACTAAAAATAAGAGAAAAAGATCGCATCTAATTTGTGTACAATGTGAAAAGGGAGTTCATTCAACCTGCTATCATAAACATCAATGTTTTACATTTTAAAAGTTACTTTCAATAAAATATTATTTGTTCTTCAAATTTTCCATATTTTTAATTTATAACTTACTTTTTACGAAATACTATAATACATATATATGTAAAGAAAGTATACTTTCTTTAGGTAGATTGTCATGCGTCTCATGGCCCGCCCTTCCTTTGTTTTTGTTATCTATATATTCTTTTGTTACCTACAAATCGAGCTGTTAAGATTTGGCAGTAAAAAATAGAACGTAGAAGAGAAAGGTAGCACGAGAGATTATATGGATATTTATAATAGTTAATATATAGCGAATAAGATTTAAATAACGTGAATAATAAACGTAAATAGTCGTTTCTTTTGTTCACAGAGAAACATATTTTCGTTTATTACTTCACCCTCATAAAACCGAGTGAAAATCGAGAAAAATAATAAGTTATTATATATATACTGTACATATATATGCAATACATAAAATAAAAAGTTATGAATGAAAATATATATATATATATATTCTATTAATTTAGAATATGTAACAACAAAATACAAATTGGATTACTGATAACGATGCGACGTACACGCGTCTGAAAGGTTGAGCGCGTTTCGACAAATTTCGGGTGGGGCGTTAGTTGTCTGTTTCGGCCAAATGCCCTGGCTTTTTTCGACACAAAATCTGAAGAGCACGAAAATGGGCTCGTGGTACTCAAACGGTTAACCCTTTCGCTACGAGCGTCGTCTATGGACGACATCCGCGTGACGACCTGTGTGTACGAGCGTCGTCTATAGACGACGTCAGTGCATAACGTTTGATAAACCATTTGACTATGAGCCCCACGATGTGTTTATTTTTACGCATACTGTACATCGATATCATTTGTTTTATTATCTTGTTTTAAAATTTATCACTGTGAATTAAATTATTAAGAATTTTAATTTGTTATTGTAAAGTGAAATTTTTAATTTTTAAATACATTTTTATCGATAATAATTGCAAATCTCCAAATATGTTGTTGTATAACAATTAAAACATCGTACGATTAAGAGAATGACGAGGCTGCACCGAAAGATGTAAGTCCGAACACATAAGCGCGATATGCACACTTTTCGGCGCAGTGCTCCGTTCAGCGGTGTCACTCCGACGGAGCACACTGCCGTAGCGAAAGGGTTAATTTGATTTTCATTATCTGAATCACTGTCTGAATCATCACAGTTAATCCATTAGAGGATGAAATTCTTTTCGAGCTTCTTTGTGACATTCAAGTAAGGGAGGTACAAAAAGATTTTATAAAACAAACTAAACAAAGTAAAATTTTCAAATAAATGTTGCAAACCTAGAAAAATTAACAGTTGTTATCCAATTTCTTCTAATGATTCAAGGAAGATTTCTTGTTACGTTGTACTTTTGTACAAGACAAATACTTTACTCTCGAATAAAACACAGAAGAAATTTGTTTCGACGTACAGAATATATATATCACGCGCGTTCAAAATATACACTCAGATTAATTCAAGATTAGCCACTGATAGCTTGAAGGAGACTGGAGCGTGATTCTTGCCCTGATTGCTCGAAAACAATACATGTTTATATTTCACTTGTTTAAAACAAATGAAAAAGAAACCAGAGAATGAGACAAATACCATCGATGTGCAATATGCCTAAAAACAAGAATATCGCAAGGCTGATGGTCAAGCGGTATCACGCTAACGCCGTTTATAGCCGACGTTCGTACAAACATATCATCGCGCGGAAGCCGTCTATAGTTGACGCTCGTAGCGAAAGGGTTAAGGAAAATAAAGAAAAACGAATCGGTAAGACATATAAAAGATGTGGTTAAACGGCGTTCGAACGTGCAATGTTTAATTAACACTTTACCGACCGATAGCCTATTAACCGGCTTTTTGTTGCCGATGCTTACCGACCAATAGTCTATTAATCAGTTTTTTATCGCAAACGTCTACCGTCTGATAGCCTGTTAATCGTTTTTTAAACGGAAAAACTATTACATACAAGAATTTCCTGCACAAGGTTGCACTTTCGTGGATAGAAAATAATGAAACTAATTGTATGAAACAAGATGACGATATATCCAGTTCTGCACCCACAAGGAGAGCACCCAAATGAGACAATCTCGGAAGATTCTCGAATTTCGGAAAACATAAACTTATAAGTATAATAACTAGCGGTCGAAGTATGAGACCCCAAAGACAATGTAGAGTTTGTGCTGTTCAAAAAAAAAAAAAAGTAGAACATGTTTTGTTTGCAAATTTTGCAATGTTCCATTACATAAAGATAGCTGTTTTGAACGGTATCATACCTTGAAAAAATATTAATTATTTCTTATTTCAAATATGTCAATATATGGATTATGGTATTATTACATAATTATTAAACTGAAAGCCATTGTAATAGATAAAATAAATATAATTTATCATTAATATCTTGAAAATAAAACATTTTACTAAATCTAATTATCCTATAATATATTCTATAATAACAAAAAGGGGATAATTCTATCTGAGCATACGAAACGCACAGATATTCCCGTGCGATGATCTAGATCGAAAAACAGCTGGCGTTAGGGAGAATCTGCGGTTGAGCGGCCGGTCGGACGTGCGTATGCTGTTGAACCGCTAGCGGTCGGTAAAGTGTTAATAAGAGATAAACAGAACGGTAAAGTCGTAGCAATTCGATTGTGAAAGTTTACTTTTTATATTGAAGCGTCGTGAAATCAGAGAGGAATGCGTATTATAGATTACTTACTTCCTCCTCTCTCCTCTTTCCAATACATTCCACTATAATACTGTTACTTAACATACTTTTAGATAACATATCTGATCCTTTTCTTTAATCGCAGATTATATTAAAAAACGTATTGAACTTATTCTATAAACTTCTTCATGTTTATCCTTCATGTTCGTCAATTAACCTTATATTTATAATATTTTCGATGACATATTGTAATAAATTTTGTAAAATTAAGAACTATCTTTTGTCTTCATGTAATTTGACACGAAATTGGTAAACTATATATCTACAAAACATTTTGTTAATTTATGCTGTTAAAAATAAATCGTTACAAATTTTTTCGATAAAAACCATGGCTTTTTTAAGAAAAATTGTTCAGACAGCAGTTTCCTGACTCCAAGAAGTAAAATATTAAGGATATTCCTCTCCAACCCGAAACATTATTTTTATTATTATATTCATTAATTTTTATATTATTATATTATTATTTTTATCATTACTATTTTATTATTATTGTATAATATTATATGATTTTCATTATTATTATTATTATCATCTTCATCATCATTGCCAAACTTAAAAAGACTGTATCTTCTATAGTCGCATACATACACACATACATAGAATATACACTATCTGACCTCGCCCTAATCTAAGTAAGTCCTAAATCTTCCTAAACTTGTTACCGTAATGGAATTTATAGTTCTTTCTACCGAATCCTGTACCAATCACTCAACTTTTCATGTTCCCGAATCTCCGGGAAGTTACGAAGAAAGGAAATAGAAGTTTTCCACTTCGACTTTGAAATTTACTCTCGTTACTTCAGAATCATTGCTTGATTTTAAAACATCTCTGAACGAACATGTAGTGAAATAAACGGAAGTCGTTTAACCAATTCAATAAAAAAAAGATGTATATTATACAAGGGAGATCGTCCCATACAAGTCGAAATAAATCCATTAACTGAACATCATCGTAAACAGTTTAGCCATGCCATCATGTCTACTTTAATGGGTCGAAACGAAAAGGACACATAAAACGGCGGTTTTTATAAACAACAACGACCACATCTTTTATATTGTTCCAAATACATTTCCGCTAATAGATGACGGTATTTCAAGTACAAAATTCTTATATAGCAAAAACACGATTGAATGTTATTCATAAAATTGCTTAAAAGTTACTAATAGTAAATTACTAATAGTATAATGTTTATATATTTCGATAGAATTAAACTAAGTGCTATAAAATTTAGGACATTAGTCGAAAATGCTAAAAAAATATTGATTTAATAGATATCATGTTTACAGAACATCATTAGCATAAAATAGTAATAATTAATAATAATTCTATCATAATCTGTAAGAATAAACACATCTTTCATATTATGTTAAATTCATTTTCGGTAAAAAGGGGGCAATATAGTTTCATCATTTTTTGAAATGGGATTTGGCTAAATTATTGCACATAAATAATCCATTGATTATTATGAAATAATATAATTAATTAGTCATTAATATAATAGCCTTAATTCCGGTATTTGCAATTTCTGAATAAAAGTCCTATTATTTTTAATAAAATGAAATTTTATTTGGTTATTATTTATGATTCGACAATAACTTAGAATTTCAAATTTACGGAAATTTTATCTATAAAAAAGGATATAAATGAATAAAAGAGGAAGAGAAAGCTCATAAACGACCAACGTGAAATATGTTCCGAAATCTTACCGGATGTACATATTGTGTTTAATTTTTATAAATACCGTTAGGTTTTTCTTCTGTTGTACTTTGCAACATAAGAACATTATTTATGATCTGATAAAATAATAGAAATGCTTGATATTATTCTTTCGAAAAAAATACGTACAAAAATGTTTTTTAAATATTAGTTGCTCATCATGTGTTACAAGGGAATACTGTACGAACTAAGAATCCAAGAAGATAATTGTGTTATAAAATCAAAATTAAAAATAATCGCAAAAGAATAACGAAGCAGTATCGATAAAATTAAAAAATTCTAACATGAATTACGGTGCCATAAATAAGTTCAAACTAGATTAAGATTTACATGTAGGGGAAGAGATAGTTCAAAAGGAGGAATATTTGAGTAATATTTATGCAGTAAACTCTAATGACAAGGAAGTGAGTTTTTCTCAAACAATAGCAATGTTCGAACAAATGGAGATATTTGATAGAACGATGTTTAACTGATTATTTATCGAAGAGAGTAAAATTTCTCATAGACTAAGAGATATATAGTTCATTAAACTGGGAAACTGCTGAAATAATTTCCAAGGCTGAGAAAAAAATATTAAAAAATGGTGCTTCTTATGCATTGAAGTAAAAGTACAAGTCTAGGCTCGATAAGCTAAGGGCTACCTGCGCTTAGCTTTGAAATACTCATTGACATCCTATAATCTTCAAGAACAATATATATTGTGAACAATATATAATGCTTCCTCGCCTATTTCAGGCATATGCTACACTAAATCATCCTTCTAGCCCCTCTTGCGTTCGAGTGGTACATCGTATCTGATGAGTGGTGCATTTCAGCACCTGGGTGAGAAATTATGCTTCCAGTATAGAATCCGGAAAAATCCCAGGCCTCGGAGGACGAACCGGGAGGACGATTCAGTCATGTACCTTGCGGTACATGCTTACGAGGAACCGCGTGGAGGTACGCCCCATCGCTCGGCCTAACGATGACCCGGCTGTAGCATAATAGAAGAACGCTCGTGGACGTTAATGTAACTGACATAGTGATCGAGCCCCGAAGACCTCGAAAGGTGTTCGGACAATCTCCGTCGGCCGTGTAGCTAAAATTCACAGAAATAGTGGCATTTCGATGCTCCTTTTTCTTCTAACACCAGGCGACTATCCACCCATGTTCAATGGTGCTAGAGGAGTCGGCACGACGGCGATCTTCAAGAACAGTATATTGTGTATAGTATATTAAAACAGTAAATTGTAAAAAAATATGCTACCTCGCCCATTCGGGCATACGCTACGGAGCCATTTACTAGCAGCAACCACCACGGTCAAGTGATCGGACTCGGAAAAATCCAAAACTCCTGCCGGCGGGGTAGGGTGAGCAGTTTAGCCACGACCAACATCCTCGCAGCAACGAATCACCACATTGATGCCGGCCGTGCCCACGGGGAACCACGAGGAGGCCCACTCACAGTGCCACGAGTCTTGGCACTCGTTCCATAGGATGGGATGGGAATGGTAGGATAGCAGGTTTAGGAGAGAGTTTGGTGGTTATAAAAAAAAAAAAAAAAAAAAAAAAAGAAATAGGAAGATGCATATGAGCATCTCCGACCCTATCCTGTTCGGGAGTGGGCTAACCCGAGAGGATTATAGGCACCCACCCACATCACTGGAACTCCGACAATCCCGGCTGAACAGGATTCATGAATTAATGACCCTTAATGAGGAGGGTTTCTTTGCAAAATTCCGCGAAGAGGGAGAAGGCCTCGGCCGTGGAGACAAGATGTCTCGCTGTTTCCGGTCAACTCCTTTTACGGAGCATTTCTTCCAGAGCCACTCTCTGTGGTTCGAAAACCGGATAGTCGATGATGTGATGCGAAACCGTGTCCTCTTCGCCGCACTCGCATGCTCCTTCCGCGGTAATGTTCAGCGACGTCAGCTTGGCCTTGAAGACTCCGTGTCCAATAAGAAACTGACTTGTGAAATGGTTAGGAGAGACGGAACGGGCACCCATCCTGTTCTTGATGTCCGGGAAAAACGCGTATGTTGTCCTTCCCTTGGAGGAGTTCTCCCACCTAGACTGCCAAACCCTTGAGATTTCCTCATCGACCTGTCTTGCTATCGCGCGCTTAATCTTCGTGCCTTCCAGTTTTCGCGTAGCTGTCTCGGTGCACTTCTTTTTCCTAATGTCGTATAGTCTCCTTTGTTTCAGTAACTGGAGATCTGTTGGGGGCTCCGCTGCTACGATGGAGAGGGATTCCGTAGCAGTTGTGCGATACGCGGATGTGACCGAGATGAGGGCCGATCGCTGGGTCGCGCTTAACTTTTTTAGATCCCCTTCCGTATAGAGATCAGACCATCCTGCTGTCGCGTACGTGACCGTAGGGATGAACACGCCTCGATAGATCGCTCGGAGGACGCACTGGCGGAGTCTCCATTCCATAGCTGCTAACCTACCTAGCTTTTCGAACAATGGGCCGACCTTGTCGTTGAGGTAACGGCAGTGTGTCGTAACCCCCAGCTCTTTATCGAAATATACCCCGAGGTATCTAACAGAATTTCTAAATTTAATATTATTATTCCCTATCTTTATGGTGGGAGTCCTACTCGCTAGGTCGATCTTTTTCGTCGTTTCCCGCTTTCTACCCGGACGTTATCCTCTCCTTCTGCTGATGGGTTCCCTTTTTATCCAATCGCTCTTAAGAACGATCGCTTCCGTCTTATTCGGAGAATGTCAATTTCGCCGATGTGTACCATCTGGTGACGCTGTTAACCATGCGATTTCCTTTCTCTTCGACTCTCCTGGAGTCTCCATTTACGATGACGAGTAAATCGTCCGCGTACGCGATCGCGTTGACTTCCGAGGATTCCTCCAGGATCCTGAGGAGCTGGTTGAACATGAGGTTCCAGCAGGAGGGGCCGAGGACCAAACCTTGTGGGTATCCTCTCGAGGCCTGCTTTGAAACCTCATGTGATTTTCTTCCACGAAGAGATTTTTTTTGTGTTCTTAAAAACCCATACTTCCATAATATGCAATTTGATTCAATAAAATAAATATACAATATTGTTATATGTACATATAAGTGATTTAAAAATTATAAAAATAAATCAGTGCAAATTCTTTCCTTACATAATTAACAATTAATAATATTGTTTCCTCATTTTAGTTTTGGAAAATATACTAAGATGTTTTTTATATCGTTGTCTGTGAGAAATAAGGTTTCAAAATGTAGCAGCATTGAGAGTGTGGCTTCAGATTATACCCCTTATACTACGTAATATGCCATAGTAAGTAGTTACTTAGTACTTAGTTGTAAGTAGCAGTTGCTTTTTTCTATTTTTTATGATAACAAACCGACTTTATCAGGATTTATTCCCCTTTCTAATCATGACTGGAAAATGGTCGACTAGATATGAAAAGGAGAAGAAAGGAGATATAAGACAAGTAGCGGCGTGTTGGAATCAATTCGAAATCCTGGTACGCTTTGAGATTAGCTTGGATAAGATAATGAAAATTAAAAAAGATTTAAAACTGTTGTCAGTAATAAAAATGCTTTCATTCTTGATAAATAACTCTTCGAAACACCCGATCTATATATGAATATTATATATGAATATTTGAATTATGTAAAAATTAATTTCGTGTACGTACGTGAAGACAAAGTAAATCGTGTAAAGTGACTAATAATAGGTTAGTTATAAAAAGAATATCATCCTTCGCAAATGTTTCTTCATTTATATAAATTCGTACTATCGCTCAAGTCGTGCAAATGTACAAATTTGTTCAATCTTGAATAAACAAGTAAAGTCATGGACACAGTAATATCAAACTATTACGATACACCATTTATTCGTGCGGTCGAATAAGCTCAGGATCTCGTAGATCCTATAAATGATCCGCAAATGAACTATAGAAAAGCAATTATTTTTGAAGTCAATGTGCACGGCCTTATTGACATATATATGAGTTTTGATCATATAACGTATGACGTAGAACGAGCAAATTTACGATAATTAGAATAAATCGTTGACAGAAATGATAGCATATGAAATACACCATGGATAACGAGATTCCCTACAAATCAGGCAGCTCGAATACGAAATTTGGACACGAAGACGTTTATTTGATTTCGTGAATTCTGATGATTTCTCGAATAGACGACAAACGTCAAATAAAAGTCATATAAAATTTCACAAACAGAATTTTTAATTTGCATGAATGTACAAATTAATCTAATTAAATTTAGTGCTATCAAACGTACATGTTTCAGAATGTATACAATTAATATAAATCAGAAAATTAATGTGATAATAATTGTTCAATTATTAATATAACAGTCTTAGTACGTATTTGTAATGCTCCAGTTAAACTCCAAATATTATTGGTCAATCAAGAAAAAAGTTTTTTTTATTGACATTTTAGACTCTATCGGATTATTCATTAGAAATCTTGGCGAAATCTTACTTTTGAAATAAATCACAGGGTTTCAAACGAATGACAGTAGGAAAGGTCGTAAATGTACAAGTAACGAGAAGTACAGTCCGAGAAGAGAAAAGAAAATTTGGTACACGGTCAAAATAAAGAAGCATACGGACAGCCTGTTTAGCTTTACGAATACGACAGTATGAGTTTGAAATTTGTTTGCGAAGAGGAATATACGATTTCGTGAATTTGGGCGATTTATCGATTAGACGACAAATGTCACATAAAAGACGCACAAAAGGTCACAATCAGAATTTTCAATTAGCAAAGGTGGTTGCATTATTATATCTAATTAAATTCAGTGGTTATCAAAGGTACGTCTTTCAGAATGTCAACATTTAGTAGAAAAGAGTATTAAGGTGATAATAATTACTTAATTATTAATATAAAAGCCTTAGTACATGTTTGTAATTTTCCAGATAAACTCTAAATATTATTGGCCAATCGAAATGAAATTTTTTTTATTGACACTTTAGACTCTATTGGATTGTCCATTAGAAATGTTGAAGAAATCAAACATTTAAAATAAATTGCACGATTTCAAACGAATGACAGGAGAAAAGGTCGTAAATATATGAGTAACGTGAAGTGGTCCGAGGAGAGAAAAGAAAATTTTGTAGACGGTCAAAATAAAGAAGCATACGGACAACCTGCTTTGCTTTACGAATATGACGGGGTGTTCGAAATTTGGTCACGAAGAGATGTATACGATTTCGTGAATTCGGGTGATTTATCGATTAGACGACAGACGTTACATAAAAGGAACATAGAAGATTACGACCAGAATTTTCAATTAACATATTTGCAAAGTTATATCTGATTAAATTTAGTGCTATCAATACTTTCCAGAATTATCACGCATTATCATGCGAGAGAAACAGGTAGTTAATAATAAAGGTATCATTACATATATTCACGCAATAGACTCTAACAAATTGGGGTGAACTATTGTATACCAATAGGAACACTAGAACAAGTAATGGTAGTTGATAGGACTATATCTAATCGATTATCTTCTTTCAGATAATTATCGTCATCATTAATCTTCACGATTTTGTAGGGTCCCTTATATTTCGATTCTATTGTTTTACTTTAAACGATAGCAGGTATGTTGATCCAAATCGAAACTAATTCATGTTATTGATACAATTTCATTTTTCTACAATACTTATAATAACATATTTTCATTCTTTTCATGTTTTCATTAAGTTATGTCGATCTCTTCCCATTCGTCGCACAAATTAATTTCTTATTTAATTTTAGTTATATTAAGGAATTTTTATTTATCCTTTTCCTTCTTATTAAAGGTAAATTGAGAAGATTTGGGCATTGCAAATATTAAAATGGAGATAGAGATTAGAAAAATATTTTTCTATATAAAAGGAAATTACATATTCCGGTTTTGGAAACAGTGCAGATAGCATAATTCCGGGGGAAACAATGCGTGAGAGTTTAATAGATTTGTTAGTACTTGCGAATACAAAAACCGTTCGTAGTATTAATGGTCAAGTTTACTATTTTCAAAGATGTATATAATACTTTGATCTCAATAACTTTAAAAAAGTTATTAAAAAGAATCAAATATCATGCCGGTACTGGATAGAAAATGATGGGAGAAGAAGTGCACTATTGCTTAATATATATATTTTATCCATTTGAAGAACAATTAAGCAAGAATCAAATAATGGATCGTACGAATTATAGATGTGATAAATCGTTTGAACGTCGGAACAATTTCTCCTATATTTGTTTTTACATTGCGCTTGAGAATAATTATAATAGTTTCAAGTTGCTTGCAAAAATTAAAAATAAATAGATCTATGAATTCAATTATGAGATAAATTTACCAGTTATATGGACCATATTAAATACCAGAAATGAAATGAGATTTCTATCGCTCTAATGATCAGTTTTAATCTCGTTGAAAAAGAATCTAACTAATACGCTACTAATGAATAAGTAATAGATGCAGAACTAAAATTAGCAATCTGGAATACCAATAATTTACGATATAGGATTCAAGATACAAAAGCATTCATATATAAGCATAAAATCAATATTGCGTTAGTCTCCGAAACATCCGACAAATAAAGCAAATGATGACTGACACAAGAATGAAATTAAATACCATATGGACAATAAATCATAGTAACCATGCGATTACTTTAAAACTATTACAATTACTGTGAAAACACATAATAATTCATTTTAAAGCTACGAATCATAAGAGATCAGTGGAGCAATCTCTATCTGTCAATAAGTACGAATTTCATTGCAGCAAACCATTATAACATAAAGCGTTCCAACTGGGAATCGGATATAATATCTTCACGAGTTAATATACGGAATGAATATTTATACAAAATTAATCTGATCATCCTTTCGATAGGAGAACTTATCTAATGGTCATTAGCTTGTAATAAAACTCCTGATTAGGAAGATTTCTACACGATTTTTAAAAGATTTAAATTGATCACACTATAAAACTAATTCGTGCTTAGAACTTAACTCTGACCGCTTATTTATAATAATCACATACTGTAACAAATCTATCCTTCATAAAAGATCACCAACCCTGTGTAACGAAAACGCAGACAATTCACAGAAACCGTAAAATAAAAACTGAACTGGAACATTCCGCTAAAGTTCCCTCTTCAAATTGAAGAATCAATATAAAGACGTAGTAATAGAAACGTCTCAAAGGAGACACCGTATAGGTGTTATTTTTTAGTCGATTAAACACAGTGGTTTCATTACAAAGTATATGACATTCTAATGAACTGATAAAATCTGCCGAATATGCTTAAAACAGTAATATACTAGGATTTCTTAACCATCGGTCTCTAATAGTTACCAATATAGTTTCTGATGTCGATACATGGTAATCATAAGATCCTTAAATAAAGTATAGTATAATACTTGATATCTCGCAGTCTGTCCAATTGATTTTCTACTTCTTCCCAAGAGTTGTTTAACAATTGTACGAGTTACGGTCTAGTAATTTATAGACATTTATATGTCGCCTATCTTTTTATTGACCATCATAGGATTGGAAAATGGAGGATCATTTTGTTCGGTTATGTCAGCTTCCATCAGTTGCATTATTTCCTGCTCTTGTTGTCATTCCTGATGTAAAACATCTCATAATGTAATGTGGATATCGAATCTATCTCTCAATGTAATGAGTTCTTTGTTATCTTTTCATTTCTCATTAAGTATTATTGGTCATCCCCGATTAATATCTGTCTCTTCGTGGATTATGAAATCTTCGCTGTTAATATTTAATAAAGGTATGATCATCATGATTTTATCATCCGTTGTTAGTAAATATCTAGAGATTGATTGTTGTTATTCGGTTTGTACTCAGATTTTCTTATTAATATCTTATTTGCCGTATTCGAATCTTATTAATTCTTCGAAATTTTTTTCTAGATACATCTATTCCCGTTCTACAAACATTCACATAATATTTGACATATTTGATTATATTAAAAGCGTAAATTACTCTTCGGTTATGTGGACTTACTAATTAAATGACATTTATATTTTCAACACGTTCCTGTTATATCAGTCCTATTTCATGGATGTCACGCTTTTTATTAAGAAATGATTGCTCGCATAGTAACTTGTTAGAGGTCCGATAGAGGATAAAAATAATTTTAGAATCGTATGTTTTTTGTCACTGTTTACAATCTATTCATTCGTTTCCTTGCCTGCTTTTGTGCGAGCATGTAACTTATAATAATACTCTTATATATATCTTATTTTTCTTGTGTGCCTTTACGCAAATAACCTTGGACTCAGGAGGAAACAATAGCATGACCGTATTGTCACTTTTCTATATTCTACAAATTCATAATGATTCAATGCTGTATCGGGCCTCTCATACAGAAATCGTATATTCGTCGCAATTTTCAATAAATCGTTCCAGATCGAGATCTACTAATCCGATCGAATTTGCATAATATTTTTTTATCTCTTAAAAATTTTGTGCCTCAACTGCGTTTTCCTGCGATTAAAAAGAAACATTTGTGTCAATCATGCTTTTTGTCGTTTGCTCACCTTGGCTTGACTCCAAATATATTTTTTTACTCACAGTATTGTTCTCTCTGTTGTTATTGGTCGTATCTTTATCTTTGTCATTACTTTTTTTATCAACACTGTTTTTCTATTGATCATCGTTGTCCTTTAATGTTATTGATTTCATTTTTTTACTCAAAGTATTGTTCTCTCTGTTGTTATTGGTCGTATCTTTGTCTTTGTCATTACATTTTACCAACAATGCCTTTCTATTGACCATCGCTGTCCTTTAATGTTATTGATATCAGTTACTCTTTTATAAATTTAATTTGTTTACATTTTTTTCTGCTCAATGTATCCGCGGAATATTCCATAACTTCTTCCTTTACTCCCCATATTCAGAAGCTACGTAATATTAAGATATGTTTCTTTTAAGCAACTAATATATTACAGAAACAAACCTAGTCTACTGAAAATAAAAAGAAAATCAAGATAAAAACAATCAAGTGCAAACATATTACATTCTTTTTGAGGAAACATCAAATGCAGAAATTCAAATTAAACAATACAAAAATTTTGCAAACAAAAAAGGTTAAATAATTTACATTTAATAAATTTCATCTGGATACAAAATTAATGTGGAAACAGTATTAAAATATGTCAATTATAATTAATTGAACAAAAATGATATGGCTAATCGGTCTAAAATCGAAACTCAGCACAGAAAACAAATTACGAATCTATGAAACAAGAATCAAAATCATTTGGACATATAGAATATTAGAAAAGGATATATAGCCAAACAGGAAGAACAACAATCTATTATAATATTGAACGTTGTGTGGTAGATGAAATAATGAAGAAATAAGAAAAGTTCAAAGTACCTATGATATCACAAGATGTGATTAAGACAATTGAAGCAATCAGTAGTTATAAAAGTATATTTATAGACAATATAACCCCAGAACAATACAGCTCGGGGACTTGGTATAAAATTATACATCGCGAATATATCGATTGATCTTAACATTAGAGACGTTGTTCCAATGAAGAGACCATCTACTTTCAGGAATACAAGAGTTTACCCAATGTCTATTACTGATAAATTCTTAATAATATGAGAGATATATATTGTATGTACTTATTACTTTTTGCTCACCTTCTTTCAATTTCGGCCATACTTGTGTACTCTCAGTTTTTGTCACTATATATCTTAGGCTGATTTCATATTGATTGTCTTTGTAGTTTAATGTTATTTACGTCTATTGCTGTTCGCTCGTAGATCTAATTTATTTACTTTTCTTTCTTCTTGGTTTGTCAAAGTTCCTTGAATGTTGCTTCATCATCTTCTTTACTCCTCATATTCATAAATGTTTAACCAGTATTTTTCAAATATCCATGCTCTTTTTATGATTAACGGACTATCAATATACCACACAATTCACTTTGCAATATTCTAACAACTCAAGTAGTGATTACATTGTTCCAATCGCTTTTATGCCATTTATATATATTATATATCGAACTGTATTGCCATAAAATTATTAGATCTTCTAAACACGAGTGTAACTTCTTGTTTTGACATCACAATTTAAAAAATTTATTAGACTTTTATTAGGAAAGAATTAATACATAAAATATAATAAAAAGTATAATGACTAATAGAAAACTGCTTTCTCCGGCTGTCGCAACACGACTGACTCTGACTCTGATTTACGCACTATATATTAGTTCTATGTGTCGCTACTAGCGAAACTAGTAGTGTCCGGCATAACTTGATTGTTATATAGATATAGCTATAAGACAATCATAAAACAAGTACGATCAATAAGCACTTACATCTTGTTTTCTCGTGACGTGATTTATTAAGGTGAATTTAAGCATCTGGATCATTATTCTTATTATTATATCAGCACTTTCCCCCATCAAGCATAACGAATAACTAATGTTAAAAAAGACATTTTTGTACTTATGTAATACGTATTGTACTTTTGTATAATATAATAAATTTTTATCTGCGGCCGGGTATGGAATTCGGGCTTGTGAATCCAGAAGAAAACATTTTTATTTTGTAAAAATATAGACTTGATAATAACAACAATGGAACAAATATACAGTATATAAAAAGGATAAACGAAGTATAAAAATATATATGTATATTTACTATTTTCTTATAATATTTCGTAATAATAATCAGTTCGTACTTATCTTATATTCAGGTTTACTTTCGGAGCTGTTCCTTCTTATAAGACAAGTTAACTTATTATTTATTTTATGAAATATAATATTTATCTATTTATGAGATATATATTTAAAAGAATTTCTGAAGTTTCGGTTCCTCGGAATGCATTATGGGCATTAAATTTAATTGTTCATTCAATTTTTACATGTTTATGAGTTCCTTTCAAAAAACCTTCAGAAGATTCTATAAGGAGATTTATGGTTAATTGGGAATGTTGCATTATTTCTTCTGATTTCAGTTATATTAGACTATTGTGTTTAAGTTAATTCTTATTAAAACTAATAGGTAGTTGTTTTCTATATTCATCTATATGTGCTATATATTTGATGGTATATATATTTTCGATAATTTTTAGTACTTTGAGAGTTGTTTTGGACGTACTAAACTATACCGGAGCAGCATATATTAGTATTGTTCTAATTATTTAACCCATTTTGTAATGATTTTAGGAGATTCCTCTTTGTTTCTTACACAGTCATTAGTAAAGTGCTGTCATGCACTTTTAAGGCAAATTGAACTAGTGTAATAATTTGCAATGGTATGGCCGTAAAGTCAATACATTTGAGATTGTGTCATTTTTCTCTTGCTTTGGTATTTTTCGCACGAGATTTTAATCCTGGTTATATATCTAATTTGTGTTATTAATTGCTTCAGTTGAGTGACTATTGGGAAAAAAACCATAAAAATTCGTATTTTCTATGCTTTGGCAGTTTTATATGTTAATATAGTTACACATAGCTCATTAATCCACAAGTAGTAGCATTGTTTACTAAGTTTATTGCTTTCAAATATTTCTGTTAACTTTGATGTTATCCTTCTTCTTATTATTATTATCATTATTATTATATTTGTAAGAAGACTAAATTCTGTATATTTGCATACAAATGAACAAAATATACTACTCAACCCAAGACCCTCTATTCAATGTTATCATTTTTGACAAGATGGTCACTGAAATCTCGTAATATAAATATAATGCAAGTAATAACTATTTCCATATAACTATTAAAATTGTAGATATAGATTACAAAATATTGATAAGTCTCGAGGTTTCTTGTTACCTTGTGATTGTATATATGCAATATATAGAAACACAATGCTCGCACTTTCTTTTAATCTTGGAATTATTTCACAAAGACTACATAACTATATTTATTATACAGGGTTTATGGGTTGTTTGGAACAAAATTTCTTTTTTTTCCAGTTTGTTTTCTCGTCCATTTTATCTCTTCCTCCAAAATTATACCTGCAATTGATTCCTGACCATGTCTATTTCCCCTTTTTGAGACTTTTTCTTTTTCCTGCGTAATATCCTTGATATCAAAAAGGATCTATAAAACAACCAATTTTTTTTCAAAAAAGTAATCAGAAAAAATTTCCGTCTCTTCCATCTCAACTGATTCTACATATATATATATACATATATAGATGCATATATACATATATATGCGTGTTGTATATATATGTACATATATGTATATATATATGTATGTATGAGTGTTGACAGACTGGCGATCTTGACGACAGACTAGGAGTAGTGAGCGATAAAAATGGATGTTTATGCACGTGCAGAAATTAGATGAGGTCCAGGTGGATCATATATATACATATGGGCGTTCTGTTTAATAAAACGTAATAATAAAATAAAATTGAATGTTACTGAAACAATGCGACAATTTTTTCTTTGATGTAGATAGTTCATCAAATATAACTTAGATTTCAAAATGTAGCAGCATTGATAATGTGGGTTTAGATTGTACCCGTTTGCCGTTGGGTATCAAACAGCCACTATTCAGGTGAATTTTGGCTTACATGACCGACGGAGAGTATTTAAACTACTCGATTATTCGAGGTCTTCGTAGCGCGATCAGCATGTGAGTTAGATTAACGTCCACGCGCATTTTTCTATTATGTTGACGTGCTACAGCCGGGCCATTGCTAGGCCAAGCGATGAGGCGTACCTCCATATGGATCCCTGTGGGCATATACCGTAAGGTGCATGGCGAAATCGTCCTTCAGGTGCCTGGGATTTTTTCAGACCCTGCACCGAAAGCGTGGTTTCGCTAGTAAAGTTTATTGCCTAACACGATCTCGGTGGCCAAATGCCGAAATAGGAGAGATTCTAAGGTGCGGCGCGCCCCACAGGGCTAACAAGGCAATTTGGATGTACGACATCCAGTTATGGGGCACGGTAGCTAAAAGCTATAACTCCAAAATGGAAACTATGCAATTAATAATAATCCGCACAATTGTGGACGCGGCATGGTATGTCAAAAACGAGGACTTACGTAATGTTTTATAAATCCCACTAGTATCAAAGGAGATACGGCGGATATCTGACAAATAAAACAAGGACCCTAAATCATCCTAACACGCTAGCTAAGGATACTTAGGAAACAATAATATTTATACAACAATTACACAACAAAAAGACTTAAAAAAAGCCTCAAGATCTAGTTACACAGAAACAGCACACTATTGTAATAGTGTTATTCCACTGAGAATAGCACTCACGTGCTACCCTCAAATTCAGTAAAACAACTCGCCGAATATCTCACGTGACAAATTGCGGGGAAATTCCTGGGAGTTGATAAAAACTTGAGTGGACGAGGTTTAACAAATTGCTGATCGGAGAGAGTGAAACCTTGCATAAGCTAATATATTTATGGTCCATCGTGGCGTAAATGCTCACTTAAATTCTTTATTTTTTATGTTAATGGATATCTATCTGTACTTGTTCCTTTCTCATTGAACTAGGAGAGATTTTTCGTGCAAACATCAAATGTCATATTAAAGTTAGATAAGGGTTACTTTTTAGGTAATAAAATATTTGGAATTTTAATTTAGTGCAGATGACATAGCTTTGGGGAAAAGAAAGTTTAATTGTTTAAGAGTTTAGCCAGTATTTGCGGATACAAAAACACATAGTGTCATAGGTTAGTTAACTATTTTCAAAGATTCGTAAAATGATTTACGAAGTAACCGAATTATTTATTTCAACCAAATTAAAAAAAAAAGGAACGTTAAATATCATTGGGACGAACTACAGGAGAAAACATTTCGACATATATAGAGCCATTTATCTAATTTTGAAAAATGATTGTTGACGCACAAGTGCGTCTCTTCATTCTTCGCAGCACTTTATCTTAAGGGTTATGTATTACTATTGGAAATATTTATCTAGTTAAGCAAGTCTGAAACGACAGGATATTGTAATAGTGCTATTCCGCTAGGAATAGTTCTCATGTGTTACCCTCAGTTCAGTAAAACAATTCGCCGAATGCCTCACGCGACAAATTGTGGGGAAATTCCTGGGAGATATATATAAAAAAACGAAAAAAACTATATATACGGTCGTTTGAAATGTCATGTAAAAATTAATTTCGTGTAAATACGTAAAGACTAAGTAAATCGTGTAAAGTAACTAATAATTGGTTATTTATAAAAAAAATATCGTCCTTCGCAAACGTTTTTTTGATTGTATAATATTAATCTTGAATAAACAAGTAAAGTCATGGACATAGTAATATCAAACTATTACGCTACACCATTTATTCGTGCGGTCGAATATGCTCATGATCTCGTAGATCTTATAAATGATCCGCAAATGAACTATAGAAAAGCAATTATTTTTGAAGTCAATGTGCACGGACTTATTGACATATATATGAGTTTTGATCATATAACGTATGACGTAGAACGAGCAAATTTACTACGATAATTAGAATAAATCGTTGACAGAAATGATAGCATATGACATACACCATGGATAACGAGATTCCCTACAAATCAGGCAGCTCGAATTCGAAATTTGGACACGAAGACGTTTATTTGATTTCGTGAATTCTGATGATTTCTCGAATAGACGACAAACGTCAAATAAAAGTCACATAAAATCTCACAAACAGAATTTTTAATTTGCATGAATGTACAAATTAATCTAATTAAATTTAGTGCTATCATACGTACATGTTTCAGAATGTATACAATTAATATAAATAAAAATTAATGTGATAATAATTGTTCAATTATTAATATAACAGTCTTAGTACGTATTTGTAATTCTCCAGTTAAACTCCAAATATTATTGGTCAATCAAGAAGAAAGTTTTTTTTATTGACATTTTAGACTCTATCGGATTATCCATTAGAAATCTTGGCGAAATCTCACTTTTGAAATAAATCACAGGGTTTCAAACGAATGACAGTAGGAAAGGTCGTAAATGTACAAGTAACGTGAAGTACAGTCCGAGGAGAGAAAAGAAAATTTTGTACACGGTCAAAATAAAGAAGCATACGGACAACCTGTTTAGCTTTACGAATACGACAGTATGAGTTTGAAATTTGTTCGCGAAGAGGAATATACGATTTCGTGAATTTCGGCGATTTATCGATTAGACGACAATCCTCACATAAAAGTCACACAAAAATCACAATCAGAATTTTGAATAAATATAGTTCCAAAATTCTATGAAATTAAATTCAGTACTACCAAGGATTTGCGGTATTATCACGAATATGCGAGAAGGACAGTTAGTTAATTACTGTTTTTGATGATGTAGACTTTCATAAGTTGCTGCATTATTTATTGCTATTGTTGCAGTTTCTGGTATAATGCTTTATATGATTGATTGTGTAAAGATGTCAAATACATCAGTGTTACATTCATCTCTGTTCTATCGGTATAACCTGTGTATTAAAGATATTTGGCAATTAGATCTCTATATTTGTCAAAAATACTTACGATTTTATTCGTTTGCTTCCGAGAAAGTTCAGTGTTAAAACCTTTAAATATTATATCATTTGTGTACACTTACTTCTTTGCATTATTCCTGTTAAAAATTATCAGATCTCTTTGCGTAATGAATGTCTCTTCGTTGATTACAATATATCCGCCAATAATATTCAATTGAGGTACAATCCACATGCCTTAATCGTCCATTGTTACTAACTATTTGAGATTATTTGTAGTAAGTCCGTCTTTCCTCAGATTTTCTTATTAACACTATGTTGGCGGGTGAAAGTTTCAGGAAGCTGCCTAGATAGCATGTAAAGCGCCTGATTCAGCGGCATTTATCAATTTAATAGTGAAAAGTTTAAAACAAATGTTTAGAACATATGGCAGAACTGTTTTATCAATGCTAAAATTCCTTCAAGACAAGTAAACTTTATTGGGGATTTATAGATTTCTTTAATTGCTTGACATGAGAGGAATATTATAATTATATAATAAAGAAATAATTAATCTTTAACTGTAATCAGTGTTAGTATGATATTTTTAGGCAAAACTGATTATTTGAGTTTGATTTCTCTTAATTTTCTGTAGGTTTCAATTAATCTTCGCGAACACGTAGCCATCCTATGGAATAAATGTGAAAATATGATGAGAAATTTCTTCGGAGCATGTTTCCTACAGCTATACATTTTTTAAGAATATTTAGAAATCACTACTTGGCTTTTATTTTTCAAATTCTACATGTAGGAAAATCTATTTTGTACTATTTCAGAAAGATATACTACTACGTGAAGCGCTCTCAATTTTTGTTTTTGAAAAGACGTGCTATTTCGTCAACCGACATCAAAGAATCTTTGACTCGTTTGGTTGACTCAAGCATATATATGCTTCTGCTCAGTATAAAGATGATCCATGATTAAAGGAATGCCTAGATATTTCATCTGAAAGGCATAAATCCTTATCTTTGCTTTAATTTCGTCAATAGTGATACATGCAGTCTATATTCCAAAAACTATAGTTTATCCGTATCTGTTATCTTTTTGACGCTATCATCTTAACACAATATTCCGTCAATACCTTGTATTAGCGTTTTTTTTTGTTTTTGCACTTATTTATTGTGTAACTTCCTTCCTTATATTTGAAGTACTCATTATTTTACTATTCCTGTTCATATGGGTTTTATTCCCTTAAATAAAGGATTTTCCATCAGCTAATGTCGGGACCTTCATTAAACGAATCGAATATCGATAATATTTATTTCTCTAAAAGGTCAAGCTTTTACTGCCTTTCCTGAGAATAAAATAATGGTTGGATGAGTCATACTTATTACAGTGTACTTACCTTCGCTCGATCACGTACATACTTATTTTCTTTCAATATTGTGTCTCTTTTGTTGTTGATTATACCTGTTTCTTTGCTGCTCCTTTCTCATCAATTCAACCTTCGTATTATCGATCGTTGTCCTGTAATGTTATTGACGTTTGTTGTTCGTTTTTAGATTTGTATTGCTTACTTTTCTTACTCCTCGATACATTCTAGTAAATGGAATGTTCATATTCCTTTATTAATCGTATTACTATTGTTTAATCAACACTTTTTATGGCGAGGTTCTTATTATTACTAAATGACTATTAATACACACGAAATTAAGCGGTATTTTAATTACATGAGTTCCAATCATGATCTAACAATATATATATGTAAAGAAAGTATACTTTCTTAAGTTAGATTTGCCGCACTTCTCACGTCCCTCCCTTCTATTGTCTTTTGTTATCTTCAAATCGAGCCGTTAAGATTTAAAAGAGAAACGGGCATTAGGAAATAGAACTTAGTCGAGAGAAATAGCACAAGAGATTACAAAGAAATTTTATAAAAGATAATATATTAAATAAAATTTAAGTAGTGTAAATAATAAACATGGATTGTCGTTTCTTTGTTCACAGGTAAGACTGTAAATAGTAAATAATTATTAATTAACAAATAAAGAATTATTATTTTGTTCACAGAGTAACATATTTTCGTTTATCACCTCACCTAATAAATCCGAGTTATTATATATATATATATATATATATATATATATATATATATATATAATAACTTAATTTTCTTTATTTTAACTCGTTTTAATTAGGGTGAAGTGACAAACGAAAATATGTTTCTCTGTGAACAAAGAAACGACAATTCACGTTTATTGTTCACTCTGTTAAATTTTATATTTTACTCTCGTACTACTTCTCTCGTCTACGTTCTATTTCCTACTGCCAGTTTCTCTCTCCAAATCTTAACGGCTCGATTTGTAGGTAACAAAAGAATTTGTAGATAACAAAAACAAAGGAAGGGCGGGCCATTAGACGCGTGACAAATCTACCTGAAGAAAGTATACTTTCTTTACATATATATATATTTCTATATATATATATATATATATATATATATATATATATATATATATTCTATATATATATATATATATATATATATATTCTATATATATATATATATATATATATATATATTCTATATATATATATATATATATATATATATATATATATATATATATTATGTAGCAAAGTACGTAAAATTTCCTAACTTTCCAACCATGCGTGCAGCTTCTTGTTTCATATTTCACTTTTGACAAAGTATGTCAGAAATAACACATCTACAATAATTTCAACAACAAATCAACGATGCGTTTGTATTAAATAAGTACAAACAATTTCAGAAGATCACAAAGAAGACATTGGATATCGGAGAATTATTAAAACAAACAATTAAAAATATTGAAATCATAACTATAATGATAATGAAATAAAATTCAATTATAAAGCAACAAATGCAACAAATACTCATAATGTCTCAACTTCTAACAAATACGCTACTAATGAATAAATAATAGATACAAAACTAAAATTAGCTATCTGAAATAACAATAATTTACAATACAGGATTCAAGATACAAAAGTATTCATATATAAGCATAAAATCAATATTGCGTTAGTATCCGAAACATCCGACAAATAAAGCAAATGATGACTGACACAAGAATGAAATTAAATACCATATGGACAATAAATCATAGTAATTATGTGATTACTTTAAAACTATTACAATTACTGCGAAAACACATAATAATTCATTTTAAAGCTAAGAATCATAAGAGATCAGTGGAACAATCTCTATCTGTCAATAAGTACGAATTTCATTGCAGCAAATCATTATAACATAAAGCGTTCCAACTGGGAATCGGATATAATATCTTCACCAGTTAATATACGGAATGAATATTTATACAAAATTAATCTGATCATCCTTTCGATAGGAGAACTTATCTAATGGTCATTAGCTTGTAATAAAACTCCTGATTAGGAAGATTTCTACAAGATTTTTAAAAGATTTAAATTGATCACACTATAAAACTAATTCGTGCTTAGAACTTAACTCTGACCGCTTATTTATAATAATCACATACTGTAACAAATCTATCCTTCATAAAAGATCACCAACCCTGTGTAACGAAAACGCAGACAATTCACAGAAACCGTAAAATAAAAACTGAACTGGAACATTCCGCTAAAGTTCCCTCTTCAAATTGAAGAATCAATATAAAGACGTAGTAATAGAAACGTCTCAAAGGAGACACCGTATAGGTGTTATTTTTTAGTCGATTAAACACAGTGGTTTCATTACAAAGTATATGACATTCTAATGAACTACATTGCCATAAAATTATTAGATCTTCTAAACACGAGTGTAACTTCTTGTTTTGACATCAAAATTTAAAAAGTATATTAGACTTTTATTAGGAAAGAATTAATACATAAAATATAATAAAAAGTATAATGACTAATAGAAAACTGCTTTCTCCGGCTGTCGCAACACGACTGACTCTGACTCTGATTTACGCACTATATATTAGTTCTACGTGTCGCTACTAGCGAAACTAGTAGTGTCCGGCATAACTTGATTGTTATATAGATATAGCTATAAGACAATCATAAAACAAGTACGATCAATAAGCACTTACATCTTGTTTTCTCGTGACGTGATTTATTAAGGTGAATTTAAGCATCTGGATCATTATTCTTATTATTATATCAGCACTTTCCCCCATCAAGCATAACGAATAACTAATGTTAAAAAAGACATTTTTGTACTTATGTAATACGTATTGTACTTTTGTATAATATAATAAATTTTTATCTGCGGCCGGGTATGGAATTCGGGCTTGTGAATCCAGAAGAAAACATTTTTATTTTGTAAAAATATAGACTTGATAATAACAACAATGGAACAAATATACAGTATATAAAAAGGATAAACGAAGTATAAAAATATATATGTATATTTACTATGTTCTTATAATATTTCGTAATAATAATCAGTTCGTACTTATTCAGGTTTACTTTCGGAGCTGTTCCTTCTTATAAGACAAGTTAACTTATTATTTATTTTATGAAATATAATATTTATCTATTTATGAGATATATATTTAAAAGAATTTCTGAAGTTTCGGTTCCTCGGGATGCATTATGGGCATTAAATTTAATTGTTCATTCAATTTTTACATGTTTATGAGTTCCTTTCAAAAAACCTTCAGAAGATTCTATAAGGAGATTTATGGTTAATTGGGAATGCTGCATTATTTCTTCTGATTTCAGTTATATTAGACTATTGTGTTTAAGTTAATTCTTATTAAAACTAATAGGTAGTTGTTTTCTATATTCATCTATATATGCTATATATTTGATAGTATATATATTTTCGATAATTTTTAGTACTTTGAGAGTTGTTTTGGACGTACTAAACTATACCGGAGCAGCATATATTAGTATTGGTCTAATTTTTAAACCATTTTATATTCATACAATTAATGATTTTAGGAGATTCCTCTTCGTTTTTTACACAGTCATTAGTAAAGTGCTGTCATGCGCATTTAATGCAAATTGGACTAGTGTAACAATTTGCAATGGTATGGCCGTACATTTGGGATTGTGTCATTTTTCTTTTGTTTTGGTATTTTTCGCAGGAGATTTTAATGATAGTTATATATCTAACTTTTGTTATTAACTGCTTCAGTTGATTGGTTATTGGGATAAAAACCATGAAGATTGGTATTTTCCATACGTTAACGGTTTTGTACATTCTTTGTACGTTATCATAACTACAGATAGTACTGTATTGATGGCAGAACCATTGTATTTTTTATGTATTTATGAAAACAAAAAAAAGAAAAAATGTATCATTTTATGTAGTGATTTGACGCGCGAACTCTCGACAAATCGTGTCCTTGATAATTTCGACACATTATCGCCTATCGATAAATACGTCTAATTCTTTACATTCCGATCAATTATTAATACAAGCAACTCCGTGTCATTTTTAGTACAAGTAACCATCTACTCCAAGAGTATTTCATCAAATTGATTACAATAAACATATGTCGAAATATTTCCCTACATATATAAAAATATAAAATTATTTATGGTTACCGCCGTAGCTAGGAAAACGGAATTACCAACTTATATTATACTGTCGTCGCTACGACAATAATGAAGTCCAAAAAAAGAAGGACATATAATGAAAAATACGAAACTTTTATTTTTATCTGTTTCGTCTGTTACTACCTTATAATCGTTATGCTTTTGTTTTCATACTGTTTATTACTTTACAATCAATCAAAGCGTCAGAGTTAGTAGCTTTTATAATTTTTATCTGGCAAATGAGTTTTAATACTAGATTACCCAAAGAAGTCATTTTGACTGCTTTTTAATTTCAATTAGAAAAACAATTATGTATATAATGACACAATTTCTTTGTGTCAGAATTTTATGACTTTTTGTACAACATATAAATGCGTTTATTAATAATTGTAGTTACCTCCCTATATAGATATAGATATAGGATAGATATAATAATGTAGTTACCTTTTATATATATATAAAATATCTCGGATTAATTATGTGAGATGTTATTTCTTTCTACAATAAATACATCAACATATTCCTCTTTATCAAAAATTTTTACTTTAATGGTTACTAAACCTTTTGTTTGTTTCACACAATTGACCGTCTTTAAAAATATTTTATTTTTATCTTCTGCTTCTTTTTTTTTTATTTTGACTAGTCTCGAATTTATTAGAGAGACGGGAACCTGGGTCATATGTTACGTTTACCTCTAACTTCTCTTCTATCTTTATTTTGATCAATGGTGTGATTATTCGTTTTTTTTGTTCCTTGCATAGGTCCACTTCTATCATCGAATTGTTTCCATTTATTCCGGTTTCCTTTCTATTTTCCTTTTTGAACCAACAGTAGTCCTCTGAATGATATCTAATACCCTTGTTTAATTTTTCACAATTCTTACATGGTTTCTTTTCTTCAAATTTCTTTTTGGTAAAACTGTTCTTATTTACTAGATTTTCACATTTTTTTATTTCTTGTAGTAATTCTGTTGAGTTTTGACAATTTTCTCTGTCTATTTTATCTCTTATGAATTCTGGTAATCCTGCTGCTATAAGCATTATCAGAGTCTTTGTACCAATATTGTTGTCCATATCCAGTAATAGTTTTTCTTTCCTCATAGCGTACTCCATTAATGAACCTTCTTTATATCTGTAGGAAATAGAGTATATACCTGTACTCCATCCCTTGTCTGCAAATGATTTCAAGAATCTTTGTTTCCATTCGTTCCAATCAGCCTCTATTGTCAACGCTGTTAATGTTGCTGAGTGCCAGTCTAAACATGCCCTGTCAAGGAATAATCTTAAAATTTCAATTTTTGTGTTATCTTCTTTAATTTCGAATCTTTGACATTCTCTTTCAAATGTTTCCAACCATTGTTCTGCATTTGAGTGTTTACATACAAATTTTTCAATCATGAATTGTTCCGATATACCCTTCAAATCTATTTGGTATTCTTTCTTTTGTGTGGGTTCTATTATGTTTGTTTCTACTATTTCTTCTAGGTATAGATCATTAAACATTATATTGCCATTTTCATCAAAATACGTACTGTCCATTTCCCGTGTGCATTTAATCCATATTTTTCTTTTTTGGCCTCTTTGATTGAGGCTTTTTTCCATTCTCTTATAGCTTTCCGTTTTTATTAGTTCACTGTGGTTACTTGCAAATTTTTCATTTTCTGGCAACATATATCTTTGTTTGTCCTCATTTGTGATAGAGGTTATAGCAATCACGTTTGTTTTTCCGTCGCTCGGTGATGCCACACATTTAAATGCGAATTGTAGTTTTCTTTCCATTATAAACCAAAAATTGTTGTTTTATAATATCTCGGATTAATTATGTGAGGTGATATACGAAAATATGTTTCTCTGTGAACAAAGATAATAAATCTTTATTTGTTAATAACTACTTATTTACTATTTACAGTCTTACCTGTGAACAAAGAAACGACAATTTACGTTTATTATTCACACTGTTTAAATTTTATACTACACTCTCGTGCTACTTCTCTCGTCTACGTTCTATTTCCTACTGCCCGTTTCTATTCCAAATCTTAACGGCTCGATTTGTAGGTAACAAAAGAATTTGTAGATAACAAAAGACAATGGAAGGGCTGGCCATGAGAAGCGCGGCAAATCTACCTGAAGAAAGTATATTTTCTTTACATATATATATATATATATATATATATATCAGAGGAGCATCAAAATTCATATACGGATAGAAATGATGAGTCTCATGACTCTTTTCCGTAAACGTTTATGTTTTAAAAAAGAATATATTGAATGTATGCTATAATCAAAAGTAATATTTCATTCATAATCTCAAATTAGACTTTAGTTTATAATATTCTACGTGATATTTTGAAAACGTAAAAATTCCTTTTTTCTTTGTCACTATTTAATCGCAAATTTGTTTAATTTCAAATTTTCAAAAAGTTTCCTGTAATCAAAACTTATTTCATTACATGTATTATCTTATTAGATATACTATATATCGTGATTTCATTTATGAAGAGATTTTTTTTCTGATTTATTAAAAATATAAATCAACATATTCTATATTCTATAACTCATTTTAATAAAATAAAAAGAATGTAACATAGATATATATATATTTTTATATTTTTATTTTAAAAAAATATAAAAACAAATCAATTGAAATATAAATTGAAAAGAAATTAATGACTGTATACTTTTTTTGATTTTAGTTTTAGGAAATATACTAAGTTGTTTTTTATATTATTGTTTGTAAAGAGTAAAGTTAAAAATAAGATTTTAAAATGTTACCCCGTAAATAGTAGTCTTAGTTTACATCAAATGCGGCTTATGTTAAAGACGTTCCTGGACCGATGAGTTCTGCAAAATGATAGTTGCAACTTTCCGTTAGCAAGTCTTTCATATCTTTTGGAGAAATATTCTTTTACAGAAATATTCTGAACTCAGACATAAATGATTTAAATTTCTGAATATATTTCAACTATATCTAAATTGTGTATGATATAGAATTATATGCACCTTACCATTTCATTTGTTATTTGGAACACATGTTCTTGATGCAAGATAACGTTGAAGAGCAAATGGATTATAAATTTTCGAAAGTGTCGGGATCTAGCGCGAAAACAAGCGAAAGACTATATTGCGACTACTTGATAAATTCAGATATAACAGAATGCTTATCATGGAGTACAAAACCTCATGGATCTTAAAAAATATATAATTCATTGGATATTATAGGTTTCAATCCATATATCTGCAACAGCAATAACTTCAAAAAATTTGTTATTCTATTGTTCTCCTTCAATATACCGTATCATATTTATCTTTTTCTATTTTCACAACGTTATATTTTGATAATTTATCACTTTTACCGATAGCAGGTCATTAATGTCGATCTTAATCAAAACTAATTCATCTTCTGGCAATTATGATTTTAAATATGCAACTTAATGCCCCATTAATAATATAGAAAATATAGTAATAAAGCAAAAGTTATATGGAATTATCTATTTCGATAGTTTTTAATGGAATAATGATATTGTCAGAATATGCTGATATTACTGCAGTACCATACCGCATATAAAAATACAGTGACAATCATTGGGATATGGTAGGTATTGGATTGTTCGGAAAGTAATTTCGTTTTTTCTCGACAGAGGATTTAATTGTATTTTTTGCACTCAACTTCACACTTCATCCGCATAATCATATGTTTTGAGAGCTGATATAGCAAGGCTTGTGTGTGAAAAAGTCCAATTAATTCTACGCAGTAGTTTTAGGTTGGTGCCCTTTTAAATATGGAGAGCAATAAGCAACATTTTCGTCATATTTTAATTTTTTACTATAGAAAAGGTTAAAATGCTGTTCAAGCCAGAAAGAAATTAACCGATGTCTATAGAGAAGATGTGTTTATAGTACGCCAGTGCCAGAACTGGTATGCAAAATTTCGATCCGGCGATTTTGATGTCGAAGATACACCACGTTCTGGAAGGCCAGTTGAAGCTGATAAAGACACGATAAAGACATTAGTTGTTGCAAACCGGCGAATAACAACACGTGAGATCGGTGAGAGGTTAAATTTATCAAATTCAACTGTTTATGACCACTTGAAAGGCCTGGGTTTAACCTCGAGGCTCGATATATGGATTCCCCATGTTATCACGGAGAGAAATTTGTGTCGTCGCGTTGACGTCTATGATTCTTTTCTCAAACGTCACGAAAATGATCCATTTTTGAAGCGCATCATTACTGGGAACGAAAAATGGGTTGTATATAACAATGACAAACGCAAGAGATCATGGAGCAAAAAAGATGAATCGGCTCAAAGCATTTCCAAAGCCAATATCCATCAAAAAAAGGTGATGCTGTCTATTTGGTGGGATTTTAAAGGAATCGTTTTTTTTTTTGAGATTTTACCGAATAACACAACAATTAATTCGGAAGTCTACTGTCCTCAGCTGGACAAACTGAATGATGCACTTCAACAGAAAAGGTGTAGTATTTCTCCAAAATAATGCGAGATTTCATACAAGATTGGTCACTCGCCAGAAGCTTTTACAGCTTGAATGGGATAGAATGCCACACCCACCATATTCTCCAGATTTTACACCTTTGGATTATTATTTGTTCCGGTCACTGCAAAATTTTTTAGATGATAAAACCTTCACTTCAAATGAGGTGGTCAAAAACCACCTCGATAATTTTTTTGCCAACAAAAATTTTATGAGCATGGTATCATGCTACTACCAGAAAGATAGCAAAAGGTATTGGACCAGAATGGCCAATATATAATTTAATAAAATATTTGTTCATTATACGAAAATTGTCTTTCATTTTCACAAATAAAACGAAATTACTTTCCGAACAACCCATTATATTAGAAAATACGAATAGTATTCTAGTAAATTGATTATGTTGGTCGGATGTGTTAAACGCGATAATATAATAAAAGTTTTTAATCATTACCTGATAGTATCCGCTACTTAAATTAGCTGTAGTATTATAGTTCATATCTCATAGTTGTTCAATTAATTCTCTACTATCATTATAGGATATTATTATTCAACTATTTTATGATTTATACTCGGTAATCTTTGTACATTCGTTTATAGCCTGTTTTGTTTTTTGACCCAACATTACCAGATTAAAAAATTGAGTATCATTCTCTTGGATGATGTTGGTTTCCATCAATTGCTTTATTATTTATTGTTGTTCTTGTTGGAATACTTAATATAGTGGATAATGTAACGATGTCGTATCCATCAGTAATTGCCATTCTTCTTGGCAATATCGGTATAACCTACTTGTTAAAAAGATCTATATAAAAAATATAGACGATTCAAAATACTTACGATTCTATTGTTTTATTCTTCAGAAAGTTCAATGTTAATATCTTTCAATAAAATGATATCTTATCGGTCCTTCTGTGTAATAAATGTCTCTTCTTCGATTACAAGATCTCCACTGTTAATATTTAATACAAGTAAGATCGCCATGCACTTGTCATTTACTAAACATTTACTAAACATTTATTAAACATCCGTTATTACTAAACATTTAGGAATTCTGTGTGTACTCGCATTTTCTTTTTAAAAACTTATTTGATCGACTCACCATTACAATATTCTCCTGTTCAGTTTTTCTATTAACCATCGTTGTCCTTTAATGTTATTGACTTCAGTTGCTCGTTTATAGATTTAATTTGTTTACATTTCTTTCTCCTTGGTATGTCCGAGAAATATTCCTTTATCTCGTCTTATATTCCTCGTATTCAAAAGCATTAAGACACATTTGTTTTAAACAAGTAATATATTATTAGAACAAATTAACTCTCCTGAAGAATGACTATGCAATAAGGATGAAAATCAATGTAAATACAAAGTGCAAACATGTCTTGTTTACTTTAAAAAAACAATCAAATCAAAAACAAATTAGTCGAAACTTAAAAGAAACAATACAGAAATTTCGCTTAATCAAAACGGTTAATTATATGAGGTTTCATTTGAATTCTTAAGGTAATATGGAAACAGCATAATAATATCAAAATCGAAAAAATTCGATGAAAAAAGAGACAAATAACATGGCTAACCGGTAAAAAATTCAAATTCAACACAGAAAGTAAACTACAAATCTATAAAACAATAATTAAAATCATCTGAATAAATACAACACCACTATGGGATACACAGCTAAATTTAAAGCACAACAATCTATTATACTATGCACAGTCGTGAACGTTTCATGGTAGATAATGTAATGAAGAAATAAGGAAAGATTTAAATATTCCTACGTTACAAGAAAAGATAAACAAGAAGTGATAAAAAAAGATAAAGCGACTACAAAAGAAGGATGAAAACATATATTAATCTGCTAGCAATATTTATAGTGAATACAATTTGCAAAGGTTCAAAAAAATACATCTTAGAGATTTGATAAAAATCGATACTGATAATTAAAAAACAATACTAATATATTAGATCAATTGATTATACCAATAGAAATATTGTCTTGATAGAGACACCGTCCAGGTGTTACTTTTTACTATATATGATACAATAATTTACTTAATGCCTACTACTAATAAATTGTAAAGAATATGGAAGAAATATATATACAAAAAAATTTTTTTTTCAGGTCAGATTTGTTTTTTATATTTATTACTTTTGACTCACCTTCATACAATTCCGGTCATATTTTTCTCGATTTCAGTATTGATGTCTCGATCGTTATCGATTATATTTTTCTTTGTCGCTGCTTTTCACATCAACAATGTTTCGTTGTCTATTGTTTTGTCCTCTAATGTTTTTCATGTCTTTTATTGTCGTTCGTTTTTAGATCCAGTTTGTTTACTTTTCTTTCTCTTTGATTTGTTCAAAAGTTGCTTGAATATTCCTTTACCATCTTCTTTTTTTCTCATATTTATAAATATTTAATTGACATCTTTCAAAAAATGATGCTCCTTTTATAATATATTTTCATTGGATATTGATAGGTTTCAGTTTATTTATAGCAACGATAGCTTTATAAAATTTATGAATCTTTTCATTTCAGTTCTAATTTCTTACTATAACTAATGGTAGATATGTTCCTCTTAATCAAATCTATTCACTTGCTCGATATCATTTTAATTCTCTACGATTTTAATCATAATAAGTTTTCATTGGTTCGTTTGTGGTTTTTGTTTAGTAAATATTTCTACTAAATTTTATTTAGTAGAGTTTTATTGTCGTTCTATTCTAGTTCTATTGTCGTTCGTCGCATAAACTTAATGGCTTATTAAAAAATAATTAAGATTCAGATAATTTCTAAAAATGTTTATATTATTAAATATAAATATTCTTATATAACTTAGAAATAAGTTATATAAATGTTTATATAATTTAAACAGATTTTTGGACATTGAGTGAGCAACAAATTGCACGTCAAAATTACTTTTTACACAAAACAATTGAATTTAATTTCGGGATTGAAATTAATGCAGAAGGCATAGAGCAGAGAAAAAGGAAACCTGTTTAAAAAATTATCTAGTATTCATAAATATACAAATTGTTCTTTCACTTTGTCCTCATTGTCAGATCTTTAATCGAATTGTTAAAAAATAACGACAAGTATCATTGGGATGAAGAACGGGATAAAACATTTAGATATTTTAAAAGTCATTTATATAATTAATCTTTATCAAAATATATAAACCTAGAACGCCTATTAAAGTAAGTACACACAGTCATATGTAATGACGAAATAGGTCTTGTGATATTATGAAAAAACGTTGACGTTCGCATGCTGCCACTTTCAAAATTTTGGAGGTAAATAACAAAGGAATACTTAAATTGATAATTAGTACAAATAAAAATTATTATAGGCATCGACAATCGTTTCAATTTCAAATCGGCTTCTATTTTATTGATTTTTATTTTACGATTTAAAACAGATTGTAATAATCTTACATTGCTTTCGTCAAAAAGAAATATGAGTCTACAAATTTGTCGTTGGTTGATATGATTCAAGTGAATTCACTTATATTATAAAATAATGAAAATTCATTAGATGAGGTTCTCGGACGTAATTCTGTTAAGATTTTAATAGAAAATTTCTATTCATTGGTTAGTTTATCTGGGATGACTATTAATAACGATTGGATTGTATGAGTGAAAAATCAATTTTGATCGTTAGAACTAAATTAGAAAAAGCAATCAAAAAAATATTTATAATTTATAAAGTTTGGAGTATATCGTGTAACGAAAAGAGATTAGAAGTTTTGTTCCTGAAGATTCATGTTACTAAATAATAGCCCAAAATATTATATTTATTACTTTTTACTCACCTTCGCACAATTCCGGCCATATTATTCTCGATTTCAATATTGATGTCTCGGTTTTTATTGATTATATTTGTCTTTGTCGCTGCTTTTCACATCAACAATGTTTCGTTGTCTATTGTTTTGTCCTCTAATGTTTTTCATGTCTTTTATTGTCGTTCGTTTTTAGATTCAGTTTGTTTACTTTTCTTTCTCCTCGATTTGTTCAAAAGTTGCTTGAATATTCCTTTACCATCTCCTTTTTTTCTCATATTTATAAATATTTAATTGACATCTTTCAAAAAATGAAGCTCCTTTTATATCTATTGAACTACCAATAAACCACTCAATTATTATTCTTATTATCAGCTTCTAACTATAATGATCATACCGTTCTGAGAATGTTCTTAGAATCAATATATATATATATATATATATATATATATATATATATATATATATATATATATATATATATAGCGTACTTCGTAAAATAGTTATACGTTTCAATCATGCATATATCCTCTTGCTTGATATCTCAATTCTGATAATTTGTAAAACTTTTATTAGAAAAGCATTTATATGTAAAATATAATCACATATATAATGATAAATAAAAATCTAATGTACTTGCTTTGACTAACTAGTCACGAATAACTTTAATACTAAAGGGTACACAGTATATTAATTGTATCTATCGCTACTCGTGGCCTTCGTAGTAATGCACGTAATTTTATTGTCATACATATAAGTAAAAGAAAATTTTAAAAGTCGTAGAATCAGTAAGAACCTATTTTCAAAAGGTGGCATATTATCTCACGTAATCTTTAAAACGTTTATCTCGTGTAATTTTATCTCATTTAATTTGACGAAAATAATAACTAAAAAAAAGGCATATTGATAAGTATTATAAGTATTATAGTAATATATTTTAATAAAATATGTGTAATATATGTATACAATTTTATTATTAAAAGCATAACAAAATGTATATAAAAATTTTCTTCTCTATAAAGTGTCTAAAAAAAGTATGTAACAGAAAACGTGAACAAAGAGGCAATTTTTTCTATCACGTATAATATAAATAAGTCGGCTTAAATTTTTTACAAGTCTCATTAAATTAAAACATTGTCAAGAAAATAAAGAAAGAGAAATCATATCGTTACTTATTACCTCGGTAAGACGCGTATAAAGAGTAAATAGTGCTCGAATTTATCTATTAGGTTTCATAAATTTTAAGAAAATACTTTGTCGAACCAATGATTTCAAAAGTTTGCTTTATCTTCCATCATCGTCATCGTTTTATTTGGGCTAGGAATAGCAAAGATATAAGAAACGAGTATAAAACCGTAAAATTAAATCAACATTTTCAAAATCGCTTGTTTAGTGTTTTTCAGTGATGTTTCAAGGAGAAATCGAGAAAGTCAAAATATTGTAGAAATTGTTAGCCTCCCAATTCTCTCCTCTTTGCCCCTCACAAAACGACGCTTCTCTATAATCTCGTATTTACTTTTAGATAACATATATGACTTTTTCTTAATCTCTCAAATATTAAAAAAAAAATGTATTAAATTTATGCCATAAATAGAATTAATATTTACCGTATCATACAAATATTCATGATGTAAAGTTACTCTTTTATTTCCAGTATTCTATATGACTTATTAAATCTCAAAAATCTTTTCTTTCTTGATCTATTGTAATTTACTAAATTATTAACAAATTGTATATCTTTCTTTATTTAGAAATTTTCCAAATTATCCAAAAGTTTCACCTAATTGAAGTATGTTTCGTTACATATTTCATCCTACGTATTTATACTGGAAATTTATTAAAAATAAAAATTTATATTTCCATAATAACTACTTTCAAAAAAATAAATATATCTCCCTGATATATATATTTGCATTTAAAAAGAATAATAATAAATCGATTTAATTTAAATTAAAAAAAAAAAAATTGATAACTAAACACATTTTTTCCAGATTTGGTTTTAGTAAAAATGTTAGTACAGTATGACTATTAATAATGATTGGATTGTAGGAGTGAAAAATCAATTTTGATTGTTAGAACCAAATTAGAAAAAGCAATCAAAAAAATATTTATAATTTATAAAGTTTGAAGTATATCGTGTAATGAAAAAAAATTAGAAGTTTTGTTTCTGACGATTCATGTTACTAAATAGTAGCCAAAAATATTATATAATACTGTTTAACAATAATAAAATAATTATTGTGGGTTATAACAAAAGAACTTATGTCACGTTGGAATCAATAAGACTTTAGCGGCAATAACAAAAACATACTATTTACTTAATATAAAGTATTTGATATTGATGTACAAGTGTTAGTATTATAAAACTCCATCGAGTAAATAGCTAGGATTGCTACATCCTTTAGAAAAGCTAGTGATGCTTGCGCTATTATTCATCTAGATCAATTAAAATCATTTATATCTACGAAACGCCGAAATAGATATATTATTGTCCCATGTATAGATACAGGAAATATGGTATGATCAATTAAATTGTAACGAGATTTTAATTTTCTATCTATAATGAGACTTTAATTTTCTTAAAAGAGTTTATCTGATATTACGGCCGGTCTAAATAAATTATTAATGACAAAGAAAGTGTAAAGATTGAAGCATTAGTTTTGTAAATATCGCTGCTACTCCGAAGATAAACAAACAATTAGATAGAATACATCGATTTTTTTTTTTTTTTACTTACATAGCAACAACTAGTAATTTAGATGATGACAATTGGGATATGCACTTATCACAAGATCAATGTATCATCAACAATGTGGTAAATAGTTTAACAAAGTAAACGTCGTATAAAATTAATTATCCTATTTTTTTTTGACGAAACAATGATATCGTCTAAATACACCATTGCAATCATTTACCGTAAGTTACCTTAACTGAAACGTAGATTGAAATGTAGTAATCGCACTACAAAGCAGGAATGAGATCCTAACGAACTAATAATGTCCGCAGGATATACTAAACTCGGTAATAGCACTTTAATTAACCGTACTTGAATTAGATTGGTTCAAATTTTTGAAACTCCGACTTTTTTTTGCTTCTATCCTCTGTTATGTTCCATTCTCTATCTCATCATCATCATCATCATCATTATCATCATTATCATCATCATCATCATCATCATTATTATTATTATTTAAATATTATATTTTATTTTTATTATTTATCATTATATTATTCATATATTTTTATTATTATATCATATTACTATTATTATAGCAAATTACTCTCATTAGTGTTAAAATTAAAAAAATACTGACTGCATCCTGAACATCGTAACACACACACATATACATTGCACATAATACTTCCGTCCTGGTCTAAGATCTAAGTCCGAGCATTCCAGCCTCCGTAATGAGACTTAGAATTAGACAAAATTGTTCTCTCAATCGTTCATTTTTCATTTTCTCAACCATCGAGTTACGAAACAAGATTTTCGAAGAAGACTTCAAAATTTATAATAATTTCAACACTTTAAAGATCACTTTTCAGTCATACAACTTACAAAAAATCTCCTTTTCCACACAGTATTAATTATTATGTATGCTAATAATAATAAACCTTCTGTACTGAGACAATTGTTAAGGAAAATATCCATCGATTTTATCTTATTTTGATATTGAAATTTTTGATATTGAAATTTTGATGCAAAATTCTTAATTGCTAACAGACGCGGTAGTTAGCAAATATTGCAACGATTGTATAGGATTATATAGGATACGATTGTACAAGAAACAATATTCTTGCAATTCTAATAAATATGATGAGTAGATTTATATCTACTTATCATACTTATTAGAAAATATATTATAGAATAAAAAAATATATTATAGAATAGAAAATATATTTATTATAGTTTTCATTCTTTTAAGTTTTTGATCTTCTGAAAAATTAAATGAGAGATTAATCATGCAAATGAGTATATATTTAACACCAACTTCTGTCCGCGTATTTATATATATGTCGCAATCTGGGATATTTGAAAATATCGAAATTATAAAATGTAGATTTGCTGGAATGACTTGTATAATTTATATAGTGTTCGATTCTTGTTCGATGTCGAAGATTCGTCCATGTGAAGATTAATTTTTTCTAATTTCTTTCTTCAAATTATTATGCAGTGATAAAAAATAAAATGAAAATTATGAATATGCAGGGCTACCATATTGAATTAAAAGTATAAAATATATAATTCTATGGAAAAAAAAGGAAAAACAAACAAATAATAAAAAAAAACATTAGATATAAAAAATATATATGTAATGAAAAAAGAATATGTCTATGTGCAAACATTACATGTACTTATAAAGTATATGTAAATAATGTATGTAATGTTCAATGTGTAAAATAAATATATATTTATATAATATTTTCTAATCACGTACTTAGTGATAAAAGAAATCATCTATCGAATAAATACATATAGATATGTCAATATATCTCGTTGACCCGTTGAAACATGCGTTTTAATTGTGATTGCTCATTCTTTATGTTACTTAGCATACAAAAAATTGGTCGAGAATTATTTAGAAGAATCAACTTCAAAAATTCGAGATACATATCTGTTTTTGGAGCATTCGTTGGACAAGGGCTAAGAAAATGCGTAAACAAAGAACACAATGCTACCTTTGTCCGAACTTAGGTACTTTTAGTTAAGCAGGTAGTTTTTAAAAATATGTCGAGCCAGGCGATAAATAAACGGTGAAAGTAGACTATTAAACAAAATGAGCTATTGGTTTTTTTAGGGCTATACTTCAAATATCATTTAGGAGTCCATTGGGTAATCAAGGCAAAGGACCACACACAAGACTAATTAAACATTTCGAACGATGTATTCTGACAAACCCACGACAGAATAAGTATCTCCCTTTCCCTTTCCATGCATTTCTTACTTAAACTCCTATTTTTCTATTTCTCTTTCCTAAATCATTATTGGCTCCGCGAATAGTTTGAAAAAAATTATCAAGTCAGTCCATAAAAAATATTCGTACTCATCAATGAGACAATCAATTCTTACCAACATCATTGCCGTGCCGCAATTGAAGGCATTTAGAAAAGTGCAGTCGATAGACATTTTACGTAGACAAATCATTAAGACTTCCGTGTCTTGCTAACTTCATAGATCATACCTTCTTCCGAGTTAACACAACACAACTAACGAAACACGCGTATCACAACAATTGTATCTTTTTCCTTAAAACTACATTGTTATAATTTGTAGTCATGAAGCATTCTTATTCGGGGCTTATTTACGAACTTCACAAATTCCTTCAAAAAAATTGCATTTTCTCATTAATTTTTCGTGAACGCGATGACAAATGATAATCGTACAAATGATAATGGTATTAACCATAAGATTGGGAATAGTGATAACAAACGGTAGGAATGTAACAAAAGTATAAAAAAAGGTATATAAATGTTTTCTTCTTGAAAAATTTCACCAAATTTTCAAAATAATATGTTATTGAAACAAGGAGGCAATTTCATAGCAAGAACTGAAAAAAAAATATGATTAATGGAAATGTGCTCACTTTGATTGCCTAATCATGACTGACTTAAATCTCAACGTATATTAGTTGTTATTTATTAGTTATTATTAATACCGTATATTAGTTATACGTGTTGCTACTTGCGATCTTCGTAGTGTTCGGCATAATTCGATTGGTATACATATTTAATATAAAAAACTTGTAAAAGACAAAATACTGCATCTTGTTTTGTCAAGGACTGACATGCCGTCGGGCATCGAACAGCCACTATTCCTGTGAATATTGGCCTACATGACAGACGGAAATTATTCGAACTTCTCGATCATTCGAGGTCTCCGCAGCTCGATCAGCATGTGAGTTAGATTAACGTTCACACGCATTTTTCTATTATGTTGACGTGCTACAACCGAGCCATCGTTAGTCCGAGCGATGTGGCGTACCTCCACGTGATTTCCCGTGGGCATGTACCGTAAGGTGCATGACGAAATCGTCCTCTCGGTTCGTCCTTCAGACGACTGGGATTTTTTTAGGCCCTGCCTAAAAAGCGTGGTTCTTCGCTAGTAAAGTCTTATGGCATAACACCATCTTGGCGGTCAAAGCCGATATAGGAGAGATCCTAAGGAGCGGTGCGCCCCACGGGGCTACGAAGGCCAGCATTATCTGTCAAGGACTGACATTTTACATTTTACTCCACCATTCACATCATTATTATTAGTTATCATTTTTCGAAGTAATATATCGATCATTTGAATTATTTCAATACATGTGTGGTGTTCTGTGATATGAAATGTCAATTAAAAATGTTTATAATTGCTGCTGGATTGTACAAAAATGTGCTAGAAATATCAATTAGTGTAACGGAATCTTATTCATACAAAGTATTGCTAATAAATTTATTCCTCTTTGAGATAAAATTGTTTTAACAATAAAATGAAAATGTAAGAAAGTATATATCAATAAATTTAATTTCTGCCAGCTGCTCTATTCGCATGTATGTCTGAGTCTATGATATTTAAAAATATGAAAGCTGTAAAATGTAGATATGATAAAAAGTATCGTTTTGTACCGAGTTCGATTACTGTTCGGAAGGTTATCTATATAAAGATTAATTTCCTTTTAATTTAATTTTTCGTACTTCTTACTATTGCTATGATTATAAATAAAATGTAAATTGTGAATATATAAGAATGAATTACAAAATATTGCATTAAAAATATAAAGTGTATATAATGTTTTCTAAATATGTAATGAATACTATGTAACGAAAAAATGTCCGTTTTCGAAACGAGAAGACATTGATATATTAATATATCAATCTCGTTGCCGAATGTTGCCGTACACTATCGTTACGTTGTGTCCATACGTTTTGATCGTGATTACTCATCCCCTATATTATTTAACGTAAAAAGAAATATAATCCTACTCCTCCTTCGAAAAGAAGAATCATGCAAGAAATAGAAAAATAAAAACGTTTCATGAGAAATATTGTCATAAAAATTAAAAAATGGATAGAAAAAAGGAAAAAATTAGATCTTCGCTTGATTTTCGGGCGACTGCTCTATCCACCTGAGCTATCTAGGAAACCTTCAGCCCAAGTAAATACTTTCTCTATGGACGGACATCGTTAATAACATTACTTCCTACCCTGCTGCCATTCAACGATGGAAATAGAATTCACTCCAATGAACTACACACACCCCAATTATAACACAATAATCCGTCCCCTTTTACCAGATTATTGCCAGACCAATCAACACTCAACATTCAGCAGAAGGAATAGAGAAGTAATGAAGGAGAACCATTCTCCAAGAAAACTAAACTGATCCGACCGCGTTTTGTTATTATTACTTTTCTTCTCTATCTAAAAATAGTTGGATTCTTATTTTGCGACACAGGAAAATTATGTTTTACATAGATTTTCTCTTGTGACTGTGAAGTAGATGGGAGAAAGGCAAGACAAGGCATAGAAAGGCACTAAGGGGTATAATAAATATCATTACATTACATGCATGGTATATTTATTGTTCAGGAAAAGAGCAGCTTCCCTCGCTCCCTTAAAAATAACACCAATTACAAATAAATTTTATTATTCTTTAAAAGCAAATAAACTATTGAAATATTAATTATAATATTTAATTTAATTAAATGGAGCAATTTATTATAATACGAACTAATAATTATAATATGTGATTGAGAGAGAATATAGACTAGAAGAGTGAATAAAGACGAAAAAGGAGAGAAGAGACCCTGCACAATACACGGCGGAATGGACGAGTAGTCCAACTTCATAAAAAGAGAAAAATATAATAAATACTCTCTTGAAAAGAACGAGGGATAAGGGACGGCAAAGATGGGATGGATTTTCGCAGAGAGATGGGCGGGCTTATGTTTCCTCGACCGGGAATCGAACCCGGGACCATTCGCTTTCCGAACGAACGCTCTACCACTTGAGCTACGAAGACCTATACTTACATCTTTCTATAAACATGTATATATTCATTAAGATCTCCTAATAATATGTATCTTATTTTTTATATAATTAATCAAAATATTATTTTTCTTCAATCATAATTTAACGTAATAATAATATATATTTAATTTATTATACAAGTATTTACGTTTTAAAAAGAAATTTTTAATTAATATCAAATTAATATCTACAGTAACACGGTATAATGTAAGAACACTCAGGTTAAATTGCGTGCCATTTACGAACAGTTACGGAAAAATCCGAGTGTTTCAAAAAATTTCAATATGAAGTGTGCGAGAATGATAAAGATACAATTAATAAGTGATATTTTACGAAATCTTTTATGTTAACTTAAATTATTTAGTTATGTTTTTTAATGTGTTATTAAATATATGTATGTCTACCTATACATCTATAATTAATTAATTTCCATGCTTTCCGTCTAACTACATATATCTTTTTTGTTTATCTTTTAATTAACTTATACCTTTTTTCGTGATATCATCGAGAACGACGAACATATTTCAGATTTTATCTCACGCGACTTTCCGCAAATAATAATTAAATAAAAGATATATCTGTAGGATATTTTTCATCAATCTATCTGGAAGATACAAACTAGCGAAAATCGAATCACTTATTCTTAATTAATAAGTATTTTATTAATGAATATATTAGAATAATACATTACTTTATTCTGTGATTGATCCAGGACATTTTATCGTTACTCTTCGCTTGGATTATACAAGATTGTCCTCTCCTGTTCTTTTTTTCACGTCTATCCTGTAGTCTTTCTTATCCCCACTCACAATCAGATATATTCGTTACATCGTCCTATTTATTGCCAATCTTACTCAGATTGCACTTCCATCTCATTCTCTCTCAATATCTCAGTCGCGTCTTTTCTTCCTTCTATAAACAAACGCATCATAGGAAGGACAAGAAACATAAAGAAAGAAAGACGTACGCATCATTCTATGTTTTGTTAATTAAAAAAAAAGTATATTTTGACGTGCGAACTCGAAAGCATACTTTACCTCCTGCCATCAATGTCGTATTACTTGGTCTAGGAAAATAGCGAAGATGTAATGGAGGGAGGGTAGCGGAGAGATGAGAGGAATAGTAAATCATTATATTTCAAATCGTTTGTTTACTGTTTACAGCAAGGAGTCGTAAAGTGCAACCCGTGATGTCAAATCATCCACGGCGATCTTAAATTTATAGAGATAATGAAAACTGATCGAATTACAAAAAAATGTCGTAATCAAGAATTCTTATTGCAACAATTACATAATTGATTTTTATAAAGGATTATCTTTACAGAATTTTATAAAATTATGCAAACATACTCAACAAATGTTTTCATTATTTTTAAGCACATATGTGAATATGCAAAAAATCTTACTCAATCATGAATATTAATAAGTCCAAATTGAGATCAATATTAAATGATGAATATTCACAAGAAATGTTGAAATTACATTCAATCGATTTAAAATCAAGGCTCTATGATATTGGGTTGTTGAGGAAAATAATTTCGTTTTTTCCCGATAGAGGATTTAATTGTTTTTTTGCACCCAACTTTACACTTAAACCGTATAATCATTATATGTTTTGAGAGCTGATATAGCAAGGCTTGTGTGTGAAAAAGTCTAAATGATTCTACGCAGTAGTTTTTGGTTGGTGCCCTTTTAAATATAGAGAACAATAAGCAGCATTTTCGTTATATTTTAATTTTTTACTATAGAAAAGGTTAAAATGCTGTTCAAGCCAGAAAGAAATTAACCGATGTGTATGGAGAACATGTGTTTATAGTACGCCAGTGCCAGAACTGGTTTGCAAAATTTCGATCCGGCAATTTTGATGTCGAAGATGCACCACGTTCTGGAAGGCCAGTTGAAGCTGATAAAGACACGATAAAGACATTAGTTGTTGCAAACCGGCGAATAACAACACGTGAGATCGGTGAGAGGTTAAATTTATCAAATTCAACTGTTTATGACCACTTGAAAGGCCTGGGTTTAACCTCGAGGCTCGATATATGGATTCCCCATGTTCTCGCGGAGAGAAATTTGTGTCGTCGCGTTGATGTCTGTGATTCGCTTCTTAAACGTCACGAAAATGATCCATTTTTGAAGCGCATCATTACTGGGAACGAAAAATGAGTTGTATATAACAATGTCAAACGCAAGAGATCATGGAGCAAAAAAGATGAATCGGCTCAAAGCATTTCCAAAGCCAATATCCATCAAAAAAAAGGTGATACTGTTTGTTTGGTGGGATTTTAAAGGAATCGTTCTTTTTTGAGATTTTACCGGATAACACAACAATTAATTCGGAAGTCTACTGTCATCAGCTGGTCAAACTGAATGATGCACTTCAACAGAAAAGGCCAGAATAAATCAACAGAAAAGGTGTAGTGTTCCTCCAAGATAATGCGAGACCTCATATAAGTTTGATCACTCGCCAAAAGCTTTTACAGAAGAAAAGTGCAGTCGATAGATATCCTACGTAGACAAATCGTTAAGGCTTCCGAGTCTTGCTATCTCCATTGATCATACCTTCTTCCGAATTAGCCAACGTAATAACGAAACGTGCGTTTCACAACAATTGTATCTTTTTCCTTAAAAATACATTGTTATAATTTGCAGTCACGAAGCATTCTTCGAAGATGACCTGGGTTAAATGCATAGCTTGGGAAAAAAATCTCATTCTGTAATTTTCAACGGTACTTAATATTCCAATGAACACATTTCTGTCTGAGACGCATTTATGCTTTCTCCTAACCAGCTAGTGGAAAATTTTCTATTATTTTACATTTCATATCATACAACATCATATCTGATGAAGAAATGCAAACATTTGAAGTATTACTTATAATAAGAAAATGTACAAGCATATTTTTTAAACCCAACCTGTCTTGACGAGGGAATATGCTAGTACAACAATAAGAATAATATTGTAGTACAACATAGCATGAACTCTAATGAGAAAACAAGATGTAGGCTATTATTGGATATACATCTTTTCTCCTTTTTTCATACCTGTATATGAAAAAATCAAATTACGCAAGGGAAATATGAAAACCACAAGTAACGAAACGTACAACTAATATGTTGCATTGCTATTAGAATTGAAGACAGTCGTGATTAGCCAGTCAAAGCATAATAAGCTTGTCTAACTAATTATTTATATTCTTATTTGCAGAAAAGCACAGTAAGTGCAAGAAACCGTCTAATCATTACTCCAGTAATTAAAATACCATATGATTTAATTGTGTGGTCTAATAAACATCTGATAGTTACAAAAAGCGGTACTCAAAATGTTTCGGTTAAGAGATTATGAATACGAGGGGAAAAGAAAGTGATGAAGAAACATTCAAATAATAGTCGGACATATCAAGGAGAAAAAAGTAAGCAAATCAAATCTACAAGGAAAGATGTCAATAACATTAGAGGACAAGGATACTCAAGACGATATAATGATGATAAAAAAATGTTCCGACAAAGACACAGAATTACGACATAAACAACAATACTGAGAGCAAAAAAAAAAATTGTCGAAATCGAATTGAAGTGAATACTGAAAGTAAGAAAAATAATTAATATATCTAACAAAAATGTATATTTTTATTCACAGGCAGGAATAGTAACCGAAAAACATTTTGGAAATATAAATGAAATATTATCTCCAAAATATAATAAGAAAAATGCGACGATTGATAATTCCTCTGGAGAAATGTTTTTATCGCCGTTAGAACTTATCGAAGTTAGATCATCGAACAAAATCCAATAAGGAGAATCTTAGTATCATAAAACCAATAATCGACTTGTGATTTCTGTTCGCGGACGATTGTGTGTGAACGATATTTGAGAGTAAATTCGACGTACAATAGTAAATTCTACATTAATAATCGAAACTTAAAATGTATTGCAAAAGTCCCAAAGACAATTTGAATTAATCTAATTCCTATTTGTAATGCCAGATACAAATATTTTGCTATTGCACCAATTTTCTTGTTTTCTGTATTTCATTACTAATATGATTTTCGAAAAGTTCTTTTCCTCAGGTTCCTCCATTGAATTCTTTGATCTGAGACACGAATTCTTCCATCATATTTAAAATCGTCGCTCGTTGCTATCTCTCGCATTCTTGAAGGCGTACAAAATCAAAGATAATCACTATATACGTTCCATAAGCAATGTAAACAAAATAGGCCATTATAATTGACGCATTTTTCGTAGTAAACAGATTTCAGTAAGTCGGAATGCTTGACAGTTGCATTGTCACATACTGTTTTTGAAGAAATGCGATATTGACGACTAGCGACATTTACAGAAGTATTCGCTTAATTGACAAAATATTTTTACATGTCTAAAATTTAATAAATATCGATAACTCACGACTTTTAACGATAAGAACAAAGTCATAAACAATATACAAAAAATGTATATTTTACGCTAGTAAACTTAATTATCACTGTGAAAGAAATACAAAATATTAATTTGGATTTTATTATTTACTACTTCTTCTTATTCGAGCATGCATATGCCTGCATATTCGTACGAAAAATTATTAAATAAATCTAGAAAATTTACAATCGATCGACAATGTAATATCATTATTATTAATATAAAGTTGTAATCTACATGTCCATAAATTCTCTCAAAATATTTTTTTTTGCCCAATCCCAAAGAAATGTTGCATAATTACTTCTTATTTTACAACTGATAGATCAGGCTACTTAATTTGTATAAATATTAGTCGTAAAAGCTACCATCCATAGAATGAAGGTGTGAGTGAGGATAAGTGAGAGAGAGAGAGAGAGAAAGTGAGATCGTTGGTATACGACCAATGAGAAATTAACAGCAAGAGCAGAAAACGGAAATTGTGAAACTGATAATACCAACGAGATGCATACGGATAGTGCGATAGTAGTATGCATCTTACCATCCGCGTTTCAATTCTCAACCTCGAAAAAAAATTTATTTTATAGTTTCCAACGATTCTTAATTTTCGAACGTAGAAATTTCTGAATTTATGCACTCTCTTCGATCCAACAAATGGAAAAATTTTTGTCTTATACTTCGTATCATTGAACATCACATATGGTGAAGCAATGCTAATACTTGATATATTGTTTTTAAAAAATAGTTCAAAATGTTTTTTAAACAATATCAGTTTATCATGCCTCACAAGGAAATATGCTAATACATTAATAAGTACGGTACGAGTGATAGAATATGTATATATGCTACAAAATATATAATATGCCTCCTTCTGAACAAACAAGATGTAGACTCTTTTATAATTTTCTTGTACCTTTATATAACAATTAAATTTCGCGGAAAAATACGAAGACCGCGAGTGGCGACACCTACAACTAATATAAATATATAGGGTATAGCTATCAGGGTGAAGTCACTTGTGACGAGGCACTCGAATCAAGTATCTTAAATTATTAGTCGTTAAATATATACGTTGAATTACATTACAACGATCTCTTATTTTTTTTAAAGAAAAGTCTAATAAATTATTAGAAGTGGAATATCACACGGGAAGATAAACGCGCGTTTGAAAATGATACAAATTTTATTAAAATCATTATATTACGTACAGATTGCAAGAATATTGTTAGAACGGTATCATTATTTCTCTGATAGTTAGAATACCGCACAGTTAATTGTATGATGTATGGATAATCGAATAGTCGTGAAAATCTCATCGATATTTGTAACGTTCTCGTGGTTAAATATTTATAAATAAGAGTAGTGAAGAATCTGGTGAAGGATCTTTTTACCAACTCGAACAAAGCAAATAAAATCTACAAACGAACAACATACGTCAATAATATTAGAGGACAAAGATTGTTAATACGTAATTTGCGTTTATGAGAAAACATCGACAAAGCCATAGATATAACAAATAACCGATTCACAGACAAAAGAGTATGGACAAAAGGAAACAACAATTCAGAGAAAAAAAAGTATACTCGGAATCGAGCGAAGATAAATAAACGGTAATAAGCATGACTGACTAATTATTTATCTTCTTATTTGCAGAAAAGTACAGTAAGTACAAGAAACCGTCTAATCATTACTCCGGTAATTAAAATACCATATGATTTAATTGTGTGGTCTAATAAACATCTGATGGTTACAAAAAGCGGTACTCAAAATGTTTCGGTTAAGAGATTATGAATACAAGGGGTAAAGAAAGTGGTGAAAAAACATTCAAATAATAGTCGGACATATCAAGGAGAAAAAAGTAAGCAAATTAAATTTAAAAGAAAAAAATGTCAATAACATCAGAGGACAAGAATACTCAAGACGATATAATGATGATAAGAAACGATCTGACAAAGATGTAGAATTACGACCGAAATAACAATACTGAGAGCAAAAAAGTATTGTCGAAATCGAACTGAAGTAAATACTGAAGGTAAGAACAATAATTAATATATTTAACAAAGATGTACATTTTTATTCGCAGGCAGGAATAGTATCCGAAAGAAATTATGGAGATATAAATGTAAAATTATTTCCAAAATATGATAAGAAAAATGCGACGGGAAAAGTAAATTCAGATCTCATTATATTGGAAAACCCTAATATTTGGAAATTTCACAGAATTTTCTGGAGAACTAATCTGTAAAAATTTACTTATTCTTAGCAAATATGAAGATGCAATTGCTAAATATCTCTTACAAATAGTTCATATCGATAGAACTGAGATGAATATATTATTCGTGGATTCAACGTTCATACATTATCAACCGTATAGAGGAAACCATTACAAATAGCAATAATAACAGTCAGGAAATAAATAACGAATAGCAATTGATGGAAACCGCCATCATCGAAGAGGATACTTTTCAATTCTCCAGTTCGGTAAAATTGATAAAAAAAAAAAATAAAAATACGAATGTGCTTGGACTATCAACCACATATATTATATATCGGTAAATTATATAACGGTAAATGGTAAAATAGTCAAGCAACAGTATCCTATAGCTCAAGTATAGTATACTAATTGATATCTCACAGTCTATCCAATTGTTCCTCTACTCGACTTAAGTAGCGGATATTATTGGGTACCGATAATTGAATATTCTTAGCATCATATCCGACAATCATTTCACTAGAATGTTATGCGGGTTTTAGAATGCTTCTGATATGTTCCAACGACTATTAATGTAATTTTAGATAACTTTTGTTACGGTATTGCAATAGCATATTTGGACGATATAATTATCCCGTCAAAAAATATTGAGGAAAAAATAGATAATTTATATAGCATTCGCTTTGTTACACATTCGATATTATTAATGGTCGCAGTACGACCATCTCATATAAATTTTATCTTTTGCAAGCGAAGCAAGGGCAGCACACATAATTTATGTACCATCGAATGATTTCCAAAATATCGAATTAAGATTTTTAGCATGGATGTAAAAATTAATCTAATTGAATTCGGCGCTATATAATCAATAATATTAATTTATTGAAAAGTATTGATTTTGAGTTTATCAATCTAAAGTGATAATATCACTAACAATTATCATTATTAAAATTGATAATTATATAATGATTATTATTAACTGCAATAAGCATATTTTTCATATTGTATCATTTCTGAAAGGATATGCCATTTTTAAAACGGACATAGGTGAAATTATCGTACACGAATAATTCATTGAAAATTATTAATTATTATAATTAATTATTGCCCAATAAAGATGAAAATTTATTTGACAATAATAATTGATAAATACTTGCGTTGCACAACTCCAAAACTTCTAAGCAGCGACCGAGAAAACAAACGAACAAATTCTAAATTTCAGAACAACTGGAAAAATTTTTTAAATTCTGAAAATTCTAAATTCTTCAAATTCTAAAAATCAAAACAACTTGAGGATGGATACAAACAAACACATATACAAGAAACTTGTTATGTATACAATTAACATATATCGTGAGATTAAAAAGGATTGGTGGCTGTGCCCTCCATGAAGATTTTCGTTAAGGAATAGTTGCCTAATATCTATAAAAGAATTTATATTACGTTGCAGTTGTTAAGATTTTATTAGTATCGAAGGAAATACATTATTTCATTTGTATAAATTAGTAGATATGAATATACGACTGTAAAGTATACGACTACTTCAAATAAAACTGATAATGTCAATAATAATGACTAATAATGGCTTTGTAATATCCATTATCATATTCTAATCATACGATCATTAGAACAAAGGGGACACACGCGGAATGTTTAAACATTCCAACGAACTATCCAAGACCAATGGGCATTTATTCTTTCTCATTCCATATTTCAAACTCCGCCCTTTACCAATCTCATTTTAGTCTACGTGGATAGTTCTAAAGAGACCAAAAGGCAGTCAAGTTACAGCTGTCGGACTCACAACGTCTAAAGAGTCAAGTTACACCTTTCAGAATTGCAACGTCTAAATTCTCAAGACCTCTTCAGAATCAACCACTACAACTAACTACACATCATAAACGAGACACACAAACTATTGTAACTCATCTGATCAAATACACGGCAAGATTTACATAGCGCGCATCATTTAATATCGCGCATTTATTTCTTCGTTTCTCACGGGACCCTTTAAAAAAACGCGCGGTCTCCCATTAATTTGCGAGAACGCGGCAAGAGGTATTTCGCTGACGGCCTACAACGATATCCTATCCTAATACTGCCACCCTTATTCATCACGACCAGTGGGTTTATAGCTCGGTCCACAATGACGAGGCGGGGGACATTTTCTCCGTGCGAATCGACTACCATCGCTGGTCCGATGCGAGAAGCGCATTTAAAAACGCTCTTGTCAACAATCAAAAGCAACGATAAGCTTATAAAACTTATTACATTGTTGTTTACCTTCAATATCCTGTATCAAATATTTATCGTTATTAAATACTTTCATGACCTTGTATATCTATTTACGTTTAGGCAATTTTTTACTTTTATAGGTAGCAGATAAGTACCAAACTCTTAAGAAGTCAAATCATATAACCATTCGAAACCATTTCTAGGAATTTTTTTTTAAGTAATTATGTAATTACTCTGCCCATAATCTTCACAATAGTTGGTCAAATATTCGAAAACTTAAAAATATTTTTCCATTCATTAGAAGTCCATATAAACAATTTCCAGGACCCGAAAGTTAGCTCCTTGAAAGAAAATCCATAACAATCCATTTGAAATAAAAAATATTAATAAAATATTTAAGGATAATTATTACCTGACGTAGGGTCAAATAAAGATATGAAAAATTGACAAAATTGTGAAGAAAAAGTAGAAAATTTCCAACGAACTAAAATTCTTTCTTCGATAAAAAAAAATTTAAAGGGAAATACTAATCGAAAAAATCATACATCCAGTAAGACAAAAAGATTCTATCATTAAATTGCGACTTAAGTCATAGCAATTGAATGCATAGTTTTCAGACATGATGTTAACGCGGTTAAAAAAAACTTCTTCGAAAAAGACGCGTTTAAAGCTTCAATAGTTGTTGATTCAATAATGAAAAGTGAAATTAATTAACTTACTTCGCTTAATAACCTAATCAACTATTCTTGGAGCATATAGGAAATTCTCAGCATTCGAATTTTCATTTTCATTTTCATTGTTATTTCTGACTCTTCGAATTTGAATAATACGTTAGATATCTATTGTTGCACAATATTGATTTTTTCCTATTTTTACAACTAAATGTCTGTTAGAACACATTCATCATTGAATAGTATTGTAGCAATATTTGCAGCATTTTCTGCTAGAAAATGATATCAAACAATGTCATCTTTTATCGCAAACGTTCAAATAACCATCGTTGAAATTCTAGTTATTACTTTGATTAGAGACACATAAACATCGTTCAAGAAGATTGTCTTGATTAAAGCCTTCACACGTTAATTTATAACTTCAATAACAATTACAGTCCATTCTTTCTTATACTTCTATTAGGTTAAATTTCCTCACATTATAAGTTGCTGTCACGATAATACCTACCGTTCAATACATTAGAGTATTAGATACCACTTAATAGGAAAATATATAACTTAACCAATTTTCCAGATTTCCTTCGGAAACTATTTAAAAATATTCTTGAAATCTTTTGAAATAAGGAATAAACGATAGTTCGAATTTTTGAAAATATTATGATTACTTATACTCTTAAGTCAAATATTTGATTTTGGATAATTTAAAAGATACCCCAAAATAGTCTTTAAATCTTTAACTGTCTATTTGACTGGTTCCTTCTCTGACATACCTGCTTTTGTACATTTGTCTAGTTTTTCTCAGTAATCCTCAACTACATATTCTGTTTATTTATTCTCAAATTTTGCGAATTTGTAATACTCAAAAGCTGTACCGTTTCACGCATAGAGAATTGCATATTCATTGTATCCTTTAATTAATATCTCAATATCGAAAGATTATGTTTCAAAATATTTTAAGTAATCTTCCGAAATAAGTAACTGCTGAAAGTTTAAATTTTTTAAAATATTACCGTGATATGCATCCTTAAATCAGGAAAGTGATTCTGCATACCTTAAAAAAGCTATCAAATAATTTCAAAATTATAATATGTTTCTTAAATCCTCGACTTTCCAATCGATTGTTTATTTATCTGAAAACACTGCTTCTGTGCATTAATTTGACTTCACGTAATAACACACCATCATGTGTCCTGTCCTACTGTTAAAACCACCTAATCTTTGGTTCGGAAGAAAATTATCACCCTACGATATTGTCTTTCCATGAAAAGAACACGTGTATCTTATTATTTGATATTCCATTTCTGATATTTTATTAGACTTTTATTAGGAAAGAATTAATTTATGAAATAAAAAAATATATAATTAATGGAAATGTGCTCACTTTGATTGCCTAATCACGACTGACTTAAATCTGAGCATATATTAGTTGTTATTTATTAGTTATTATTAATACCGTATATTAGTTATACGTGTCGCTACTTGCGATCTCGTAGTGTTCGGCATAATTCGATTGGTATACATATTTAATATAAAAAACTTGTAACAGATGAAATACTGCACCTTGTTTTGTCAAGGGCTGATATGCCGTCGGGCATCGAACAGCCACTATTCCTGTGAATTTTGGCCTACATGACCGACGGAAATTATTCGAACTCCTCGATCATTCGAGGTCTCCGCAGCTCGATCAGCATGTGAGTTAGATTAACGTCCACACGCGTTTTTCTTTTATGTCTACTTACGTACTACAACCGGGCCATCATTAGGCCAAGTGATGAGGCGTATCTCCACGTGCTTCCCCGTGGGCATGTACAGTAAGGTGCATGGCGAAATCGTCCTCCCGGTTCGTCCTTCGGGCGCGTGGGATTTTTTTAGGCCCTGCACCGAAAGCGTGGCTCTTCGCTAGTAAAGTCTTAAGGTCTAACACCATTTTTGTGGTCAAAGCTGATATAGGAGAGATCCTATGGAGCGGCGCGCTCCACGAGACTACGGAGGCTAGCATTATCTGTCAAGGACTGACATTTTACATTTAACTCCACCATTCACATCATTATTATTAGTTATCATTTTTCGAAGTAATATATCGATCATTCGAATTACTTCAGTACATGTGTGATGTTCTGTGATATGAAATGTCAATTAAAAATGTTTATAAGTGCTGCTGGGAGTACAAAAATGTGCTAGAAATATCAATTAGTGTAACGGAATCTTATTCATACAAAGTATTGCTAATAAATTTATTCCTCTTTGAGACAAAATTGTTTTAACAATAAAATGAAAATGTAAGAAAGTAAATATCAATAAATTTAATTTCTGCCAGCTGCTCTATTCGCATGTATGTCTGAGTCTATGATATTTAAAAATATGAAAGCTGTAAAATGTAGATGTGATAAAAAGTATCGTTTTGTACCGAGTTCGATTACTGTTCGAAAGGTTATCTATATAAAGATTAATATCCCTTTAATTTAATTTTTCGTACTTCTTACTATTGCTGTGATTATAAATAAAATGTAAATTGTGAATATATAAGAATGAATTACAAAATATTGCATTAAAAATATAAAGTGTATATAATGTTTTCTAAGTACGTAATAAAATACTATCTAACGAAAAAATGTCCGTTTTCGAAAGGAGGAGATATTGATATATTAATGTATCAATCTCGTTGCCGACTGTTGCCGTACACTATCGTTACGTTGTGTCCATACGTTTTGATCGTGATTACTCATCCCCTATATTATTTAACGTAAAAAGAAATATAATCCTACTCCTCCTTTGAAAAGAAGAATCATGCAAGAAATAGAAAAATAAAAACGTTTCATGAGAAATATTGTTATAGAAATTAAAAAATGGATAGAAAAAAGAAAAAAATTAGATCTTCGCTTGATTTTCGTAAAGATTTTCGGGCGACTGCTCTATCCACCTGAGCTATCTAGGAAACTTTCAGCCCAAGTATATATTTTCTCTACGGACAGACACTGTTATTAACACTACTTCCTACACTGCTGCCACTCAACGATGAAAATAGAATTCACTCCAATGTATTACACACATCCGCCCCGACTCTGCATACAATTCACTCTCCAAATCCCACAATTATAACACAATAATCCGGTCCCCCCTTTTACCAGATTATTGCCAGCCCAATCAACACTCAACACATTCGACAGCAGGAATAGAGAAATAATGAAAGAGAGTCATTGTCCAAGAAAACTAAACTGATCCGACCGCGTTTTTTGTTGTTATGATTTTTCTTCGCTCTCTAAACACAGTGTCTGCAGTTAGAGTCTTATTTTAAAGTCACAGGAAAATATGTTTCATATAGATTTTCTCTTGTGACTGTAAAGTAAATGGAGGAGAGGCAAGACAAGGCACTAAGGGGGAATAATAAATATCATACATATTACATGTATGGAGTATTTATTTAAGGAAAAGGGAAGCTTCCTCTCCCCCTTTAAAAATACAACACTCTTTACATATAAATTTTATTATTCTTTAAAGCGAATAAACTCTACTGAAATACTAATTATAATATTTAATCACTTAAATGGAAAATTTATTATAATTACTTAATAATAATATGATAATAGAATTAATGACTAGAAAGTGAAGAAAGACAATGGGTGTGAGAAGACGACCCCCGCACAACACACGGTGGAATGGACTCGTAGTCCAATTTCATCAGAATAAGAGAGAAAATATAAAGTAATATACTCTTTTATAGAAGGAGAAAGAGGACGGAAAAGATGATAAATCCGGTAAGAAAGAGAGAGGATTCGGCCTTTGTTTCCTCGACCGGGAATCGAACCCGGGACCATTCGCTTTCCGAACGAACGCTCTACAACTTGAGCTACGAAGACCTATATTCACATCTTTCTATAAACATGTATATATTCATTAAGATCTCCTAATAATATGTATATTATGTTTTATATAATTAATCAAAATATTATTTTTCTTCAATTATAATTTAAGGTAATAATAATATATATTTAATTTATTATACAAGTATTTACGTTTTAAAAAGAAATTTTTAATTCATATCAAATTAATATCTACAGTAACACGGTATAATGTAAGAACACTCAGGTTAAATTGCGTGCCATTTACGAACAGTTACGGAAAAATCCAAGTGTTTCAAAAAATTTCAATATGAAGTGTGCGAGAATGATAAAGATACAATTAATAAGTGATATTTTACGAAATCTTTTATGTTAACTTAAATTCTTTAGTTATGTTTTTTAATGTGTTATTATATATATGTATGTCTACCTATACATCTATAATTAATTAATTTCCATGCTTTCCGTCTAACTACATATATCTTTTTTTGTTTATCTTTTAATTAACTTATACCTTTTTTCGTGATATCATCGAGAACGACGGACATATTTCAGATTTTATCTCACGCGACTTTCCGCAAATAATAATTAAATAAAAGATATATCTGTAGGATATTTTTCATCATTCTATCTGGAAGATACAAACTAGCGAAAATCGAATCACTTATTCTTAATTAATAAGTATTTTATTAATGAATATATTAGAATAATACATTACTTTATTCTGTGATTGATCCAGGACATTTTATCGTTACTCTTCGCTTGGATTATACAAGATTGTCCTCTCCTGTTCTTTTTTTCACGTCTATCCTGTAGCCTTTCTTATCCCCACTCACATTCAGATATATTCGTTACTTCGTCCTATTTATTGCCAATCTTACTCAGATTGCACTTCCATCTCATTCTCTCTCAATATCTCAGTCGCGTCTTTTCTTCCTTCTATAAACAAACGCATCTTAGGAAGGACAAGAAAGATAAAGAAAGAAAGACGTACGCATCATTCTATGTTTTGTTAATTAAAAAAAAAGTATATTTTGACGTGCGAACACAAAAGCACACTTTACCTCCTGCCATCGATGTCGTATTACTTGGTCTAGGAATATAGCGAAGATTTAAGGAAGGGAGGGTAGCGGAGAGATGAGAGAAATAGTAAATCATTATATTTCAAATCGTTTGTTTACTGTTTACAGCAAGGAGTCGAAAAGTGCAACCCGTGATGTCAAATCATCCACGGCGGTCTTAAATTTATAGAGATAATGAAAACTGATCGAATTACAAAGAAATGTCGTAATCAAGAATTCTTATTGCAACAATTACTTAATTGATTTTTATAAAGGATTATCTTTACAGAATTTTATAAAATTATGCAAACATACTCAACAAATGTTTTCATTATTTTTAAGCACATATGTGTATATGCAAAAAATCTTTCTCAATCATGAATATTAATAAGTCCAAATTGAGATCAATATTAAATGATGAATATTCACAAGAAATGTTGAAATTACATTCTATCGATTAAAAATCAAGGCTCTATGACATTGCGTTGTTCGGAAAGTAATTTCGTTTTCTTTCATGAAAATGAAAGACAATTTTCATGTAATATGTAAATATTTTATTGTATTATATATTAACCACTTTGATTCAATACCTTTCGTCATTTTTCTGGTAGTAATATAATTACTTCTAATGTTTAATTAGAAAAAACTGATCTAAGTAATCAAAAAGTTTCACGTAATTGGAGCTTGATACACGTTATATGTTTTATTTTACGTATTAATACTGCATATCTTAACTTCATTTACAAAGACTTTTTTCTTATTTTGTTTTTTTCAGTTTATTGAAAATAAAAGAATAGAAAAAAACACACTATTATATATACATAATGTTTTTTCTAAAAAAAAAAATATATATATATTGTAAATTATTGAAAGACAAAAAAAAAATCCAATTGTAATGACGAAAAACAGTAGTATTAGTAGTAGTAAATAATAGTTCATTAGGATTAGGTTAGATTAAACACGCCGAGACGTTTAATAAAATAATTTATGTCATATGACGCTAATTACATAGGCGTAGAATGAGGATAATGTAACATCATTTATTAGGTTGTTCGGAAAATAATTTCGTTTTTTCCCGACAGAGGATTTAATAGTTTTTTTTTGCACCCAACTATACACTTAAACCGTATAATAAATATATGTTTTGAGAGCTGATATAGCAAGGCTTGTGTGTGAAAAAGTCCAATTAATTCTACGCAGTAGTTTTAGGTTGGTGCCCTTTTAAATATGGAGAGCAATAAGCAACATTTTCGTCATATTTTAATTTTTTACTATAGAAAAGGTTAAAATGCTGTTCAAGCCAGAAAGAAATTAACCGATGTCTATAGAGAAGATGTGTTTATAGTACGCCAGTGCCAGAACTGGTATGCAAAATTTCGATCCGGCGATTTTGATGTCGAAGATACACCACGTTCTGGAAGGCCAGTTGAAGCTGATAAAGACACGATAAAGACATTAGTTGTTGCAAACCGGCGAATAACAACACGTGAGATCGGTGAGAGGTTAAATTTATCAAATTCAACTGTTTATGACCACTTGAAAGGCCTGGGTTTAACCTCGAGGCTCGATATATGGATTCCCCATGTTATCACGGAGAGAAATTTGTGTCGTCGCGTTGACGTCTATGATTCTTTTCTCAAACGTCACGAAAATGATCCATTTTTGAAGCGCATCATTACTGGGAACGAAAAATGAGTTGTATATAACAATGTCAAACGCAAGAGATCATGGAGCAAAAAAGATGAATCGGCTCAAAGCATTTCCAAAGCCAATATCCATCAAAAAAAAGGTGATACTGTTTGTTTGGTGGGATTTTAAAGGAATCGTTCTTTTTTGAGATTTTACCGGATAACACAACAATTAATTCGGAAGTCTACTGTCATCAGCTGGTCAAACTGAATGATGCACTTCAACAGAAAAGGCCAGAATAAATCAACAGAAAAGGTGTAGTGTTCCTCCAAGATAATGCGAGACCTCATATAAGTTTGATCACTCGCCAAAAGCTTTTACAGAAGAAAAGTGCAGTCGATAGATATCCTACGTAGACAAATCGTTAAGGCTTCCGAGTCTTGCTATCTCCATTGATCATACCTTCTTCCGAATTAGCCAACGTAATAACGAAACGTGCGTTTCACAACAATTGTATCTTTTTCCTTAAAATTGTTATAATTTGCAGTCACGAAGCATTCTTCGAAGATGACCTGGGTTAAATGCATAGCTTGGGAAAAAAATCTCATTCTGTAATTTTCAACGGTACTTAATATTCCAATGAACACATTTCTGTCTGAGACGCATTTATGCTTTCTCCTAACCAGCTAGTGGAAAATTTTCTATTATTTTACATTTCATATCATACAACATCATATCTGATGAAGAAATGCAAACATTTGAAGTATTACTTATAATAAGAAAATGTACAAGCATATTTTTTAAACCCAACCTGTCTTGACGAGGGAATATGCTAGTACAACAATAAGAATAATATTGTAGTACAACATAGCATGAACTCTAATGAGAAAACAAGATGTAGGCTATTATTGGATATACATCTTTTCTCCTTTTTTCATACCTGTATATGAAAAAATCAAATTACGCAAGGGAAATATGAAAACCACAAGTAACGAAACGTACAACTAATATGTTGCATTGCTATTAGAATTGAAGACAGTCGTGATTAGCCAGTCAAAGCATAATAAGCTTGTCTAACTAATTATTTATATTCTTATTTGCAGAAAAGCACAGTAAGTGCAAGAAACCGTCTAATCATTACTCCAGTAATTAAAATACCATATGATTTAATTGTGTGGTCTAATAAACATCTGATAGTTACAAAAAGCGGTACTCAAAATGTTTCGGTTAAGAGATTATGAATACGAGGGGAAAAGAAAGTGATGAAGAAACATTCAAATAATAGTCGGACATATCAAGGAGAAAAAAGTAAGCAAATCAAATCTACAAGGAAAGATGTCAATAACATTAGAGGACAAGGATACTCAAGACGATATAATGATGATAAAAAAATGTTCCGACAAAGACACAGAATTACGACATAAACAACAATACTGAGAGCAAAAAAAAGTTGTCGAAATCGAATTGAAATGAATACTGAAAGTAAGAAAAATAATTAATATATCTAACAAAAATGTATATTTTTATTCACAGGCAGGAATAGTAAACGAAAAACATTTTGGAAATATAAATGAAATATTATCTCCAAAATATAATAAGAAAAATGCGACGATTGATAATTCCTCTGGAGAAATGTTTTTATCGCCGTTAGAACTTATCGAAGTTAGATCATCGAACAAAATCCAATAAGGAGAATCTTAGTATCATAAAACCAATAATCGACTTGTGATTTCTGTTCGCGGACGATTGTGTGTGAACGATATTTGAGAGTAAATTCGACGTACAATAGTAAATTCTACATTAATAATCGAAACTTAAAATGTATTGCAAAAGTCCCAAAGACAATTTGAATTAATCTAATTCCTATTTGTAATGCCAGATACAAATATTTTGCTATTGCACCAATTTTCTTGTTTTCTGTATTTCATTACTAATATGATTTTCGAAAAGTTCTTTTCCTCAGGTTCCTCCATTGAATTCTTTGATCTGAGACACGAATTCTTCCATCATATTTAAAATCGTCGCTCGTTGCTATCTCTCGCATTCTTGAAGGCGTACAAAATCAAAGATAATCACTATATACGTTCCATAAGCAATGTAAACAAAATAGGCCATTATAATTGTCGCATTTTTCGTAGTAAACAGATTTCAGTAAGTCGGAATGCTTGACAGTTGCATTGTCACATACTGTTTTTGAAGAAATGCGATATTGACGACTAGCGACATTTACAGAAGTATTCGCTTAATTGACAAAATATTTTTACATGTCTAAAATTTAATAAATATCGATAACTCACGACTTTTAACGATAAGAACAAAGTCATAAACAATATACAAAAAATGTATATTTTACGCTAGTAAACTTAATTATCACTGTGAAAGAAATACAAAATATTAATTTGGATTTTATTATTTACTACTTCTTCTTATTCGAGCATGCATATGCCTGCATATTCGTACGAAAAATTATTAAATAAATCTAGAAAATTTACAATCGATCGACAATGTAATATCATTATTATTAATATAAAGTTGTAATCTACATGTCCATAAATTCTCTCAAAATATTTTTTTTTGCCCAATCCCAAAGAAATGTTGCATAATTACTTCTTATTTTACAACTGATAGATCAGGCTACTTAATTTGTATAAATATTAGTCGTAAAAGCTACCATCCATAGAATGAAGGTGTGAGTGAGGATAAGTGAGAGAGAGAGAGAGAAAGTGAGATCGTTGGTATACGACCAATGAGAAATTAACAGCAAGAGCAGAAAACGGAAATTGTGAAACTGATAATACCAACGAGATGCATACGGATAGTGCGATAGTAGTATGCATCTTACCATCCGCGTTTCAATTCTCAACCTCGAAAAAAAATTTATTTTATAGTTTCCAACGATTCTTAATTTTCGAACGTAGAAATTTCTGAATTTATGCACTCTCTTCGATCCAACAAATGGAAAAATTTTTGTCTTATACTTCGTATCATTGAACATCACATATGGTGAAGCAATGCTAATACTTGATATATTGTTTTTAAAAAATAGTTCAAAATGTTTTTTAAACAATATCAGTTTATCATGCCTCACAAGGAAATATGCTAATACATTAATAAGTACGGTACGAGTGATAGAATATGTATATATGCTACAAAATATATAATATGCCTCCTTCTGAACAAACAAGATGTAGACTCTTTTATAATTTTCTTGTACCTTTATATAACAATTAAATTTCGCGGAAAAATACGAAGACCGCGAGTGGCGACACCTACAACTAATATAAATATATAGGGTATAGCTATCAGGGTGAAGTCACTTGTGACGAGGCACTCGAATCAAGTATCTTAAATTATTAGTCGTTAAATATATACGTTGAATTACATTACAACGATCTCTTATTTTTTTTAAAGAAAAGTCTAATAAATTATTAGAAGTGGAATATCACACGGGAAGATAAACGCGCGTTTGAAAATGATACAAATTTTATTAAAATCATTATATTACGTACAGATTGCAAGAATATTGTTAGAACGGTATCATTATTTCTCTGATAGTTAGAATACCGCACAGTTAATTGTATGATGTATGGATAATCGAATAGTCGTGAAAATCTCATCGATATTTGTAACGTTCTCGTGGTTAAATATTTATAAATAAGAGTAGTGAAGAATCTGGTGAAGGATCTTTTTACCAACTCGAACAAAGCAAATAAAATCTACGAACGAACAACATACGTCAATAATATTAGAGGACAAAGATTGTTAATACGTAATTTGCGTTTATGAGAAAACATCGACAAAGCCATAGATATAACAAATAACCGATTTACAGACAAAAGAGTATGGACAAAAGGAAACAACAATTCAGAGAAAAAAAAGTATACTCGGAATCGAGCGAAGATAAATAAACGGTAATAAGCATGACTGACTAATTATTTATCTTCTTATTTGCAGAAAAGTACAGTAAGTACAAGAAATAAGTACAAGAAACCGTCTAATCATTACTCCGGTAATTAAAATACCATATGATTTAATTGTGTGGTCTAATAAACATCTGATGGTTACAAAAAGCGGTACTCAAAATGTTTCGGTTAAGAGATTATGAATACGAGGGGTAAAGAAAGTGGTGAAAAAACATTCAAATAATAGTCGGACATATCAAGGAGAAAAAAGTAAGCAAATTAAATTTAAAAGAAAAAAATGTCAATAACATCAGAGGACAAGAATACTCAAGACGATATAATGATGATAAGAAACGATCCGACAAAGATGTAGAATTACGACCGAAATAACATTACTGAGAGCAAAAAAGTATTGTCGAAATCGAACTGAAGTAAATACTGAAGGTAAGAACAATAATTAATATATTTAACAAAGATGTACATTTTTATTCGCAGGCAGGAATAGTATCCGAAAGAAATTATGGAGATATAAATGTAAAATTATTTCCAAAATATGATAAGAAAAATGCGACGGGAAAAGTAAATTCAGATCTCATTATATTGGAAAACCCTAATATTTGGAAATTTCACAGAATTTTCTGGAGAACTAATCTGTAAAAATTTACTTATTCTTAGCAAATATGAAGATGCAATTGCTAAATATCTCTTACAAATAGTTCATATCGATAGAACTGAGATGAATATATTATTCGTGGATTCAACGTTCATACATTATCAACCGTATAGAGGAAACCATTACAAATAGCAATAATAACAGTCAGGAAATAAATAACGAATAGCAATTGATGGAAACCGCCATCATCGAAGAGGATACTTTTCAATTCTCCAGTTCGGTAAAATTGATAAAAAAAAAAAATAAAAATACGAATGTGCTTGGACTATCAACCACATATATTATATATCGGTAAATTATATAACGGTAAATGGTAAAATAGTCAAGCAACAGTATCCTATAGCTCAAGTATAGTATACTAATTGATATCTCACAGTCTATCCAATTGTTCCTCTACTCGACTTAAGTAGCGGATATTATTGGGTACCGATAATTGAATATTCTTAGCATCATATCCGACAATCATTTCACTAGAATGTTATGCGGGTTTTAGAATGCTTCTGATATGTTCCAACGACTATTAATGTAATTTTAGATAACTTTTGTTACGGTATTGCAATAGCATATTTGGACGATATAATTATCCCGTCAAAAAATATTGAGGAAAAAATAGATAATTTATATAGCATTCGCTTTGTTACACATTCGATATTATTAATGGTCGCAGTACGACCATCTCATATAAATTTTATCTTTTGCAAGCGAAGCAAGGGCAGCACACATAATTTATGTACCATCGAATGATTTCCAAAATATCGAATTAAGATTTTTAGCATGGATGTAAAAATTAATCTAATTGAATTCGGCGCTATATAATCAATAATATTAATTTATTGAAAAGTATTGATTTTGAGTTTATCAATCTAAAGTGATAATATCACTAACAATTATCATTATTAAAATTGATAATTATATAATGATTATTATTAACTGCAATAAGCATATTTTTCATATTGTATCATTTCTGAAAGGATATGCCATTTTTAAAACGGACATAGGTGAAATTATCGTACACGAATAATTCATTGAAAATTATTAATTATTATAATTAATTATTGCCCAATAAAGATGAAAATTTATTTGACAATAATAATTGATAAATACTTGCGTTGCACAACTCCAAAACTTCTAAGCAGCGACCGAGAAAACAAACGAACAAATTCTAAATTTCAGAACAACTGGAAAAATTTTTTAAATTCTGAAAATTCTAAATTCTTCAAATTCTAAAAATCAAAACAACTTGAGGATGGATACAAACAAACACATATACAAGAAACTTGTTATGTATACAATTAACATATATCGTGAGATTAAAAAGGATTGGTGGCTGTGCCCTCCATGAAGATTTTCGTTAAGGAATAGTTGCCTAATATCTATAAAAGAATTTATATTACGTTGCAGTTGTTAAGATTTTATTAGTATCGAAGGAAATACATTATTTCATTTGTATAAATTAGTAGATATGAATATACGACTGTAAAGTATACGACTACTTCAAATAAAACTGATAATGTCAATAATAATGACTAATAATGGCTTTGTAATATCCATTATCATATTCTAATCATACGATCATTTGAACAAAGGGGACACACGCGGAATGTTTAAACATTCCAACGAACTATCCAAGACCAATGGGCATTTATTCTTTCTCATTCCATATTTCAAACTCCGCCCTTTACCAATCTCATTTTAGTCTACGTGGATAGTTCTAAAGAGACCAAAAGGCAGTCAAGTTACAGCTGTCGGACTCACAACATCTAAAGAGTCAAGTTACACCTTTCAGAATTGCAACGTCTAAATTCTCATGACCTCTTCAGAATCAACCACTACAACTAACTACACATCATAAACGAGACACACAAACTATTGTAACTCATCTGATCAAATACACGGCAAGATTTACATAGCGCGCATCATTTAATATCGCGCATTTATTTCTTCGTTTCTCACGGGACCCTTTAAAAAAACGCGCGGTCTCCCATTAATTTGCGAGAACGCGGCAAGAGGTATTTCGCTGACGGCCTACAACGATATCCTATCCTAATACTGCCACCCTTATTCATCACGACCAGTTGGTTTATAGCTCGGTCCACAATGACGAGGCGGGGGACATTTTCTCCGTGCGAATCGACTACCATCGCTGGTCCGATGCGAGAAGCGCATTTAAAAACGCTCTTGTCAACAATCAAAAACAACGATAAACTTATAAAACTTATTACATTGTTGTTTACCTTCAATATCCTGTACCAAATATTTATCGTTATTAAATACTTTCATGACCTTGTATATCTATTTACGTTTAGGCAATTTTTTACTTTAATAGGTAGCAGATAAGTACCAAACTCTTAAGAAGTCAAATCATATAACCATTCGAAACCATTTCTAGGAATTTTTTCTTAAGTAATTATGTAATTACTCTGCCCATAATCTTCACAATAGTTGGTTAAATATTCGAAAACTTAAAAATATTTTTCCATTCATTAGAAGTCCATATAAACAATTTCCAGGACCCGAAAGTTAGCTCCTTGAAAGAAAATCCATAACAATCCATTTGAAATAAAAAATATTAATAAAATATTTAAGGATAATTATTACCTGACGTAGGGTCAAATAAAGATATGAAATATTGACAAAATTGTGAAGAAAAAGTAGAAAATTTCCAACGAACTAAAATTCTTTCTTCGATAAAAAAAAAATTTAAAGGGAAATACTAATCGAAAAAATCATACATCCAGTAAGACAAAAAGATTCTATGATTAAATTGCGACTTAAGTGTGTCCTGTCCTACTGTTAAAACCACCTAATCTTTGGTTCGAAAGAAAATTATCACCCTATGATATTGTCTTTCCTTGAAAAGAACACTTGTATCTTATTATTGGATATTCCATTTCTGTTAGTTTATTAGACTTTTATTAGAAAAGAATTAATGTATGAAATAAAAAAGAAAATATATATTTAATGGAAATGTGCTCACTTTGATTGCCTAATCAGGACTGACTTAAATCTGAGCGTATATTAGTTGTTATTTATTAGTTATTATTAATACCGTATATTAGTTATACGTGTCGCTACTTGCGATCTTCGTAGTGTTCCGCATAATTTGATTGGTATACATATTTAATATAAAAAACTTGTAACAGATGAAATACTGGACCTTGTTTTGTCAAGGGCTGATATGCCGTCGGGCATCGAACAGCCACTATTCCTGTGAATTTTGGCCTACATGACCGACGGAAATTATTCGAACTCCTCGATCATTCGAGGTCTCCGCAGCTCGATCAGCATGTGAGTTAGATTAACGTTCACACGCATTTTTCTATTATGTTGACGTGCTACAACCGAGCCATCGTTAGTCCGAGCGATGTGGCGTACCTCCACGTGATTTCCCGTGGGCATGTACCGTAAGGTGCATGACGAAATCGTCCTCTCGGTTCGTCCTTCAGACGACTGGGATTTTTTTAGGCCCTGCCTAAAAAGCGTGGTTCTTCGCTAGTAAAGTCTTATGGCATAACACCATCTTGGCGGTCAAAGCCGATATAGGAGAGATCCTAAGGAGCGGTGCGCCCCACGGGGCTACGAAGGCCAGCATTATCTGTCAAGGACTGACATTTTACATTTTACTCCACCATTCACATCATTATTATTAGTTATCATTTTTCGAAGTAATATATCGATCATTTGAATTATTTCAATACATGTGTGGTGTTCTGTGATATGAAATGTCAATTAAAAATGTTTATAATTGCTGCTGGATTGTACAAAAATGTGCTAGAAATATCAATTAGTGTAACGGAATCTTATTCATACAAAGTATTGCTAATAAATTTATTCCTCTTTGAGACAAAATTGTTTTAACAATAAAATGAAAATGTAAGAAAGTAAATATCAATAAATTTAATTTCTTCCAGCTGCTCTATTCGCATGTATGTCTGAGTCTATGATATTTAAAAATATGAAAGCTGTAAAATGTAGATGTGATAAAAAGTATCGTTTTGTACCGAGTTCGATTACTGTTCGGAAGGTTATCTATATAAAGATTAATTTCCTTTTAATTTAATTTTTCGTACTTCTTACTATTGCTATGATTATAAATAAAATGTAAATTGTGAATATATAAGAATGAATTACAAAATATTGTATTAAAAATATAAAGTGTATATAATGTTTTCTAAGTACGTAATGAAATACTATCTAACGAATAAATGTCCGTTTTCGAAAGGAGGAGATATTGATATATTAATGTATCAATCTCGTTGCCGACTGTTGCCGTACACTATCGTTACGTTGTGTCCATACGTTTTGATCGTGATTACTCATCCCCTATATTATTTAACGTAAAAAGAGATATAATCCTACTCCTCCTTTGAAAAGAAGAATCATGCAAGAAATAGAAAAATAAAAACGTTTCATAAAAAATATTGTTATAGAAATTAAAAAATGGATAGAAAAAAGAAAAAAATTAGATCTTCGCTTGATTTTCGTAAAGATTTTCGGGCGACTGCTCTATCCACCTGAGCTATCTAGGAAACTTTCAGCCCAAGTATATATTTTCTCTACGGACAGACACTGTTATTAACACTACTTCCTACACTGCTGCCACTCAATGATGAAAATAGAATTCACTCCAATGTATTACACACATCCGCCCCGACTCTGCATACAATTCACTCTCCAAATCCCACAATTATAACACAATAATCCGGTCCCCTTTTACCAGATTATTGCTTAATCAACACTCAGCAGCAGGAATAGAGAAATAATGAAGGAGAGCCATTGTCCAAGAAAGCTAAACTGATCCGACCGCGTTTTTTGTGTTGTTATGACTTTTCTTCGCTCTCTAAACACAGTGTCTGTAGTTAGATTCTTATTTTGAGTCACAGGAAAATATGTTACATGTAGATTTTCTCTTGTGACTATAAAGTAAATGGGGGAAAGGCAAGCAAGGCAAGAGATGGCACAAGGGGAATAATAAATATCATACATCACATGTATGGAATATTTATCTAAGTAAAGAGAAGCTTCCTCTCCCCCTTTAGAAACATAACACCATTTACAATTAAATTTTATTATTCTTTAAAGCAAATAAAACTCTACTGAAATACTAAAATTATAATATTTAATTAATTATATGGAAAATTTATTATAATACGAATTAATATAATTATATGATAAAGAGAATATAATGACTAGAAAGTGAAGAAAGGACGGACCGTGGGGAGGAGAAGGAGAGAGACCCCCCCAAGAACACACGGTGGAATGGACGCGTAGTCCAATTTCATCAGAAAAAGAGAAAATATAATAATATACTCTTATAAAGAAATTAGAAAAGAGGACGGAAAGGATAATATCATTCGATGAAAGCGAGGTAGTATAGTTGGTAATAAAGGTAAACACACACGCAGGGCATTTTGTTTCCTCGACCGGGAATCGAACCCGGGACCTTTCGCTTTCCGAACGAACGCTCTACTACCTGAGCTACGAAGACCTATATTAACATCTTTCTATAAACATGTATATATTCAGTAAGATTTCCTAATAATATGTATATTATGTTTTATATAATTAATTAAAATATTATTTTTCTTCAATCATAATTTAACGTAATAATAACATATCTTTAATATATTATACAAGTATTTATGTTTTAAAAAGAAATTTTTAATTAATATCAAATTAATATCTACAGTAACACGGTATAATGTAAGAATACTTAGGTTAAATTGCGTGCCATTTACGAACAGTTACGGAAAAACCCGAATGTTTCAAAAAATTTCGGTATGAAGTGTGCGAGAATGATGAAGATACAATTAATAAGTGATATTTTACGAAATCTTTTATGTTAACTTAAATTCTTTAGTTATGTTTTTTAATGTGTTATTATATATATGTATGTCTACCTATACATCTATAATTAATTAATTTCCATGCTTTCCGTCTAACTACATATATCTTTTTTTGTTTATCTTTTAATTAACTTATACCTTTTTTCGTGATATCATCGAGAACGATGGACATATTTCAGTTTTTATCTCACGCGACTTTCCGGAAATAATAATTAAATAAAAGATATATCTGTAGGATATTTTTCGTCATTCTATCAGGAAGATACAGACTAGCGAAACTCGAATCACTTATTCTTAATTAATAAGTATTTTATTAATTAATATATTAGAATAATACATTTCTTTATTGTGTGATTGATCCAGGACCTTTTATCGTTACTCTTCGCTTGGATTACACAAGATTGTCCTCTCCTGTTCTTTTTTTCACGTCTATCCTGTAGTCTTTCTTATCCCCACTCACATTCAGATATATTCGTTACTTCGTCTTATTTATTGCCAATCTTACTCAGATTGCACTTCCATCTCATTCTCTCTCAACATCTCAGTCGCGTCTTTTCTTCCTTCTATAAACAAACGCATCTTAGGAAGGACAAGAAAGATAAAGAAAGAAAGACGTACGCATCATTCTATGTTTTGTTAATTAAAAAAAAAGTATATTTTGACGTGCAAACTCAAAAGCACACTTTACCTCCTGCCATCGATGTCGTATTACTTGGTCTAGGAATATAGCGAAGATTTAAGGAAGGGAGGGTAGCGGAGAGATGAGAGAAATAGTAAATCATTATATTTCAAATCGTTTGTTTACAGCAAGGAGTCGAAAAGTGCAACCTGTGATGACAAATCATCCACGGCGGTCTTAAATTTATAGAGATAATGAAAACTGATCGAATTACAAAAAAATGTCGTAATCAAGAATTCTTATTGCAACAATTACTTAATTGATTTTTATAAAGGATTATCTTTACAGAATTTTATAAAATTATGCAAACATACTCAACAAATGTTTTCATTATTTTTAAGCACATATGTGTATATGCAAAAAATCTTTCTCAATCATGAATATTAATAAGTCCAAATTGAGATCAATATTAAATGATGAATATTCACAAGAAATGTTGAAATTACATTCTATCGATTAAAAATCAAGGCTCTATGATATTGGGTTGTTCGGAAAGTAATTTCGTTTTTTTTCGTGAAAATGAAAGACAATTTTCATGTAATATGTAAATATTTTATTGTATTATATATTAACCACTTTGATTTAATACCTTTCGTCATTTTTCTGGTAGTAATATAATTACTTCTAATGTTTAATTAGAAAAAACTTATCTAAGTAATCAAAAATTTTCACGTAATTGGAGCTTGATACACGTTATATGTTTTATTTTACGTATTATTACTGCATATCATAATTTCATTTACAAAGACTTTTTTCTTATTTTGTTTTTCTTATTTTTGGTTTTTTCAGTGAAAATAAAAGAATAGAAAAAACACAACATTATATATATATATAATGTTTTTTTCTAAAAAAAAAAAATATATATATATATATTGTATATTATTGACATCCTTATGTGAAGTGAATGTTTTATTGTTTAAGAAATTTCATAAAATTTTGGTGTAATGGCACATCTTATCCAAGCTGTAATAACTACTGATGGGTTAACAAACTCGTATGCGGTCTGGCATTATTGTGGTGAAACACTACACCTTTTCTGTTAATCAATTCTTGCCTTTTCTGTTTGATGGAATCATGCAATTTTTCCAGTTAATGGCAATACTCTTCCGAATTAATTGTGTAATTATTAGGTAAAAGTTCAAAAAAATTATTCCCTTAAAATCTCATCAAACAGAAAGCATCACTTTTTTTATGAATATCTGCTTTATAAGTGCTTTGAATGAGCTCATATCTTCTGATCCATAATCGCTTGCATTTGACATTATTGTAGACAATCCATTTCTCATCACAATCCATTTCTCATCATCAGTTATGATTCGGTTTAGAAATGAATTATTTTTTTGACGCTTTAGAAACAAATTACAGATATTAATGCAACGGAGCAAATCTATTTCTTTAAGAATATGTGGAATCCATATATCAAGCTTTGAAATGTAATCATGTTTTTCACATGATCATAAATGGTTAAATTCGAAAAATGTAATATTGTAGCGATTACTAATGTTGTTATTCGTCGGTTTGCTTCAATTAATATCTTTAGATTATCTTTATCAACTTTAATTGGCCTTCCAGAACATCTTCAATATCAAAATTGTTGGAATGAAATTTTGCAAACCAAATTTTGGCACTGACGTTCTATTAAGATATCTTCTTCATATGTCATATAACTTTTTCCTTGCCTTAACAGAATTTTTTACCTTTTCGGTAATAAAAAAACAAAATATACCGAAAATACTGCGTTTGTTTCTTCATATTTGATAAGACACTAATAAAAAAACAATTCCACAGAATCAAAGAAAATTATTTACAAATACGACTTCAAATGTTAGCTCAGTTAAAATAAATAACAATACGATTTAGAATGAAGCTAGTTGCTTAAAAATACAAGGAATGCCTCTGTTGGGAAAAAAGCGAAATTACATTCCAAACAACCCGATATTATTAAAAGAAAACAAACAATTCCATAAGTTACACACTTCAGATTGATAAATTTATTATTTTGTTTCTCTTTTTATTTGAAATTATTTAGTTATTTTTATTTAATTGTTATTGAAATGTGTTAATAAACAGTTTGTAATAAAGGATAATTATTGTCATAAATAAAAAACTATTGTTATAAAATTATTATAATATTTTCCCTTATGTATAACTTTTTTTATAGATTTGAACATATTTTCCATAACACTATTTTTTTCGCCAAATATTTCGAAATTTACGATTAAAAATCTAAATAAAACTTTTGAAATCTCTGATTTACAGTGAAATGTCAGAGAGACGCGAGGAAGACGGCATATTGTAAACACTGCTGTCCTCACAATTCTCCTCTCTACTCTCCTCTCCCCATTATTGCTTCGCTATAATCCTATATTTATTTTTAGATAACGTATACAAATCTTTTTTTAATCTCTAAAAAACGATATGTTAAATTTATGCTATAAATTGAGGTAATATTTACTGTATTATAATAATATTCATGATCTGAAATTAATCTTATAATGTAATATATGAATTATTGAAATTTTCTTTCTTAATGTGACATAATTTATTAAGTGATTGAAAAATTGTATATGTACAAAACATTTATTTAATTTGACATTTTCAAAAAGTTTCACGTAATCGAAGCTTGTTTCGTTATACGTTATATATTTCATTTTACGTATTAATACTGCGTATCGTAATTTCATTTATAGAGAGACTTTTTTCTTATTTTATTTTTTCGGTTTATTAAAAATAAAAGAAAAAACACATTATATATATATATATATATATATATATATATATATATACACTTAAAAAAGTATAAAAATGAATCAGTTCAATTTAAATTAAGAGAAAAATTAATAGTTAAATAGATTTTTTTTCGAGTTTGGTTTTAGCAAAAGTAAATAGAAATAGAAAGAGATAGAGCATAATATAACATAATATAACATAATATAATATAAAAAGTATAACATAATATAATAAATTTTCAATATTTTTAATATAACCTATAATTGTTCGTAATCACTTTCTCCATCTTTACTTCAGTTTATCGAAAATAACCAAAAAATAAAAAACAACGTTAATATATATATATATATATATATATATATATATATATATATATATATATATATATATATATGTATATATATTTGCACTTAATAAGAATATAAGAATAAATCAATTAAATTTAAACTAAGAAAGAATTAATAATTAATTTTTTTGCGGATTTAACTTTAGCAAAAAATACTAAACTGTTATTTAAATGTAACTTTTATAAGAAAGATAAGTCGTTGACAAGATAAAATGTTAAAAGATGAAACAAAAGTAAAAGAAAAAAATAAACTATGTGAAAGAAAGAGACATATAGAAATAGGATGAGAGAGAGAGAGTGCGATAGAGAGTAAGCTGCGCATTTTTGTTTTCTTTCTTGTCTTCCTTCTACGTAACAAGGAAATCCATTGTAATAGAGAATAAAATAGAGCATAAGAAGAAAAAGAGACATATATTTAGAGGTAGGGAAAAAGAGAGTGAGATAGAGCATTAAAGCGTTATTATCTTTTTTGAATATAAGAGAAAGATAGATAGAAATAGAAAGAGACAGAGAACAGGATGACGAAAGCTCTGTACGGTATATTGTATACGTTGTATTCGTCTCATTTTCTTCACTTTATTCTTCTTTCTTTTTTTCTCTCATTCTTTCCTAAAATCTTTCTTACTCATCATTTCTTTTTTCTTGTTCTTTCTGGCTTCTTTTATTTTAAAAAATGATACAATAGGAATAAAATAAAATAATATTTTTATATAAGTTAAATTATTTTCAACATTTTAAATAAAACCTATAACTATTCGAGATTACGCTTTCTCTATCTATAAAAGTAGAACAACTGAACACGGATATAACAAGGAGAATTAAATATCTCATTTCTGATCTAAAATTAATCTGTAGTTTATAATATTTTACATGACTTATTGAAAATATGAAAATGTTTTTTTACCTGGTAAAATATAATTTATCAAGCAATCGACTGTTTGTATACAAAACATTTTTTTAATTCTAAATCTTTCAATAATTTCCTTTTCATTTTCGAAAAGACTTTTTTTTCCTTTTCCGATTATTGAACAATATAAAATCGATACTTTTTCCGTACTAATTCATTTTGATAAAATAAAAAGAATAACATCATTTGCATACATATATTTGTATTTTGATAAAATAAAAAAAACAACATCATTAGTATACATATATTTGTATATTTGTATTTTTAAAAAAAAGTATAAAAATAAGTTGATTGAAAATTAATTAAAAGAAAAATTAACGACTAACAATATTTTTTTCTGATTTCGATTTCATCAAATATTCAAGGATGTTTATCATATCGTTAGTTAGTGAGCAGTTTGATTAGCAGTAATGTTTTAAAATATGAACTTGATTGGGAGTGAGTCGCCAGCTTAAATTTAATGCATTTTATGGTAAATGCGCCTTAAGTTTAATAGAATATTCAACGAAACAGTTATAGCTTTTACAATTGTAACTAATTTTATCTATTTTTATCGATTTAACATTCTTTCGGATTATGATGGAAATAGCCATGTGGTAGCTATTGACACGAAGAGGAAAAAAAAGTTGATATCAAAACGTTAAAAGATCGAAAGAAAAAAAAAAGAAAAAAATCGAATTATAATGACGAAGAACAGTAGTAATAGTAGTAGTAAATAATAGTTAATTAGGATTAGGTTAGATTAAACACGCCGAGACGTTCATAAAATAATTTATGTCATATGACGCAAATTACATAGGCGTAGAATGAAGATAACGTGGACCGTTTATTTTGAAAGTGGTGTAAGTCTATTTTTTTAAATAAATGAGATATCACGTAATTTATGCTTATTTTAATATAAATTTTTTATGTATAACTAGTTAGTGTTTAATTTCTTAAAAAATTCCCATGTTTTGTACAATTTAAATTTGGTAAAAGAAATTGCGTAATCATTGATTATGAAAGTGGTGTAAGTCTAACATCTAGAGGTAGCTGGCTTAACAGATGGTTGCCGGACAGTTTCCCCTGTGGGTAGGGGGAACCCCCCCTGTAAGTAGGGGGCAGTAGAATACTCCCACAATATTCCCTGCTTGTCGAAAGAGGCGACTAAAAGGGATGGTATGAATGGTGTGTAAATGTTCTTGTATGGCTATTCCTCTCCTTTTGCTGTCTTAACATATCTTTCCTACTCTTTCTCTCTCTCTCTCTCTAGCATTCTTCTTTTCCTTTCCTTTCCTTTCCAATAGGGAGCCTGGCTCCCAACCAATAATAAAATTTATGATGAGTTGTTTAGGTAAAGTAACCAGCGGGCGTGGGAGGGATACCCATGCCACGGCGGTGTCAGGTGGTGATAGGGCAGGCCACCCTCCGTCGTCAACCAACGACTGCCAGGAGCTCGGGGTAGGCAACCTGGCCCCAGCTCTGGTCTCTGCGTCAGGAAGGGCACCACAGGTAGGCGACCTGGCCTGTGGTGTATCTAACATGCCAGGAAGTTCAAGACCGGAAGAGGAAAATCTGGAAGAATGGCAAAAGGCTGCCAGGGCCATATACAGGGTGCGGCTTTCCGGACAGAGGTCTCCTATTAGCTTTAGGAGGAGTAAGCGGACGAAGCCTATGACCTACTCCTCTGAAGAAGAGGAGACAGGAGTTGACGTGGTTGGGTGGAGTACGGAAGTCCCGACAGTGGCCCAGCTACCTCAAGTGGAGACCTGCAGGCTATTGGAGATTGCAACGAGGCAGATGCAGATGAATGACGCCGAGAGAAGGAAGTGCGGAAACATCAAGGGATCTATCTCTGGGAAGATAAAGAGCTCCAATAGCTACGTAGTGAAGATCCACCAAACACTACTGGACAGATTCCAAGCAGGAGATGGGGACCCTCCGTCAACACAGGAGGCAATTGTGCAGCTGAAGGCTGAATTGAGGGCCCTGGAACTGCGGAACAAAGAGATGGCAGAGGAACTTGCCCGCCTTAAGAAGGAAAGGGCGAAGGAACCAAGACCAGTTGCTGCGAGGAGCGAATCAACGACTCCGGAGGTTCAGCAGCTGATTGAGTCGATCAAGCTGATGACGGAGGCATTCCGTTGTAATTAACAACACCCGCAGCAGCCGCAACAACAGCAGCAACAGCTGCGACAGCAACCGCAACAACAACAGCAGCAGCAGCGAGAGCAGCAGCAGCGACAACAGCAGCAGCAGCAACAGCAACGGCAGCAGACAGCGAGTGGATCAGCCAATGGAGCTGGCGGGCCACATAAAGGCCCTACAGTCCGTGCTGTATCCACGCGTCCTCCTGCGAATCAGGTAAGTGTAGCTAGGACACTAACCCCGCAGGGCGACTTTGTGCAGGTACTTGGCCGAAAGGAGAGACGGGCCCAGAGGAGGGAGGCGAACCCACTCCCCCGAGCTGCACTAAGAAAGGAAGGCAACGACCCTCAACCCTTGCGGGGACAGGTGGCTATATCGATGTTACCCTCTCGTCACAATCCATGAGCCGATTCATTGGCCAATGGAAAGTTAGATCGGGATGGACGTCCAGCGACCACAATTCAATAGATATCGCGTTACAACCCCCGAAGGCTGAACCGTGTCGATGGGGGGGCGCTCGGGGTGCGGGGAACAGGAGGTTCAACACCAGGAGAGCCGACTGGGACCTTTTCGCCGAGCGTCTTCTCTCCCTTTCCACGGCGAGGCTGGAGGGAAGTAGTCTAGGATCGGCTTCTGAGGTAGAGGCACGAGCTAATGCGCTCACCAGTGTCCTACAAACCGCGTGCTCTGAATCGATGCCACGGAAAAAGGCCCATCGGAAGTCCAACCCGTGGTGGACGTCAGCGTTAACGACACAGAAGAAGGCGGTGTCTCGGCTTAGGCGCGCGTTCCAACGAGAGAAAGTCCATCTGACTCGTCTCGAGTTGATGCGGGATTATCGGGCGTCGCTCCGAGCCTATAGTAAGGCGATACGGCGCGCAAAAATAGAAAGTTGGAGGGAATTCGTAACGGAGCAGGGTAACAAAGATCCGTGGGGATATATCTATAAACAGCAGGCGGGCAAACTTCGCGTAGAAAGGGTGATTAACACCCTGAAAAGAAACGGGGAAAAGACAATGAATGTTCGCGATACGGCGAAAGTCCTCCTCGACACACATGTCCCGGACGACCGCGAGTCCGAGGACACGAATGAACAACGCGCGGTGCGAAACACCTCTAGAGATGCCCCGGAAACCGTTGACGCCCCTCCTTTCACGACGGAAGAGGTGGCGCGCGTTATAAAGTCCCTCAAAAATGGAAAGGCCCCGGGGCCTGACCTCATCGAGATGTGCGTGCTCAAAAGAGCATTTGCCACCATCCCCTCCCACTTCATAGACCTGTTTAACGGCTGCCTCCAGTGGGGCATCTTCCCATCCATTTGGAAAGAAGGCTCCCTAAGAGCAATCCTCAAAGGCGTAGATAAAGACGTGGAAGACCCCAAATCCTACAGGCCCATATGCCTCCTCTCGGTCGTAGGAAAAGTTCTAGAAAGGCTGCTCAAGATGCGCCTAGAAGCAACATCCCTCGCGCGGGGTAAACTTTCGGACAAACAATACGGTTTCGTCCCAGGACGCTCCACCGAGGACGCGATAGTTGAGATGCGCCGAATCGTTTCTGCCTCCTCACGGAGATACGTCATTGCACTGCTATTCGACATCTCGGGAGCCTTTGATAATGTCTGGTGGCCCTTGGTTCTCAAGGCACTCCGGGATCGAGACTGCCCGAGGAATGTCTTTAATGTAATGACTAACTACTTCGCGGACCGTAGAGTGAAGATAGCTTTGGGAGAGCATGAGATTTCCAAGCAGGCTTCGAGAGGCTGCCCACAAGGTTCGGTCCTAGGCCCCTCCTGCTGGAACCTCATGTTCGACCAGCTCCTTCGAATCCTCGAGAAATCATCGGAAATTAACGCAATCGCGTACGCGGACGACCTACTCGTTATTATAGACGGCGATTCTAGGAAGGAATTAGAGGAGGTAGGAAACCGTGCGGTTAAAAGCATCACGGAATGGTGCTCCGCGGCCAAACTAACAATCTCAGAACGGAAAACGGAGGCTATCGTTCTGAAGAGCGACTGGGTAAAGAGAAAACCCATAGGGAGAAGGGGGGGACTCCGACCAAATAGGAAGCGTAAAACGTCGAAAAAGACAGGCTTAGCTAGTAGGCCACCTACTATAAAGATAGGGGGTAGTAACATCAAGTTTAAGGGCTCAGTTAGATATCTCGGCATCCATTTCGATAAAGGCCTAGGAGTTTCGACGCATTGCCGGTATTTAAATGACAAGGTCGGGCCCCTATTCGCAAAACTAGGAAGACTAGCGGCTAGGGAATGGGGGCTCCGTCATTATGCCCTACGGACTATATACCGAGGCGTATTTACTCCCACGGTCACGTACGCAGCGGCGGGATGGTCAGACCTCTGTACCGAAGGGGACCTCAAAAAGCTAAGCGCGACCCAGCGATCGGCCCTCATCTTGGTTACATCCGCGTACCGGACGACTGCGACTGAATCCCTCTGCGTAATAGCGGGAGAACCACCGGTCGACCTTCAACTCCTTAAACGTAGGAAGATCTACGAGATAAGGAAGAATATGAAGAACGGGAACATAACGCGTAGACTGGAAGGCGCAAAGAACAAACGCGCGGTAATAATAGGGGTAGAAGACGAAATTCATAGGATTTGGCAATCTAGGTGGGAGCTCTCCACAAAAGGACGGATCACACACGCGTACTTCCCGGACATCAAGACAAGGATGGGTGCCCGCTTCATCTCCCCCAACCACTATACATCCCAGTTTCTTTCAGGACACGGCGCCTTCAAGGCGAAACTAAAGGCGCTGAACATAACCACGGAAGGAACCTGCGAGTGCGGCGAAGAGGACACGGTTTTGCACCACATCGTCGACTGTCCGGTCTTTGACCCCCAGAGAGTTGCTCTGGAGGAAATTCTTCGCGAAAGAAGCTGGCCCGAAGTAGCGAGACATCTTGTCTCAACGGCAGAGGCTTTCTCTCTCTTCGCGGAGTATTGTAAAGAAACCCTCCTTATCAAGGGTTGTTAGTTCCGTAAGTCCTGTTCAGCTGGGCTTGTCGGAGTCCCGGTGATGGGGGTGGGAGCCTGTAATCTTCTCAGGTAAACCCACTCTCGAACAGGATAGGGTCGGGGATGCTCGAGCACGTCTCCCTTTTTTTTTTTTTTTTTTTCTCTCACACCTTCACAACTCTTACCTCATCCTACAATCCTTCCGATCCCATCCCATCCTACGGAACGAGTACCTAGGGTCGTGGTACTATGAGTGGGCCTCCCCGTGGTTCCCCGTGGGCGCGGTTGGCATCACCGTAGGGATTCGTTGCTGTGAGGATGTCAACCGTGGCTAAACCGCTCACCCTGCCCGCCGGCAGGAGTTTTGGGTTTTTCCGAATCCGGTTTCTTCGTAGTGATGGCTGCTGTCTGTGGGTAGAACCGTAGCGTATGCCCTAATGGGCGAGGTAGCATAGGTGCAGGCACCCTTCCGGTGCCCACCTTCACAATATACTGCGGGGACAGGTGGCACCCAAGAAGGGAAAGAAAAAGAGGAGTGGCGCGCAACGTAGGAAAAGGAACAGGCAGAGAGAAAGAGAAGTTGCGGCTGTTTCCCTGTCCTGCACCGAGGAGATGACATATAGGGATGCGCTTGGCCGGGCGGTAAACGGTCAATTTGAAGGACCTGGGGATCACCAATCTGGCCTGTAAGAGAGGCCTCACAGGTGCCTTTATCTGGAAGATACGAGACAAAGGTGCGAACGAGAAGGCTGACCATTAGGAACGCGCTTCTGGAAATAAAATCCGGAACGGACCCCAACCTGATCAAGATAGGGGAAATAAGAATTGGCAGGGGTAGACTAGGCGAGACCATCGTCTCCGCGCCTGTGCCTATCACGCGTGCGGCCCTGGATAAGGGCAAATTACAAATAGGGATTTCGACGGTGAGGGTGCGTGAGATTAGACAGCCCCCCTCAGATGCCATCGATGCCTCGCACGAGGACATATTGCGGCGATGTGCCCGGCTGAAAAGTCCAGGACAGACGTCTGTTACGTCTGCGGGAAAACAGCCACATAGCCAAAATGTGTACGGACAAGGCATCGTGCCCTGTCTGTACAGATGCCGGCCGGAAGCCGACCAACCACCGTGCCGGTTCTTGGGAGTGCCCGGTAGTGCCTCCCAGGAAATGGGTGGACAAAGTGTACGCAGGGGCACCAGACGTTTGCCCTGAACAAACAAGAACACGGGAAGACTCGAACAAGATCGCTGACAAGTGCGGGGTGAAAAACGGTAAAGCGACCGAGAAGAGACAGGTGAATGATGAAATGGAGGTGGAACAAAGTGTTCCAGGCACCTCAGTAGAGGTAGTTACAGTGGAGGATCTATAGACAATGGCCTCCGCTGTAATACAAGTGAACCTGAACCACGCACGCCGTGCACAGGACCTGCTGGCACAGCGCATGCGCGAGGACAGTGTGGAGCTCGCGGTCATTGCGGAACCATGGTGGGTTCCTCCGAGGGATGAGAGATGGTTCTCATCACTAGGAGGGACCGCACTCTCCGCGGTGCTCGTGGGCGAGAGTAGAAGACCCTGCAGCCTGGTGCGTCGGGGTCTCTTTTACGTAGCCATTAAATGGGGGGACTCGCTGGTAGTTTCAGTATACTTTCCTCCCAGCGAGAATATCACGATGTTCAGTAGACTCCTTGATGAGCTCGAAGAGTTCCTAGGAACATTCCCCGCTCTCCCAGCGCTGGTGGCTGGCGATTTTAATGCCCGGTCCAGCAGATGGGACCCAGAAGGCAGGAGCAACCGTAGAGGTGAGTTGCTATGCATCTGGGCCAACAGAGTGAACCTGGATCTGCTGAGCCGGGCTGGCTGTCCCACGTGCGTTCGACCACAAGGGTCGAGCGTTATAGATCTAACGTGGGGCACGCCAGCGGCCGGCGTCCGCCTCTCGGACTGGAGGGTGGAAGAGGCTGAGTCCCTTTCGGACCACCTATATATAAGATATAGATATAGGCACGAGGCTGCAGGGGTCCGAAATTCTCGTCCACGAGATAAAAAGCGCCTTCGATGGAAGGTTAACGCTTTAGATGAGGACTACCTTGCTGCGGCCCTCATCTCAGGAGAGTGGACAGGTGGAAATATGCACGGAGGGAGTATGACCGGAGTGGACTGTGTGGACAAGATGGTGAAGTGGGCACAGTCCACAATGAAAGAAGCATGCGACATGGCCATGCCCCGGGTGAGGGGGCAAACCCGCGTTAATAAGTGTACTTACTGGTGGTCGGACGAACTAACGAACCTGAGGGCCGCTGCAACGGCCACCGTAAGGAAACTGTCCAGAGCCAGGAAGAAGAAGAACAGTGATGAAATAGTGCAGTGCCTGGACGCTCGAAGGGACGCAAGGAGGGCACTAACTAAGGCGATCAGGGAAGCCAAGAAGAACTCTTGGAGGGACCTGTTGGACTCCATAGAGGATGACCCATGGGGCAGACCCTATAAACTGGTATTAGGGAAGCTTAGACCTTATGCCCCACCAGTAACTGAAACCCTAGAGGTTGAAGTACTGGAGAATATCCTCTCCGAATTATTCTCAGGAGGACCGGGAATTGATGAGCCGCAGGATCCCGCACCCTCAGAGGTGGTTATCTCTGTGGAGGAGGTCTTGGCTGCCGCCAGGAAAGGAACAGGAAGAAAGGCTCCTGGACTGGATGGAATACCGGGTGTGGTTGTGCGCGCTGCGTCGACACACTGTGGGAAAGGGTTGGCACGGTGCTTCTCTGCATGCTTGTCGGCAGGAAGGTTCCCGACACCGTGGAAGATAGCGAGGCTCGTCCTTATCAGAAAGAATAGGGACGCGCCCCCGGACTCACCAGGGTCATATAGACCCATATGCGTGATTGGCGAACTGGGGAAACTATTCGAGCGGGTAGTTTTTGATCGGATCAACAGCTATCTAGAGGAGACTCGAACCCTGGCGCCATCACAGTATGGGTTTAGGACGGGAAGATCAACCGTGGATGCCATCCTCGAGGTGAAAAACTTCGTGGAGGCATCGACGCGAGACAGGAATGTCGTCATACTGGTGAGTTTGGATATCTCGAACGCCTTCAACACGCTACCGTGGGCGGTTATTGTGAGGGCGATGGAGCGTGAGAACTACTACTCACGCTCTGAGTAGTAGTTGTCACATGCTACTTGGTGAATATCATCAGGAGCTACCTGGACAATCGCGCCATAGTATACAAAGACAGACATGGCTGCGAGGTGGAAAGACACGTGTACTGTGGAGTACCACAGGGATCCGTCTTGGGCCCTACGTTGTGGAACATTGCGTATGACAGTGTCCTCCAAACCCCGATGCCAGGGGGCTCCCGTGTTGTCTGCTATGCGGATGACACGGCCCTGCTGTCATCGGGATGGGACCTGTCACAGGCCATCATGAACGCTGAACGGGACCTTGACGTAATAGTCAAGGAAATTGAGGGATTGGGTCTTAAAGTGGCACCGCAAAAGACGGAGGCCATGGCCTTCCCTGCCTCTGCCCTCCGTAGACGCAGGAATGTCCCGCCCCCTAAGATTTGCCTTAGAGGGGTTTCCGTAAAAGTTAAGACCAGGGTAAAGTACCTGGAGATAATTATAGACTCGAGAATGTCGTTCAGGCCCCACTTCGAGGCCCTAATCCCTAAAGCGGAGGGTATTCTTCGGTCCCTTAGGAGGCTTCTTCCGAACCTCCATGGACCGGGGGAGAATAGGCGACGGCTATACGGCAGCGTGATCCACTCGGTGCTCCTTTATGGGGCGCCGGTGTGGTGGCGTGCTGTCGCGGAAGACACGAGAATCGGGCGGGCTGTTCGGAGCCTCCAGAGGAAGGTGACGATCCGGGTGTGCTGTGCATACCGGACGGTCTCCTTCCATGCGTCTATGATGATTGCGGGGATTATTCCTCTCAAGCATCTGGCACCCCGACTGGCAGAGACGTATGCGGCTATTAGAGACGCGGAGGAACCTGTTCCTCCGCGTACTAAGGCGATATTGGGTGCTCTTGCCAGAAGGAGGGCAGTAGAGGCATGGAGGGCTGAGGAGATTGAGCTTCTTGAGTCCCCGGCGACAACGGGAGAACGCGTGCGGACGGCTATTGCCGAATGGTTGGCTGAGTGGATTGAAAGGCCGTTCTGTATAAGAACGACATTTCATACCACGCAGCTGATGACCGGCCATGGCTGTTTCGCAGCGTATCTGTCTAAAATTAGGAAGATGCCCATCCCGCAGTGCTTCCACTGCGGAGAGAGTGAAGATACGGCGGAGCACACCCTGGTCGACTGCCCAGCGTGGACGGATGACAGGAGTGAGTTGGTGAATGCGATGGGGGGAGGGCGGCTATCCCTTCCCGCGATTGTCAGGGTCTCCCTGACAGTTCCGGGAGGATGGGCTGCCTTTCGAGCCTTCGCTGAACGGGTTATGCGTGCCAAAGAGAACGCTGAAAGGCGCAGAGAACGGGCGCGAAAAGAGCGTGTATGTGAGCGTGCGGAAGTGCGTGATGACGGGAGTGCGAACGATAGGCCGCATAGGAGAGTAGCTCCAGTGCGACCACCTCGGGCAAGGCTCCGAGCGGCTCAGGCGGCGCCTGACTCAAGCGTCGCCTCTACATAGACGTAAGGATATGAATGGGCCTGATCAGAGCACCATGGGGTGAGGATCAGGTCAATATGTATATAGTTAGGGAGTAATTGCGTCTCCAGGGACTCGTCGGTCCCTGTTGAGTGCGCCGTAGTAGTATGAATGTGGATGAGTGAATGGATGCGAGCAAGGCGAATGCCGGCCTGGCTCACCGAGGAGGGGTACTGGGTGAATTTGTAATACGCATAAGCGTAATTCCGCCCACTCCCCCTCTCTCCTCTGCATGGTAGTAATAGGAATCGGGAGGTTTTTTAGTCGGTAGGCGATCCGTCCCTGGGAGCAATCCCAGGCGGGTTGAATCCGACACTCCCCTGAGTATCGGTCTCGGGGGGCATATGAAGGTTTTTCCTCCTGACGAAACAAAAAAAAAATGGTTGCCGGACAGTAGTCTATTGTTTTACATTTGTTTTATATTATTATGTGTCAAGAGTTACTAGTTGACGTTACTTATTTTATTTATTTCCTAAAATGGATAACTTCATATTAACATCAGATAGTGATATAGGTAAGAACAAAAAATGGTAAATCAATATTATCTTATGACGATTGAAAATATTTATTTTATTTAATTTTAAATAAATTCACACAGAAATAAAAACCATGAATATAAACAAAAGAATAATCTTAAAATCGAAGGATGAAGATAATTCCACTATGAAAAACAAATTAACGAATCGTAAAAAGAGAAGAAGAATTATAGAGGTAGAATCTTCATCAGATAAGAATATTTTTAATGAGAATTTAAATTCTGTAGAATAAAATAAAGGAAAATATATGCAACGAATAAACAAAATTAAACGAAATACCGGACAAAAGTACTATACTAAAAAGAGGGAAATTCGTTCCAGCAAAAAAATTTTAATCCAAAAATTGTAATTGCTCGAAGAAATGTATAGAACGTGTTAATGAATCACAACGTAAAGCAATTTTTGATAAATTCTGGAATATAGGTGATTTTAACATTAGAACTACCAACAGTTGTTACATATCTATTTCTACCAAACTGGTCATTTATTGGTCTGATATTTAGTTGGCAATATATAAAAATTCAAAGAAAAATTTTAAAGAAAATAAAATATGTATTATTCTAATATTGCAAGTACATGATATATACATCTATTTACATAAAAGGTAGTACTATTATTTGTTTTTTATTTAGGTTTAGTTATTATTTGGATCACCACAATTTTTGCATAAAAAAATTTTTTTCAATGTACATTTATCACAAACATGTTTTTTACAGCCAGCACATATATTTATAGTTTTATTTTCATTACAAAAACCTATTTGGCAAGTTTTTCGTATATTAGAACTCTCGGGGCTCTTCAAGAGGTCATTCAAGTTTTCCAGTTCAGATGGATCTTTATACTCTGTGTTAAGTTCTTCTGCTAATTGAAACAAAAGATTGATGACTGTCTTGTTTCGTCCTTTCCCAAATACGGGAACCTATTTATTATAAATTTATTTTGGAGATCAGATGCCAACCAAAATTTTATTCCGAACTTATCAGGTTTATTCGGCATATACTGCGTGAATCGGCATCTCACTTTGCTTGGGAATAGTTGTTCGTCGATTGTAATATTTTGTCTTGGTATGTAACAATTCTGGCTATTTTCAATGAATGAATACCAAACATTTGAAATCAATGCAAATTTATCCGTTTGCAATCGTACACTCCGTTCATTTCTTTTATCGAAGCGGATAAATTTTAAAATATCCATAAACTCCTTTCTATTCATAGTTTTCGAAAAAAACGCTGGTCCCCACTTTTTAGACCATAAATAAGATAATTTCAAATTCTTAGCTTCATAAGAACGACGTGCATATAAAATTGCAAGAAAAGCGTAAAACTTTTCTTGAGATAGATCCCACTTTTCACCAAAAACTCTAAAAGCTTCTAGTTTTGTGCATGCTTTAATATAATCCATCATTCATCGATTAATTATAAAAAAAAAAAAAGCACTACTTACAGTGCCCTTCATTATGCTTCGTTTTGCATATGCTGTGGGTCCAATTACTGCTTTGAAAATGCTATTTATTGATCTCCTTCCTGAAGTGTATCCAGCTTTTATTTTTGTCCAGATAGTTCCATCAGGAGCAATTTCAGTTTGTTGACGATCATTCTCATCCGAAGATGACGACAATCTCAAAAGTCTTCTTGATCTACGAACATTCAGGATGTTCTCTTCTTCACTATTGCTGTCTGAGGAAACACACACTTCTTCTTCTGATTGATCCTCTGAAATATCTGCTGATCCAATCTCAGGGTCAAAATCACCTTGGTCGTTATCGGAAAAGTCTTCTCTTATATTTGTTATGTTCTATAAAATTTTAGGTATTTTCGGACGTCTTGGCATTTTTAGGGTAAAGTTTCTGGATAAAAATATTCTAAATATATTTTCCCTTATTATAATAAAAATATTCACAATTTACTTACGTTTCAAGATACGATAACTTTATAAATTGAAAGAAATATATTCAGCAAAATTGTCCACAATATTGAAAGTATTTCAACCGTATACAACTGCCAATAAAAAAATGACTGAATATTGTACTGAGTATAGGTATTTTAACTGTATACAACAGTTACCAATAAGAAAATAAAAAAGTATCACAAAACATAAAAAAGTATCACACAGAAACATTAAAAATACCGACCGGTCAAAATGACCGGAAAGTAATATTCGTTTCTGCGCATGTCGATATTTGATTGTGATTAAAAATAAAAACTTGTTAAAAATTTATTCGTTTGAATTTAATTTAAGAAAGCGACATTCGTAAATTTTCAAGTTGCATTTTCATTTGCCACGTAAAGATAAAAACACTACCACATACAGAAGTAAATACTATCAATATCTTGTAATTTTAACAATGTAATTAACGTCTAAAATTAAAAATACTACTTCTCTCTTGTATCGTGTCATTATTTGTAAACAAAAATTGGATTAATATGAAGTATATTTTAAGTGATATTTGATTCTTCAAAATTGAAATTAAACGATTTTTACATTTGCAGCTCGTAAATATACATTATTTTAGTTAAATTCGCCTAAAACAAATTTATATAATCAAATTACATATTGATAAATCAGTAGAAACATTGCCAGACTTGATATAATTAACTTAAATTTTTTAATTGACAAATATACTAATAATTTAATTAATTTTCTCGAAACACGAGAAAATAAACTTACACCACTTTCAAAATAAACGGTCCATGTGACATCATTTATTACCCTACTTAATAATTTGTCTGATAATTCTGTATGACTATTAACTCGTACGAGATAAAGAAAATTAAAAATAAAAGAATTAAAAGTGTCCCTGGTAATAAAATTTACAAATACTTTGCTCTTTATTATATTTCGCAAATCTTCGAAACACTCGATCTAATTGCATATTTATATAATAAATTAGAATCAGATATTCTATTATATTAAATTGAATAAAAATAATGCAAGATTAAATGATAAATCATTAAATTTTGTATATTTAACGGTTTATTTTAATTTATTATAATAACTATATTATTTAATTTATTATAATAATTAATAATAAAAAATTTATTTAATTTATATAATTAAATTATATAAATTTGTGTAATTGATATTTCATGATAAGAATTATTTAATATATTTTAAGCTTATGTATTTCTGTTCTGAAAATTTCTTTAAGTTAAATAAAATAAAATTTCTTTTATTTTTTCTTTCTTTTTTTGTAATAATTCATATCAAAATACGGTTTTGTTATAAAATTAATATGGATTACTTTTAATTCAATTAATTGAATTATAAAATTTTTATTTTATGTAAAAATGAATTTAATATTAAATTTAATAAATTTATTAATTTGAATAATAATTAAAATATGTACAAATTGTTCGTTAATTTTAATAAAATGAAATTAATTAAATATTCATAAATATCGAAAGTATCATCAAAAATTTAGTGTGTATGTTAATGCATACGAAATAAATCGTTTAAAGCAATTAATAAGAAATTAGTTACATAAAAAGTATTACCTTTAATATGGTCTTTTACAAATATTCTTTTATTTTGATAATTTCACAATTTCCTTTAATCTCAAAACAAACAATGATGTTGTATTACGTACTGTACGTATTCTTTTTATTTTTTCCTCGTCTATTTTTTATTTACTAGTAAAAATAAATAAGAAAACATGACTAAATCATTAATCCAAAAATTTTCTACCAGTGTTTCTCAACCTTCGCGGTTAATATATTTGTTTGCAATAGTACCATAGCTCAAATGTTTATAACGTAAATACGATTTTTAAGAATCTAATTAAACTTGTAGTCACTGTATATTATTTAAGATATATAGCTGTTACTACGTACTCGCAAAAACAATCTACGAAAAATTTCGGAAAATCTTTTAGAAATTAATCACGTTTCTCGCTTTAGCCTAAAGTAGCAGCTATTTCAAATTATATTCTGTGAACACTGAACACTCTGGCGTTATGAAGTTGTATCTTCGTATTTTTTTTTTTTTTTGTTTATTCTATTTACTTCATTAAAACATAAAAAATCAAGACTTTTGATAATTTCAATCACAATTTATAAATATATAACCTCAAAATCTGTACACTGCAACTGCATTGCATTCGTAAACTTTTAAATATCGATTTTAAGTGCAAGAAGAGATGTGATTGGTCGGATATTAGACGTAAGCAGTGAGAATTTCATTATTATGATAATTTTTATCAATATGGCTTACGTTTTACGTCGAAAAATGTAGAAGGGAATAGTCATTTCTGATTGGTAGATTTCATTGCGGCTTAATTATTAAGTTTTAGATAGATGTATGTGCAATATAGCCTTTACACTACATCGAATTATCTCATACTTACGATGAAGCAGCGTAATGCCGGTGACTCCATCATAGCAAAAGGGTTAATAAAGAAACGCCATTATCAATGGCTTCACAATATGGAAGGTCAAAATAAGCATTTAATAAAACGTCCGATCGACATTGAAATCATGCATTTTACGTTACGACTTTCTAACATCTTTTCTTCTTTTTCGTTAAAATGAAAGTTATTTGCAAAATTAATAATAACGTGATTAATACTATAATAAGCATGCGGTAAATATATTAAGGGCTATCATTAATTGTAATAACAATGATTATGATAATGATGATAATGATGATGATAAGGAGGAGGATGATAATAATAATGATGATGATGACGATAATGATTATAATGATGATGATGATGAAGATGATGATCATAACGATGAAATTAGCAATAACATATTTTTTTCCAAAATCACATACGTTTTCAAGTAAAAAATATCTAATAATTACTATAATCGAAGGTGATGTTGATGATGACAGTAATAAAAAGTGTGATATTAACACACAAATCAATGTTATTATATAACATAAATTATCTCGACGAAGATAAACGAAAGAATTGGATGATATCACTTCGTGATTACAATCGAATAGAGGATAGGTCATTTATACATATTATCCGAAAGGCCCCATTCGATGTGCATGTAATTTTAGTAGTCGCCATTTTATATAATGCACTACACACTTACGCGCTAAATTCTTCAAAAATTACAAAAAGCACCATATATATATATTATGTCCGAAATTTTTTTTGCACTCCGCCAATTTTCCAAACAGAAGAGGCTCCGACGATCCTTATTATTTCGTAATAATTCAAAGGAAATTATAATTTAATTAAAGAAGCGGCAACGAACGTTGACGTTGCGCGTTCTTTTCTATAAATATTTTTTTCTTTTTTTCTTTTTTTTTACAATATCCAATCGCGTTACAAATTCAACGACAGGGAAATCTTTTACAGTGCTTAAAATAATTTCTTCAAATATCATTTTATTTCAATTAAACTTTTTTACTTTTTCTTTTTTCTTTTCGCTAATCCTTTTCATTTCTTCTCTTTCTTTCTTCCCTCCCTCTTATTTCGTACTTAAACGTTTCGCGCATATTATTTTAAAAAGAAAAAAAAAATAAAGAAAAATAAAGAAAGAAAGTCGAGGAACAAATATTCTCTCTGTATAATATTATATGTATATATCTTTCAACATTCCATCGTTTATTCGAGCTTCTTAGAAGTACTCCGTACGATCGTAAATAATATACACGCTGAATTATCCTATTTTACATCCATTATTTTTTCTTTTTTTTTTCTTTTTTTTTTTATTCTTTTTTGCAATTTTCTTTTTTTTCCTTTTTTTATTATTATTATTATTATTATTATTATTATTATTATTATTATTATTATCAATATCATTATTTATTATTATTATTATTTATTTATTTATTTATTTATTCATTATTATTATTATTAATCCACGAAAACCTAAATATCGTTTCTTATTCGAAATTCTTTTCGTAAATTACAATAAAAAGAGCAAAGAACCTTGTTTGAGATTTCATTTTGCATTTGAATTTTCTAAGGAATACCGTTGCAACTTATTCATCCATAAAATGGAAGTAGCATCAAAGCTGAATATCCATAATATATACAACGAATATTGAATATGTACGATTATGCATATAAAATGGATATTCTTTTTCTTATCGGTACGAGTGCTATTTTTCTTTATTTTTCTTTCTTTTTTCCTTTCCTTCTTTACTTATTCGTTAGGCAGTATAACAGCGGCTGTTATATTTAATTAAATCCCGTTAATTACAGGATTTACATATTATAAATCATTTATATCGGACTTCGTATGAATTTCATGCGTGTGAGTGCGTATAATTGTCCGTCATCTGATGGTTATAAATGGCGGCCTCCTGAAATGAAATATTTTTTTTTACGGAAGCCCGTAAATTGTTACTCTCAATTCAATTTGGTATTCCCTTAATAATTATTAATATAATAAAAATTGCGTTGGATTTGACATCGTCAAATTATTAATAACTCTTTGCATCTTATTCGTAAATAACGTGCGCTTAATAATCTTTGATAATCTCTACTACCAAATTCGATTACGTGTTATAATTTTTATTTGATATTTTCTTTGCATCCTCTTTCTTTTATTTTCTTTTCATTTTTTATAACTCTTACGGTTTTTTCTTTTCTCTTCCTTTTGTTTTCTTTTCTTTTTTTTTTTTTATATTTTTTCATTTATTTTTAACGTAGAATCATTGAACACAATAACAGTATGCACAACCTACGTATTTGCATTCTTATCCTTTTTGCAATTCTTCATTAGAATGAGATTTGTCGCTTCGACTTCATTGCCGTAAGTAAGTACATTTTGGATTTGTTGCTTGTGCTTGGAGGAGAAAGGGGAAAAAAAAAGAAAGAAAAAAGAAAAAAAGAAAAAAAGAAAAATGAAAGAGAAAAACAAGAACAAAAACGGATATAGCTTATAAAATATTATGATCTACATCATAAATGTGATAAATATTTTAAATGTTCTCATTTAATCGAAAATTGACGTATCCATTTTCTCTCAATTTCTCTATTTATCTTATATATCAATTAAATAATATTATTTCACGATAATTTTGTATTTTAATATTTGCGAAGGGCATAAAGACGTGGAGAGAAATGTCCACGTTTAGAGCGGTCAACAGAGCAAGGCGGCGGGAATGGGGAGAGGGGGGAGTTGGAGGAAGTGGAGGAGGAGGAGGAGGAGAAAGCGCGTATAATCACGAATAGCCTGCGCAACACACTTATTACTATACAAACCTAATAATACGCACTTTTCGTAAATAATTTATTCATTTAATGCTCTCCTAACGAAGAATAGTTTGGATGCGCGTATCCACGTATATATGTATGTATGTATGTATGCATCTAAATCAAAAATGTTTCAAGATCGCTTTGCGTTTCGTTCAAATTGATATACATTTCAATGTTCGGCTCGAGGTAAAATATCATATACAAAGAATTATATATATATACATATATATATGTATATATATATGTATATAAATATATATATGTATATAAATACATGTATATATATATGTATGCATGTATGTATGTTTGCATATATGTATGTATGTATGTATGTATGTATGTATGTATGTATGTATGTATGTATGTATGTATGGATGTATGTATGTATGTATGTATGTATGTATGTATGTATGTATGCATGTATGTATGTATGTATGTATGTATGTATGTATGTTTGAATGTATGTATGTATGTATGTATGTATAGTTTCATCGTGTTGGTACCGTTTAAAATGATATCGTATTGGGACATGAATTCAATGCCTTATTTCTCGTCAACTTGTAATCGTTTTTAATCAGAAATCATATCCCAATACAGATTTACAAAATAGAAATATATATATATATATATTTCTATTACAAAATATATATATATATATATATATATATATATATATTTTGTAAACAATTCGGAAATAATTTGTAATACTGCACATAACATCTAAGCCTTCACAATGCTCGTAATATGTAAGCCTTGTCAATTCTAAATTTATAAAACTTATTATACGTGTTGTAGCCTATAAAAAGAGCGGGAGTTGGGAAAAAACGCGATGGACAATATACCTTTACAAATAAGCGATAATTAATAATATAGTAAACATAATAATAATAATAATAATAATAATAATAATAATAATAATAATAATAATAATAATAATAATAATAATAATAATAATAATAATATTAATAATAATAATAATAATAATAATAATAATAATAATAATAATAATAATAATAATAATAATAATAATATAATATTTAAAAAAAATAAAAAGAAAAGACATATAACGCCGCGAAACAACACGACCGATCTCTCATAATAAATTCGGCTCTTAGAAATATCGACTTTTACATTAAAACTATAATAAAGAAAACAAACAGAATCGCCCACCCGGGAAAATATGTAATCTACGTCTGGCAGTAGAAGACTTTTCTCGCTGCTAAGTGACTCTGTCTATATTTTCATATAATAGCAACTTGAAAATAAATTTGTAAGAGATTAATATACATATATATATATGTTTATATATGTACATATATATGTATATATGTATATGTATATATGTTTGTATATATATATATATATATGTATGTATGTATGTATGTATGTATGTATGTATGTATGTATGTATGTATGTATAAGTTTTGGTTTTATAAAATTGAATTTAATTTACAGTATCTCTTAAATGTAAATGTGTATCCTCGATCGAATAATCAAAATTACATTACTCTAGCTCATAATAACTTAATAACAGCTTACAGCTCAGCTCCGTCGTTAATGTTTTCACTTTTATACGAACGACGACGAACGCCTTTTTAATATATTTGCACATGCTTTTATAATTAATACACGACCCTGCCACTTTAACAAACTCTCTCTCCGTAATCATTCGTTTAAATCTATACTCGCCTCTTATCGTTTAACTCATGCTTAAACAAGCGAATCCATCTTATCGTTGTGTTATGATATCGAGCGACAATAAAAATGGAGAGAAAATAAAATCAATTTGTACGTATGAAGAAAAAAAAAAGAAAAACATAGTCCAATAAAACTTTTTTCCTCACTTTTTTCACCTTTTCTCTATTTTTTCTTTTTTTCATTTTTTCTCTTCTTCTCTTTTTTTTATTATTCTTTTTCTTTTCTTTTTTTTGTACTTTTTTCTTTTTTGTTTTTTTTTTGTTTTTTGTTTTTTTTTCGTTTTTTTCTTGTTTTTTTTTTGTTTTTTGTTGTTTTTTTTTTTTTTTTTTGATGGAGTTAATTCGTCGTCAAAGGATAAATGCGCTGAAAGAAAGGACAAGAAGAAAGAAAAGAGAGAGAGACAATGATTTAAAAGAAAAAAAAATAAAAAAAAATCGTTCGGTCCTCTTCTATCGAAAACCTCGTCGATAAAAAAAAAATCTTCCAACAACACTCACCGATAAATAGTTCAATGACATGAAGATCTTTTATTTTATTTTTTAAATCGTTTGTGCAAACGCGTCGAAAGTTACAAACCGATGATGACGGTGACGATGACGATTATTATTACTTCTTTTTTATTGCTAACGATTAGAAAGAGAAAACAAACAAAACAGATGAAAACAGAAATACAAAAGTTATGAGTCCCGCGTAAAATGAAATTAGATAAAAACGCAGCCGTCGTCGATTTTATGCCATTTGCGGATTCTCTATTAATTTCTTGTCTTTTTTTTCTTCTTTTTTTCCCCCTCACCCTCACCTTCCTCCTTCTTCTCTTTTTAATAGACGTCATAGAAGACTTGACAAAATATGATGATCGTATCGATTTTTATCGACAAGCAACGTTTTTACACTTCTCTTTAATTCATTTTTATATGTATTTATATATGTATATATTTATGTATTTATGTATTCATGTATGTATGTATATATGTATATATGTATGTAAAAAGAGAATAGTAAGTGCTCGGGCCGAAAATTCGAAAGCTCAAAGATCGGCACAAGCTGTCATTGGTGTCTTCGACAAAGACGAGTAAAGAATATGACTAGGGCCGTCTTTGGCGAAATGTATTGTTACGTCGTATTGGTCGTCGATAAAAGAAGTCCGATACGATAAAGAAAAGAAAAAATTATAGGACTTTTAGTAAATATACTTTCGTAATATGATTCTATACATATACATATATATATATATATATATATATATATATATATATATATATATATATATATATATGATAATAACTCCTTTAACCTGTTAATCGTAAAATTCTTCAAAGAATTGTAAATACGAATGTATAAATTATATATACACGATATAACATTTTATTCGATTAAAATATAGCGACACACCGATTAAAGGGAAAGTTTTTAATTCGTTTAATATATAATAAAACGAGGAAATGATTATCAACGTAAATGTAATTAATGGAAAGTGAAAAAAAAAAAAGAAAAAACAAGTGACACACATTTATTTATATTTATTATTATTACTATTTATTATTATTATTACTATTATTATTATTATTATTATTATTATTATTATTATAATTATTATAATTATTATAATTATTATTAATTCTTGTTCTTTTGTTTTATGTACTATCGTTTAAAAAAAATTTCTCACGAGTTATAATCGTCGTCATCGGTTAACAGGTTAAAGGCACAAGCTCGTTTTGCATGCGCAAGCGTAAGAAAAAAAAAAAAAAAAAGAAAAAAATAAAACAAAATAAAATAAAATAATACGGAGGGGGGAGGGGAAGAAACCATTAATTTGATTCTTAACGATGAAGAAGGAAGGGGGTACTCGTTACTGTCTTACCACCCTCTCCCCTCTCTTTCTCAGCGAACGCGTACGCGCGCGATTGTTATCCCTTTATTTTTTTTTTAAATTTATTTTTCTCTTTTCTTTTCCTTTCTCTCTCTTTCTCTCTCTTTTTTTCTTCATTTGTTCTTTACTTTTTGTTTTAAAAGAAAAAATCTTTCTGATCCCTGTTTAATGCACCTTCGAAATGGCCTTTAAAGATCAACTATATATATATATATATATATATATATATATATATATATATATATATATATATATATATGTATGTATATATATATATATATATGTATGTATATACACATATATATATATATATATTATATCAATGGGTTAGGGGAGAGACGGAATCAAATATTAGCTAATAGAATACATCGGTGTGCGATGCTTAAAAAATTAAAAACGTAAAAATGTCACACACACACACACAACGGTACTATTATAGATTCCTTATCGTAGATACAATGCGATGGCAGTCTTGTGTCCTGGAAAGATGCTGTGATTTATTGTTCGGCCGCTTTGATTGTTTTTTTGTTTTTCTATTTTGTTTTCTTTTCTTTTCAATTTTTTGTTTTTTTTTTTGTTTTTTTTTTTTTTTCATTCCAACGTATGTGTATCGTTCTCTTTTTCTCTCTCTTTTTCTCTGTCTTTCTTGGCCTCTAATCATTTAACATTATTGGTCGTCCTGTCTTCGACTTTCCATGCTCCTTTTCTTCCTATTGGTTTACAATATTTAGCATTCGTGCTTCGCTCGGAAAAAAAATTCGTGTTCGCTTCTTCATATTAACGGTAAGTTTTTCTTCGTGGCAGTGTCTGTAAGATAAAAAAAAAAAAAAAAAAAAAAAAAAACAATGTAAGTTTCCGTAAGATAAGATAGAAAAATATCAAAAGGAGGATTTAATTAATAAAAGAAAAAGATTCAAATCACGAATAGGAAAAAAGAAAGAATTTTTATACGGGACATTTTTTAGCGGGGCGGGGGGGAAGTTAAAATGAACATACGTATAACGATTTTTTTTTCATTTTTTTTTCTTTTTTCTTTCTTTCTTTCTTTCTTTCTTTCTTTTTTATCACTACTTAACGTCCAAGGTTTTGACACGATGCTATGCATTACGACATAAGTGTATTATGTATCATATATTTCTCAAAAATCACGATGATTCATTTTTTACTGGCCTAAAAACAGAGAGAGGATGATGTTGATATGTTTTTGTCTAATAATGCAAAGACTGCAAATGCAACTAGCAATAGCTCGACTAATTCTAAGAGCGATGCTGCAATCAATCCCTCGCGCGCTAAATCTCACCTGTTTCAGCACACATTCCAACCACTTTTCTAAAACACATTTGAAACTTTTTTCTTTTTTTTTTTTTTTTTTTTAATTTAATTACGACTACTAAATAATAATTAATATAAACATTAATCTACGCGGCTTTGACATAATACTTATTTCATACTTATATAAAAGTTTATTCATAATAATACGTTGTTTTGTTCAATGAACAAGAGAGATAAGGTCGCTGTAGTTTGAAAATTATTCTATAAATATTCTATTTCAATCGTGTTTTTTTTCAGAACAACGATAGCAATGATGTTCAAATTTTTATCCTTTAATAATAGTCGATATATTTCGTAAACAATGTCTATTACGTCACTCATTGTTATTTATTTTTCTTAATCGAAATTATGTAAGAATTAAATTGAAATTATTTATAAAGATAGGAAACTATATAAAACAATACTTATATACATATATTTATGAACAATAATATACGTATAATATATAATATATGGACACTTTCCTTATTTTTATAACTGCTTGAAAAAAGTTATGAAATCTTTGATAAATTTGATTTATTTTCGTGTATATTATTTTTCACAATATTAAAAAACATGTTTTAATAATAATTCAGTAAATATCTAACCAATATTAGTAAAAAAATAATGATATTTTTTTTCATTTACATATCCACTGTATGCTCTTATGATCGCGTTTATGAGTCCTGGCATCTTGGTTATTAAATTTTCTAATATCTCACTTTCATTATTGATCCGTTCTGCTTGTAAAATTTCTCAAAAATGTTTCTCGGACATTAGACATTATTTTCTAACCTGTATGTCCAAGTGATCTCACAGTTTTTCAATGGAATTCAAATCGTGTTATTGGGTGGTGACCCCATTCGATTATTTTTAAATTAGAATAATTTTTAATTGTTTTAAATAGTTCATATTATATATAATATTGTTTAAAGGTTTATGCTTTGTGTCGTTATTTTGCATAAATGTAAAATTATTACCCATTAAGCCTTGTCCAAATAAAATTATCTACTCTATTAAAATCTTTAACTAAGTTTCTTTCTTTAAAATACCGTTGATTTTGATCAAATCTCCCTCTATATTATTGCCAAAACATCCGCATACAATAACGGAATGACCCTTTTCGTTTAATGATGAATATCACACAATCGTAATTCTTTTTTTTTAATTAATTTGCCGACGAACGAAAACACGTCGCTTGGGTCCCAAACAGTTCAAATTTGGATTCATCGGTCCAGAATACCTTTTACCACCCTTCCAATGTCCAATTTTTATGGAAAATGTCCCACTGAAGTCTTGTTTTCTCAACAATGATTTCTTTACTGTAACACGACCCACAAAAACGAAATCGTCGTATCCCTGAACATATTAATTTCCGCAGTTATCTCAAGGACTATATATCTTCTATTTCTCTTACTGATTTTTATAATGTGTCGATCTTTTATCCTGGGTCCTTTATCTAGGCCTTCCAGACTTTTTTTTTGGTGAACAAACTCTTGTAACATCTTACTTTTGAACACTATAGCTTATGCAAAGCTTTGAAACTCTTATTTTTTTCGCAATTTCTCTTATGGAATATCTTTCTTTGGATAATACTATGATATGCGACCACATTTCTATATTTAATTCACTTTTTTTTCGCACTCGACATACTCTTTCAAGTATTCAAATCGAACTGAAATCGATAGAAATATAAAGCAGACGCTACGACTTTATCTCTCTATTTTCTGCACGTTAAATTATTGGAACTATGTCTTAAAATGATAGCAGACCATATTACGAAACATAATTCGAGGAAAAGGGAACATAAAAATCGAAGAAAATGTAATAACAAAATCTTGTAAACAGTCCGTATATAACAGAATATGAATATAATGTAATATTAAACTACTGGAAAAACTTTTATTCATTTAAACCAAAAGAATGATTAATTTTGCAATTTAATACTCTTATAACATATTAAATATATGTTTATAATGAGGTTTATCGAAAAATATCGATAAACAATAATAATATGCATTATATTTCACGAATTTCTTAAAATTAGTAAAGTGTCCACGTATTTTTAAATGGTATACCTATATATTATACGCATACTTATATATGTACCGATAGATAAAAAAACAATACTATATACGTGTGTTTAAATTTTGAAACGTATCAAAAAATTTATCAATTGCTATCATTGCTCAGAAATTGACTTTCTCGTTCTTTCATAAATTACACATATTCTTTTTCTTTTATGGAAGAAATATATTAACACGACAATTTAATATGACATAGACGCATAAGAGGAATATGTCCTTGTCATGTTATAGAATTTGGAATCTAAATTGGAATTGGATTCTTTTTTTCAAACAGAATTATTTTGATTATACGATTTAAGGAAATTCGAAGAAGGATTTGGTTAAATGGATATATAATAAATAAAAAAAGAAAAAAGAAAAAAAAATAAAATAAAAAAATAATTGAAAATATTATGTTCAAAATACAAACCTTCGTTATGGCTACCTACGCCTCGACCGACTTCTTCTTTTCCTTTTTCTTCTTAAGAAATGACGGCGTCCTAAGGCCCTTCTTCTTCTTTTTCTCCTTCTTCGGCGATTCCTCGCTAACGCTCACGTCCTGCGACATGGAACCCTTAACACGGAAGGTCCCAACCGTAACCATAAACCTTTCCGCATGCACATGCGCAACGTCGTCAATATGGTTTTAGGATCCCTCAGTGAATCTCATTAAGATCAATTTGTTTATTTCTTTTAATTGATTATGTTAAGATTCAAAAATTTTTAATAGCTCACTTTAAGAAAGAAAAAAAAATAAAAAGAAAATTATACTACGTATCTTTTTTTATAATTTTAACAAACAACAAATATTTTTGAAGTGATGGAAGTTATAGAGCCATTATTAAAATGTCGAATAAATAAAAAGAGAGAAAGAGAGAGAGAGAGAGAGAGAGTCCTTGGAGATCCTAAAACTTTCTCCTTCGATTGCATTCGAATCATGCATATTAGCACTATTGTATAGGCAATGAAATGGCGCTTTGAATGAAAGAATGGAAACAAAAAAAAAAGGAAAAAGAAAGGATAAATAGAAAAAATAGAATGAAACAGGAACATCTATGACGAAGCTTCGAGCTTTGTAAAAACAAGCAGCTAGGGTTGCTCATGTAACTATAGCTTTCTTATATACCGCGTTCTCGAACAGAAATTCCAATTGCATGTTTTTTTTTTCTTTTCTTTTCTTTTTTTAATTATTCACACAGCTGTCTAAAGTCGTAGAAGATCCTACAATAACGTCGATGCGCTTGCAAGCATTTGCAATCTATATAGTTCTTTGTCTTTTTCTTGTCATTTATGTTTTCTTTTTTTTTTGTTTTTTTTTTTTTTGTTTTGAATGTAATATGCCGTATGATATATATATATATGATATGACCACAGGAGCCACGATGAATATAGTAGACTGGAATGGAGCAGGCATGAAAGTAAGTATGCATTTTGAGACATTAAAAAAAAAAAGAAAAAAAAAAAGAAACGAACGAGACAGAAACACGATGTAAATGTTATTGATTGTGAACACCATGACAATGAATGAATAAGAAAATGAATTTTTGTTATTCAAAAAGCTCTGAGAGAAAAAAAAAATTAACGAGAAGCCAAACACCATAAATGCTTCTCACACTGATCATAAACGTTAAACATAGACACGTGTATTAATTTTCACATTTAGAGAGAGAGAGAGAGAGAGAGAGAGAGAGAAGAAATTAAAAAAAAAAGAAAGAAAAAAGAAAAAAAAAGAAAAATAAATAAAAAGAATGAATATTTAACGAACCTCCTTGCTACTTTGAGAAAATGTACTGTGATGGGCGTCCGAGTGATCGCCATTTACGGTATTTTCTCCTGAAACACAAAAGTTATTTTGTTTTAACGAACATTCATATAGCTTTCGTCGATCGATTTCAAAAAGAAAAACAAGCAAAACGATCGCACATATTAAATTATAAATATTAATTCTCGGATAATCTATAATCTTGTTTTATTTTTCATTTTTCTTTTTTTTTTTTCTTTATATATATATATTAAGATTTTTCTCTTTATATATAGATATGTATATATGTATATATATATATATATATATATATATATATATATATATATATATAATAATAATAATAATAATAATAATAATAATAATAATAAATTTGTTGTCACATTGAACTTGTACTATGGAACAATTTCTAAAATGTATAAAAGGAAATTTTTCAATTATATATCTCCGAGAATTAAGATTAATATAATAATTAATGTTAATAAAATATTAGCCATTGGATAAATAAGCGTACCGATATAATCGCAACTTACCTTACAAATATGCAGGATAGTGTTATTGTAATTGATGTTTTTTTTAGATGATTGTGTTCATATAGCTTGTTACCATAAATTGTGTTGTGACCCTTAACCTCTTTCCCTCTCCCCCTTCCACTCTCTTTCTTTTTGTTTGAGTAGATTCACCAAGGATCGTGCAAAGGACAAGGTAGCACGTATATTTCGATCGAAGCGTTGGGATATATTATAATGTAGTACGTATAAAAAAAGAAGCAGTATAATCTCAAAACAAATTAGGAACATTAATTACCCGTATACACACCTGTGTGTGTGTGTGTGTGTGTGTGTGTGTGTGTGTGTACATTATATATATATATATATATATATATATATATATATATATATATATATATATATACAAATATAAATATCTGTAGTAAATTTTGAACACTATATATCTTATGCTGTTTTATTTAAAAACCAAGGAAAATTTACGTGAACTATTATATTAATCTGTTGCATTAGAGGATACCAGAATGACGCCATTATTTCAACGCAAAATCAAAATTTTCATTTCATAATATTATTACGATTAAAAACAAATTAAATGATTTTCGAGAAAAGTATGTATTATGTATTTTTTAACTGTACAATAAAATAAAAGGATTAAAAAAGAAAAAAAAAAGAAAAAAAAGAAAAGATATTCGGATACAAAGATTTAACCTGTTAACCGAATAGTTAATCTCTCGCGATGAGATTTCACTTTTGTCTTCGTAAAAAAAAAAAAAATAAAATACGTTTTATTTCTCATTCCAATTATAAAAAAAAAAAAAGAAAAAGAAAAAGAAAAAAAGAAAAAAAAAGATATACATATACACATGTATAGCTAAATTCTTCATTTTATAACTTATTGATCCCCGTTAATTGTATACAATCACCATTTTATGCTATTTAATAGCTATTTAAATAATAAATGATAATCACTTTTTTTCCCCCATGACGAATATACTCGCTATAACCAAAGGGAAAAAAAGAATATTTAATTTATCCGAAGTTTTCTAATCTTCATCTTAATCATTTTATTTCTAATGAAAATAAATTTTATGAATTCACGTTCAACGATATTATCCCTCGAAAATATTTTCCGGTTAACAGGTTAAATATTTGACACTTTTTGTCATTTTCTTTTCTTTTTGCAATGTTTTTTTTTTCTTTTTTCTTTTTTCTTTTTTTTCCTCCGGTTATCTCTGAAAATTCGAATTTAAGAAAATCTCACATGGTTTCGACGATTTACACATTCGTCGACAATAAAACGAATTAAATTGAGGTATGACAAATTATCCTTGTAAGCGTGTAACAAAACTATGTGCAAAAGGATAATCGTAACGAAACATGCAAAACGTACAACAACATATTTGTCCATCTTGTATTACAAAAATACCACAGGAATTCGCTAAAAGGGACAAGAAACGAAATAGAAAGAAAAAAAAAGAAAAAAAAAGTAAGTACTCCTTAAGCAAAATTGTTCATCAATGTAAATGTTTTAAGACACAACATAAACGTAATTTATTATTCTTATCATAAAAACAAGGACGCATAAAGCATCTCCGTATTAACTAAATATATCTATGTACATTAATATAACTAACTTGAGATCCTTGAATTTGATATAATGAAAAAAATAATAAAAAAAGAATAATAATAAAAATAAACAAAAACAAAATAAGGAGAAAAAGATAATAATTGGCACGTACATTCGTGCGATAGAAAAACATAAAGAAACATAAAAAAAAAAAACGCGCTCCGTTACACATTCATGCTAAACTATCAAAAAACGAGAAAAGAAACAGAAAAAAAGACAAAACAAAAAAGAAAGAAATATAGAAAACGTAAATAAACAAATTGATATCTTTTCTTAACTATCGAGCTTTATCTATATCTTATCGCTCTATACGTATCAAAACTATATTTCTAATCTGTCGTTATTCTTCTCGTGAAAAGAAAAGAATGTTACGACATTTTATCGATAAAAATTAGAAAGTGAAGATAAACCGTAAAAGTGAAACGTCAATCAGGAAAATGTATGTGGTCATGCGAACAATAGAAAAAGAGAAAGGAAAAAACAAAAAAAGAAAGAAAGAAAAAAAAAAGAGAGAATTTGAAAAATTAAACTCAAGATAATTCTCATTGCTCCGAAATGAGAGAACGATCGTCGTGGGTGGATTCGATTAAAGAATTGATACTATTCAGTTTCATTCCTGATACCAATCTATACAAAGAAGAATCCTCGTATCGTGGAAGCACGTGAGATCCATTAATATCATTTTTATCGAAATAAAATGATGAATCTTTTTGAAAATTCTCGTTTTTCGGATTAATTATCTCGTCGAGACAGGCGAGTTCTTCGACATCATTCTTCGTAGAGAAAATAATTGACTTAGAGTTCATCGGTTTAACATTTTCCGTCGTTTCAAGAAGGTCATTAGTAGATAGTACGTCTTCATCCTTAACGGACGTAAAACAATTTTTAGAATCAATGTAGATTGGCGATTCTGAGGGTGACTCAAATTCGTTACAAATGATATACGTAGCATCCGAAGAAATGGATACACGATCAGCCGAATCGTTGAAATTCGATGGATTTGAACATGATGATGGCCTGTCGGACGTATTGTATTCGCTACTATCGTCCTTGCAAGTAAAATAATCCATCGATTTAATTGATTCCTCGCCGGCACTGATGTTTATATTTTCCCTTTCAACAAGTGACGTTGTCATTGTTGTCGTTGTTGTTGTTGTTGTTGTCGTTGTCGTTATCGTTGTTATCTCGTTCCTATTTTCCGATCTTTCCAATGAACAATCGATGCAACACTCGGGACAAGTATCTATGAGAATGCTGGTAATTTCCTCGTTAAATGATTCATTGCTATTCTCTTCCGTTATTGGAGATAAATCACGATATTGATGATCATTTCGAGAATCATCGAATGAAATATCATTCGAGTTTACGCTCTCATTATTGAACATCGTCGTTTTATTGTTTGTTAAGATCCATCCGTTGTTTGATCTATATTGTTTCGTACTTTTAACCTCATACGTGTTAACTGTGATATCTTCGAAGTTCTTATTGTGGTGATGATGATGATGATGATGATGGTGATGATAGTGATGATGATCGTGATCTGAAAATTTCAAATTCGTTTGACAATCGACATTAATGTTTCTTTCCTCGTTTGTAAGTTCAATCTCGCTGTGTTTACGTTTACGCGGCAAATTAATTGTTTCCTTGAATGAATTATTTTCTAAATCCGATTCGGATCTCTCCACTTGAAAATTTAACGTTAAAACGTCGTTCTTCGATCGATCGGTTATAGAACAAAATTCAAGAACGACTTCTTCGTTCAATGGTATCTTCTTTTTCGAATGATTTTCCGCCGTTATCAATCTAACGTTACGATTTTCGTCAATGTCTTCATCGTAAATATTTTCTATTTTATCAAGAATATTATCATCGATATCATTTTTGTTATGAGAGTCATTAACATTTTCATTTGACTTCCCTAAGGAACGATGTTCAAGACAAGTACATTTTATTAAAGTTTTATCGATAACCGATGAATCAGTCATTAGATCTATTGATTTTATCATCGAACATTCTTCATTATTATTGTTATTAATTGTTTCAATAACGTCGTCACTTGACTCGTTTAAAATTTTCGGTCCATTAATATACTCCTGATGATCAATCCTCGTAGTCGAAAGAAAAACTTTATCTTCTTTGTCGTGCCGATCAATTACGTGATGTACAAGCTCATCGATAACGATCAAATTTGATTCCGTAGAAATCGTACTCTTCGGGGATACATTTATGTTAAATGTAATACGAGATGCCTCTTCGATAACCTCATCCACTATATTCGTTGCCTCTACGTATGTTTGATTAACATCGAGTTCTGCTATTATTTGATTAACGCTAGTGTTCATGTCCTCGTTAAAGGATACACCGAGAAAATCTTCCAACTCCTGAATCGTACCCGTCGGCAATTCTAATATATCCGATCCATTATTAGATGATTTTTCGTTGTAATCGATGAACGAATTATCGGTGGAATCGTCCTGATGAATATTTTCCATGGATGTACATTTCGATGTAATATTTGATTCGTTCACTCGTTTCATCGTTCCATCCGTTTGATTATCATCATCGTTCGCTAGCCTATTAACGATGTTATCGACGTTGTCATTATTATCATTACCGACCATCATTGATACATCATTCGACGGTGTCAAACTATAGATCAAGCTCATGTTCGTCGAATCCAAATTATATTTCACCGATGCGTCCGTCACTGGTAAGGCGTTTAAGCTAGCACGAGATGGCAAAATTTTATCGTTTATACATTTTATTACATCGCCTAGATTGTCCCAATGATTACGATCGTACGATACCACGTTGTTCTTCTTCGAAAATGATAAACAGGATACACATTGACAATCATCCTCCCAGAAAAATTTATTTTCGCTAGTGTAAATTATATCCTTCCCTTTTGTATCATTCTTGCGACAAGTTAAATCCGCTTGATCATCATCCATCTTACATCCAGATGAGTCTAATATTTTTTCATTTATCAAATTCTTTAATGTTCTATCATCGGATTTCTTTATTAATGTACCATTTTCTGTGATCTCACCATTATGATTACATACATTATAAAGTAATTCTCGAGTCACATCATTAGATCTATTATCATCATTTCGATTGTTAATAAATTTATCAAAAAATTTTGCTCGAGTAAATTTGTTCCTTTCTTTTCCTTGAATCGCACAGTTCCCACCGTTCAGCATTCTCTTCTCGTAATTATCGAAGAACTCGCGTCTCGCTTTAATACGAGTCAAAAAATTCTTCAATAATCGCGTTTCATTGTTGTTACGAGTATCTGCGACTTGTTTACCATTGCTCTCGTCGTTAACTGTCTTAAGCGGCTTCCACGTCGCGTTCCACGAACGTTCGATCAAGATGGGTTTCATACGTTCTGCGACGACTGAACTGCGAACTACCTTTAAATGCGGATTATCATGAAGCTCGGGAGATCGCCAGCCTGAACGAACACTAGCACTGGATTCGCTGCCGCAACCGCTTGATAGAGCACAATCTGTAAAATGACATTGTCCGAAGACATACGAATCTCAGTTTCTAAAAAACAGAATTCTTTTCTTCCACGTTCAAAATCTATTTGCTCCAAGAGTAGTACGATTGTGACCTCGTTATGATCACGGATCGCTCACACCATCCTCTCAGATCACCCCTGTTTTCACTCTATAATCCCATTTAAAATAAACAATAACATTTTTGAAATACTTCTATATGTTTTTGATCAACTCCGTATTATCATACGTCTCGTACTAAAAAAATCATTCTCTCGCTATGGTGAAAAAAAATAAATAAATAAAAAAATAAATAAATAAATAAATAAAAAATAAAAATAAAAAGGAAAAAGTAAAAGCATTACAACAAGCACGACGTATAAATTATTGATTTATATGCGAGTATATATATATATATATATATATATATATATATATATACGTACACACACATCATACATTTATATGTACATTTATATATATATATATATATATATATATATATATATATATATATAAATTTATATATATATATAAAACTTGATTTATTGCACGATCGCAAAATCACAAAATAATATAAATATATACAAATGATGAACGTTTTAAATTTAGCAAATCGTACCTTTTGATTTTAACATATATAAATGTATATTAAACTGTTATGAGAGAGAAAAAAAATAAAATAAAAAAAAAAAAGTAAAACAATAATAATAATAATGATGCGTGCGAACATAAAATTTGTACAAGAAACTTCGACGTGTATGTATGTATGCGGTGCAAGCGTTAGCGATCATAAAGATTCATTCTTTTAACCGTGTTAAAAGCAAAATATATTTAAATGCAAGGGGGGGAAAAAATGTTTGTACATGTTTATAATAATCGTGCGTGTATGCGTTCGTAACGTTAAAGACAAACGTGCGATCATGCGTTACCTGATACAACACATTTCCTTTCTCCTTCAACCTCACCTCTCTTAACTAAGAACCGCTTACCTTGCCTGCTAATATCACTTTCTGCTTCGATCGCAGCACGTCGCATTTCATTGAGGAACTCTGTAGTCGCATATGCTGTATGAAGAACAAACGATTACATGCATATGTCAAAATTGGAGGGGTTGGGTGGGACGGGGGGTAGGAAAAATATTCACATGCTATAGAGAATACTTTTTCTTTTTCTTTTTTGTTTGTTTGTTTTTTTTATTCTTACTATTATTATTATTATTATTATTATTATTATTATTATTATTATTATTATTATTGCGAGAAATACTTATTAATTGGGAATAATCACGAAGATCCAAACGTATAATCGTACAAGGTATGCAATTGAATAATAAACATGCGACAATTCCAAAAAATTCTAATACCATTAGATACTACTTTGCATTTCATGTCATAAATTCTAAACAGCCAAACCATTCTTGAATGGTATACAACGATTAGTTCTTTGTGAATTTTTAAATTATTTAAAATACACTTACCGTCACTTAAAACGACTTCTGGCTGACTGGGCGCAGGCACTTGTTTCGTTTCTATCCGTAAAACTCGTGGTTCTGTGGATATAAGAATAACGCTGTTAATAAATGTTCTTCTCTCTCAAATTTTCAATCGTCAAATGAGCTGTCGTTCACAAACTCCACTTTTTGAATTTTTTTTAAATTTAAATGTCAAAACATTTGATGGAGTATTCATTTGTTATATTCATAATAAATTTCCCCAATTTCCATTATTCAACATCATTAAATGACAAATTTTTTTTTTGGCCATCGAATAAAAAATAATTTATTCCAAAAGCCTATCTGATTAGCTCCTTCTTACTCTAATGTAAATCATTGCAATAATTCAATTCTAATACTGCAAGCAAGGCCTTTATACATTTTACAATGTTTATTTGAATTTATATTTTAAAAAGCAATTTATATTATTTCCTCGCTTTTTTTTTATAGAGTTAATCGATTTGGCAAGTGAGCGGCTCAAAATAGCCTATAAACATGGATTTTGTTTTTACGTGGTGGATATGTATTGTGCAGAAAAAAAAAGAAAGAAAAAGTCATGTAAAAATAGATTTAAAAAAAGTATAATATAAAAAAAAAAAAAAAAGAAAAAGAAAAAACTTTTGTTCAACGCAAGTTATAAAATAGCAATTTAAAATATAAAAATGTATTCGTTAAAAACATTTCATTTAATTTAATATATACATAAAAGAAAAATTATCAAGTGTTGAAGGTAACAAAAAAAAAAAAAAGAAAAAAAAATAACTATGATTTTTTTTGACATCTTTTACTGAACTGACAACGTGTGAATAGAAACGTATTTAAAAAATCGTGTTTAAAAAAAAAAAAATAAATAAATAAAATATCACGTAAAAAAGAGACCCAAATTTATAATTTTTTTTTTTTTTTTTTTATAATAATTATAAAAATTTTTGTATAATATTAATTATAATAAAATTTATAATTAATATTTTTTATAATAATATAATAATAAACAATGTAATTTGTTTTATAATAAAATTTTTTTTATAAATTTAATTTATAATTTCTCTTACCGTCCCTACTCTCTTCCTCGGTCTCAGACGTAACAGAGACCGGTGATTGAATCGGACTCTTGGCAGTGCTGGATTCATGTGTTGCACGACTGATGTTAAATGACGACAATGCCTCCGATTCCGACTGTGATTCGTCATCTAATTACAAAATATTCGTTATAAAGTACTTTTTTTCCCCGTTATAAAATGAAAATATTTTTATAATAAATATTCAATGCTTACAAGGATCACCCTTCTGCTTGCGCTCTACTTCCTTTTTATATTGATCTAATTCCTGATCCGTAATGGCGTCAAATGGATTCTTTGCATAAGGTGTCTTGTAAACCATTGCATTATGTTGAAATCCTCTTTGTATGATACCCTTACTGGCTGCTCCTACGAGAACGACTTGCTCTCCAGTACCACTGATCGTAGCGTCCTTGAAAATAATTAAGAGATTAATATAGAAATTATTGATAAATAGATAATGAGCTAGTATATATATATAATAATAATAATAATGATAATAATAATAATAATAATAATAATAATAATAATAATAATAATAATAATAATAATGATAATAATAATAATAATAATAATAATAATAATAATAATGTAATAACAGTAATAATATATAAATTCATATATTATATACGTACATACATATACATATATCTATATTAATATTTATATATTAATACATTGGAAATTTAAATAAATAATTTGCTATTTATAATTTCTGATGAAATTATAAATATGTTTAGAAATAATAATATATCAAGATGTTTTCTCAAAAAAACACTTTAACTAGAAAAAATCTATTAATTAATTTTTTTTATTCTTACCTACATCATTATCTATTCCTTATCAATGATATATATTAGCCAAGTGTAAAAATAAATGTTAAAATTTCTACCTGCATTTTTTTCGCTTCTTCCCACGTAACACCTTCCAATATGTGCGACTGTGGTCCAGCCGAAATTTTATCTGCTCTACGATAGTCTTTTATCTAATAAAAGGAAAAATTCATGCGTCCTTTCATTATATCAATGTAATATCTTTGAATAATTTATAAACTTAAATATATAAAAGTACAAGTATATAATTTGAAAGAGAATGTTATGTCTTACTGTTATTAGAATTATCTCATAAAATAGTATAAATATATATATTTACTTACCTGTTGTTGGATTTGTTTGAATTCTTTCGGATTAGTGTTTTTAGGTACAAACTGGAGAGCACCATCGATCTTCACCGGAGTACTGCTATGGGTCGGAGATCCATCGGACACCCACTGCACACAAAACCAGAGCATTAGAGAGTTGACCCCCTTTCATATATTTTACCAATATAATTTTGTTTTTTTTTTCTCTTTTTTTTCTTTCTTTTTTTTTTTTTTTTTTTTTTTTTTACCAATAAATGATACATACGGTTGCGCAGTAAAAAATAAAGTACTGCATGTAATGTGTGCCTGCATTGCATATTTTTTTCTTTAAACTATATAACAAACATTACTTTCTCTTTGGACGCTCATTGTTTTAATATTTTCGAATAAGAAATTTATAATAAAAAGAAGAAAAAAAATAAATATATAAATCAATCAATCAATTTTAAATAACGTGTAATTTGTTCAGTATATAACTTTTTGAAATTAAATTATCGTTATCAAATGCCAACTGTATTAAACATTTGAAGGGTCATTTTACCTGGTTTTGTAAATGCAGTGGATGTATACCGAGGTCATGGAGAATTCGTTGACACGACCGACCAACAGGCACACATTCATACAGGTTTCAATCTGACGAACTCTATTATTTTCTACAGAACATACATGATGTATCACAGAAGGAAAAAAAAAAGAAAAAAAAAAAAAAGAAAGAGAGAAAAAAATTAATGCATACTAATATAACGTGCAAATGACATAAAAAATGACTACCCGTCTATTTTGATAAACTTTGATGAATATAGATCATCAATCTGCAATTGTACATCACACCCGTGCACGCATCATTCTTTAATTTTGACTAATTTATATATGTATGTTTCGAACAATTAAAATATTGTTGAGACATGTTAGACAACGGATTAAACTTTATTCGATCATGAATAAGCTACAGAAGACAAAATGACGCACAATCCTACATATATATGTATATGTATATGTATATGTATATTATATATACACTTACATATGTTTATAATCATTTAAGTATTATGTACTTCACATCTATCCAGCATTCACTGATAAGAATATTTACTTTGTGCTCCCTTTCTATATCGGATATACTGAACTACTTCTTTGTAACGAAGTATACACAAGTTACATATTTATAATTTTAATAAATATTATAATTTTCATCGCACATATTGTAAAAACGTGATTCGATAATGTAGTAGAACCTATGTAAAAAATAAAAAAATTGTTATAAATGAAATTGTTACAAATTTGAACTTGAACTAGCTAGTTGAATAAATTATTAATTATTTGAGTTATTTTAAATTCTAGAAATAAATGTATTATATTCTGCAACATATTAATTCGATGTATGTCATTATAAACAATAAGATAGACGATGGTGCATCATTCTACAACATGACAATGTCTTCTGAAGTTATCTAAATATTATATATGCAAGGGATTGATCAATTTCATTTGATCTCCCATGTATAACGATATAAAATTTCACAAGATACATCCATTAACATATATTTAATATTGGATACGATATTTGTTTTATATATTAATCCATTAACTGCTTAGAATAATTTTCATTTTGCTTTTATAACTGTATAAAGCATAAAAGGACTATGCGATATATAAGATGGATATTATAATATATGAAAAAGCTAAGCTAAAAAGATTAAATGCATCATCGTTTTAATGAGATGATGCATGAATGGAATGCATAAGTATATTTTGAAAAGAATAATAAATTTTGAAATCTACTTCTTCCTTCTTCAAATTCAATGCATGTAGTAGTAATATGTACTCGAAATACATTTTAGGTTTGATGGTTGACATTATTATTAAGACAATAAATTTGTACGATATCCATAGTAACATAGATCGTACAAATTTAATATGACTTCATAAACGAAGAAGAAGAGGAGTATCGTTGATGTGAATTATTTTATAACTATTTTAGGAATATTTGGCGAGTATTATATTCCCTACGTACCATCCGCAATGTATTTAAAAATTCGCGGATACAATTATATATATATATATATATATATAACATGTATGATCTTTACAAAGATCTGTGAACACAAATTTTCATTGAACGATCGGAATGACGACTTTTTTAGCTGCGTTGAATTCATTTCTTATATATGCATATATATTATTTATATATATGCGCGTATGGCATTTAAATGATATATTGATTTAATTTATAAATGTTTACTCGTTTTTATTCTCAAAAGTAATAACTTCTACCTTTGTAATCTTCTTCGGATCAGGAGTACCAGTTTCCAATATCTCCACCTTTTGATAAACATTCGGTGAATTTAACCAACGTGACCTATCTGTACCTTTACGACCACCTTTCCAAAGCCTACACAATAAATAAAAATGAATATTTATTATTTTAAGAAAATAGTACAAATCATCTAAACGTTGTACTCATAATGATAATTTTAAATAGTATCGAATACATACCCCTGCTTGTACAATTCTTCCTCTTCGAGCAAATATCCCAAAGATGAAACTGCTGGTGGTACCTCCACATCGTTTCGTGGTTTTGGAGGCTCTCCTTTTACAAGTGGATTTCTATATATATAACCTGTACGAAAACCCTATGAAGGAAGAAAAAAAAAAAGAAGGAACAAGAAAAAAGAAATACAGATTTAAATATTTTCTTTACAAATGAAAATAAACGATCAGGTAATATAAATGAATAAATATTTACAGCATTATCGAGCATCCTCATAAGTGCTTCAAATTCTGTTCCACCTATTCTCCAACGTTTTTCTAATTTCTCCGTTATTATTGTAGATTCTGGTGCTGAAGTATGTTGAGGAATTGGAGGCTTCCTTGATGCTTCGAAAATTGTTTTCTTCGATTCTTCCGAAATGAGATTTAAATTGTCTAGACCGGCTGGCATAAGTTTCAACTGCGTTTCACAGGCCAATACAGTGTTGTATACATTGTAAAAAGCTTCTTCGACAGTTTCACCACAACAAAGTGCACCACGATTGGTTAAAAGCATTACTTTGTTAATAGGACCAAGATTTCTAGTAATTTTCTCTCTTTCTTCTGGATCAAGCATTCCGCCAACATAATGATGCGTGCTAACTTCACCAATAACTATACTTTCTTGTCCGATTGGCAGTAAACCACATTTTAAAGAAGAAATCTGTGAAATATCACAAGGATAGAATTTGATAAAAGGGAAAATTTGAAAGAACAACTAAGAATAAAAATAATATAACGAGGAAAAGAGAAAGAAGAAACAAAATAGTAATAAAATAGTCGAAATAATTATATCGACAAAATAAATATGTTCTTTCTTGATTACTTACAGCGGTAACGGACGGAGTAGATATATGAACGATGCATTTGATGTCAGGTCGAGCAGCATGTATCGTAGAATGTAATTGAAATCCGGTAATATGTATACCAAAATTTGTTGTTCCTTGTTCCACTACGGAACCTTGCATGTCGACCTTAATCAAACTAGAAGCCGTTATTTCATGATAGAGCAATCCATAAGGATTAACCAAAAAATGTTCTTGATCCTGATTCAAGCGTGCCGTCATTTGACCACCAACATTTTGCGTCCATCCGTATAAATCGAGTAATCTGAATACAGCGGCGAGTTTACAACGCAACAGTTTTTCACCTTTAGCATAGCCCATGCTTTCGACACCGCGAATGTCATTTATAGGCACCACGCAATTCGAATCTAAAATTTATAAATAATCACGTAACTTAACTTAATGTAAAGAAGGAAAAAAAAAAGAGAAGAAAAAATAAAAAAGAAAACTATAAATTTATGTAATAGCTGACGTTCAAAATTAGTCACTTACTTTTAAATACATTTCCATTGAAACGTGCTCCTTGAGCACCCATCATATCAGAGATTTGTTGTAATAAACCGGATGGTCCAGCACCGTCTTTCATTTGCGTCTCAATTATACGTTCCAATTCTTCCCTGAATAATCGCGAATTCATCATCATTTCGACTCTCTTTCTTCTCTCCATTTCTCTCATATCCTACAGATAATTGAAAAATTACGCGTAAAAAGATTATCGATCGCAATTGTTTGCACGTTGAAATATTTCTTTCAGTTATTCCCTATCTCTTACAGATAAAAAAAAAAAAGAAAGAAAGAAAGAAAAGGAAAAAAGAGAAAACAAAAAAGAAACAACAAAAGATAATGCGTTAAGCATTACTCACAGCATCAATGTCCGCGGGCCTTATTTTGCTTTTTTCTTCCTCCGTAAGCCCGTCCATTGCCCCGTTTGTATGAGGTTCCGAAAGTTCCTGCTGACTCGTATCCGCCATTTTTTGTTCTGTTTTTTACTCGACGCTACGACCTGGTGAAAGTAAAAATTAAATAATAATAATAATAATAATAATAATAATAATAATGATGATAATAATAATAATAACAGTAACAATAAAAAAAGTGACGAAAAGAACGATGAAGAATTAGAAATTTAGAAAATTGAAATTAGAAATCAAATTTGAAGTTTATAATTTCGTTCAGAAACGAAATTGATGATACCTCATTTTTACATAAAAAAAAAATATATATATATATATACAAAATAATATACATACAAAATAAACAAACGATATAATACGAAGCACTGTTGATTATATGTATCAACGAGGATTATTGCGTTACGACTACCGGAATTAGATCACGTTCTACTATTCATCGAACTATAAATAATTTGTAATTCGAAGAGATCATGCTAATGGCTAAACGTTTTTAATCCTTACTCGATTCTTGTGTTGCTCAAGGAAAAAAAAAAGGAAAGAAAAAAAGGAAAAAAAAAAAAAGCATAATCGGGAAGTAAAGAAAGACAAACGATGCGAACGTTCGTTCGCTTTCAAATCGAATAATTTGTTTTTCTTTTTTCTCTCTTTTTATCTTTGAAATTTCGGGCGAATTTCGTAGATATATAACTCTACACATCATAGATTAACATAACTAACACGTAATTCATAACGCGAAACATGGATAAATCTTTTACTTCTCATGTCTGTTGCAAGAACGTAGCAATGCGACGAATAGTTATGTATGTATATATATATATGTGTGTGTATATATATGTCGTGCCTAATTACAGAGATGCGTCATTTCCGGTTTAACGCGCATAACGAGTGGGCACGATAAAAGATCTCTTATTCGACTTAGATTTTCCCCCCTTTATTTGAAATCATTTTAATGGTGATTGTTTCGTATGTTTTTCTTTTTTATTTTCTTTCCGTTTTCTTTTTTTTTTTTTCTTCGTATCAGATCACGTAATGTTAACATAATAATGACGTTACACGTTAAATGGCTTTGACCTATCGTAATGACGATGAACGCAAATATAAACTGTCATGAACTGTTGTATAATTATAAATATCACACATAGTTTTACATATATTATATATATATATGTGTGTGCGTATGTGTGTGGGTGGGTGGGTATATATATATATATAAAAAAAAAAGAAAAAACACGTATGTACACAGCATAGTACATACATTGTATAGAGAGAGAGAGAGAGAGAGAGAGAGAGAGAAAGAGAGAAAGAGAGAGAGAGAGGGACAGAGAGAGAGCGTCGTCCTTTCCGCTTCTTTCTTTTTTTCTTTTTTATTTCTTTTCTCTTTTTTCGTAACATTTGATAATTAACATCGTCCGTGACCTAAGTACATCCATAGAATCATTTAATTAAACAGACAGAAACCATCGTCGTTCAAGCGTACGTATTGTACGATACGTATGTGCGAACGTGACACGCCCAGAGTTCCAATGACGATCGTTGTAGGACGCTCCGTTAGACTCGAAACACATCTTAAATATATGTATTTTCGTCGGTAGAAAATATATATATACACTTCATATATATACATATATATATATATATATATAGCTTTCTTCATACCTATATATCTATATATATATATAATATGTTATATAGTCGAGAATTTATTTTTGATTCTAACCATTGTCGTCCTTGAAAATCCCATTTAAATGGTGATGAAAAAAAAGAAAGAGAGAGAGAGAGAAAGAGAGAGAGAGAAGAGTTAAGCAGTGAAATAACTATCTCAGTAATATGGAAAATAAGTGGTCTAAATTAAAACACCTACACCTTGATATATATATATATATATATATATATATCCCACTCTCATCGCCTCTAAGAACATTTTTTTTTACGAATCTATTTACTAATGCAACTCCTGCATCCAATATTATGTATGGTCATTCCATCTGACAGACGAAAAACATAACAGGACGCAATCGAGATCGTCTATTGTTTTTCTTTTCGTGGGCGAAATACGAATGTAGAAATGTACGTACGTAAGTACGTGCGCTACAAATCTCTATACGAATTTGATCAATTATAATGTACTAAAATTAAAATTATCTTACTGTCATAATCTCACATTATGATATTTTCATGCATGCATGCGTACGTTCGTGCACACACGCGCGCGCATGTATATGTGTGTATGTACTAATACAGTCGATGACGACACGTCTCGTGTTCCTGTATATTGGATATGCGGCTTTACACGCATGACGTGGCCTCTCAATGATTGCAACGAGCCAATAACTGATTCTGCTACACACACACACAAACACAAACACAAACAAACACACACCACACATATGCACGTACGTGTGTGTATATATATATATATATATATATATATCGTGTGTGTAACGCTAAATCGACATTTATAAAGGCACGATCTTTCACATGTGACATTAGTTTCTTAGCTTTCTCCGATATATTTGATTTCGCAAAAAGAAAAAAAAAGGAGAGTCAGACAGAGACTGAGTGAGTGTATGTGTGTGTGCGTGTGTGTGTGAGAGAGAGAGAGAGAGAGAGAGAGAGAGAACGGATATCGGACAATGACCGAGATTATACTCCAACTTTCAAAACAATATTTAACGTCACTATATTTCTTACCGTCGATATTATAATCGCTAAGAGATTTTCAAACAAGCTGTACAACGACACAACGACGACGTACGACGACGATGACGACGACGACGACGAATAGAATCGAATCACTGCCCGGTAGATATAATGCAATTCGATCTTATCGTCGTCTATCGGCATTAACACTCCACGATATTTCTCGAAAGATAGCTGAGAATTTATATTTTAATTACGATAACACGTAAGAAATTTGGAACACTGCTTGTTAAAAATTTAATATAAAAATAATATATAAATAAAAATGTAAAGGTATAAATTTGATCGTTCGTTACAATTAAATTATTATTATTATTATTATTATTATTATTATTATTATTATTATATTTTTATTTTTATTATGTATATATATATATATAATATATATATTTAATTTAAAATATGATAGAAATATAAATGAGAGATTTATAAGCTTGGTTAAAGATGCGTTATCTTATTTTCTCTATAGCGTCCTACATACTATTTCTCTGGAGGGGAAGGTGAGGAGAGGTGGGGAGAGAAAGAGGAAGGTAGGTAGGAGAGTGGGAGGGAGGGAGAACGCTGAAAGTAAACTAAAGTGTGCTTGATCGTACGTAAAAGAAAAAATAAATGAAAAAACAAACGAAGAAAAGGAGAGAGAAAATAAAAAGAAAGAGAAAATAAAAGAAAATGAAAGAGACCAAGATAAAAAAAATAATTATAATAATAAGAATAATAACAAAAAAACCAATACTACTACTACTACTACTACTACCACACTACTACTACTACTACTACTACTACTACTACTACTACTACTACTACTACTACTACTACTACTACTACTACTACTATTAATAAAAATAATAATAATAATAATAATAATAATAATAATAATAATAATAATAATAATACAGACACGATCGAACCACCCGGTTCAGATCATTGAAACTAAATAATTTATTTACGAGTGAAAATAAAATTTTCGAATAGCGTGAAATATAAATTCATATTAAAAGCGAGTAGTTTTCATTTACGGATGCTGGAAAGATTGAACGCGATCAAGGAAGAGAAGAGAAGAAAAGAGAAGAGAAGAGAAGAGAAGAGAGGAGAAGAGAAGAGAAGAGAAAAGGAGGGGGAAGAACTACTTAAATGAGTGTGCGTACGGTGGGTGGGTGGTGGTGGTGGTGGTGGTGCTAGTGCTGGTGGTGGTGGCCGATGGCGATGATGTAGGAAGAGGGGAAAAGAGAGAGAGACAGAGAGAGAGAGAGGGGTTGATGAGACGCGTCTAAACCCGATATGCCCTTCGTGTAATGGTAGGAAAACGGATAAAGCGTGGAAAAAGAGGAGAAGAAGAAGAAAGAAAAAAGAAAGAAGACTCCCCAAAAAGGGAGTAAAATGAATGAAAGAAAGAAAAGAGCAGAAAAAGAAAAAGAAAAGAAAAAAAAAAAAGAAAAACAACGAATACACAGTATCGCTTTCAACCGTTAAAAGGAATAAGAGACAAGCGTACCCGTTGTTTAAAAGACGTACGATCTGTTTTCTCTACTTGTTCTTACTCTTTTTCGGGGTACGATACCTCGAATAGATTTAACCATTGGTCGATCGACCGAACGAGGATAGAAGAAATACGATATCGAAAGAGAAAGAGAGAGAGAGAGAGAGAGAGAGAGAGAGAGAGAGAGAGAGAGAGAGAGAGAGAGAGAGAGAGAGAGAGAGATAGTAAAGAACAAATTGTGGTATTAAACGCGAACGAATAAGAGGAGGAAAAGGAGGAGGAAGGTAGGGAGAGAGGGATGGAAGTGGGTACGAACACCACTGATGATGTTGATCGGTACTGAACCGGATTTGACATGACACACCCCTCGCTCGTCACACTACGTAATTTCTCGTAAAACACTAGTCGAAGAAGGAAACACCGTAAGCCGTTAAAACTCTTCGATTGTGTATGTCAGCGGGTCGTAACGTCGAGTAGTAGTAATAATAATAGTAGTAGTAGTAGCAGTAGTAGCAGTAGTAGTAGTAGCAGTAGTAGTAGTAGTAGTAGTAGTAGTAGTAGTAGTAATAGTAGAGTAGTAATGTAGTAGTAATAATAGTAGTAGTAGCAGCAGCAGTAATAGCAGAAGTAATATAAAAAGAAACGCAAGAAGAATAGAAATGCGTATATATACGTTTAGCTTACCTATTAAATAAAAAATATTGTTCCAGGTCGTAGGAGTATTATAATATCCAAATTCTGCCGGTAGCCGGAGAGTTCGTCAATAACGTTTAGCTCTTTAAACGTGCCTTTTTAGCTGGAAAACCGCCTTAGGAAAGAGAGAGAGAGAGAGAAAGATAAAGAGAGAGAGAAAGATATAGAGATATAGAGAGAGAGAGAGAGAGAGAGAGAGAGAGAGAGAGAGAGAGAGAAAGGAAAAAAGAACCGAAGGAACGAGAAAAACGAGAATGAACGAAAACGTTCGGGGTCCCTTCCGTTCGGCGGATAGCTTCCCCGTCGGCGATACTCTTCGTAAGCGATCAACTAACAGTAGCCAAGCCCTTCTTTACTTTCCTTTTCCCTCTTCCTCGCTTTCCTCCGCCCGTCCGATTGTCCGCCGTTCGACCGGCCGTTCTTCCGTTCTTCCGCCGTCGTCGTCGTCGTAGTCGTCGTAGTAGTCGTAGTAGTAGTCGTCGTAATCGTAGTTGTTGTCGTTGTCGTTGTCGTAGCAGTCAACGTAGTCGTCTTAGTTGTCGTTCCTTCTTCTTCTTCTTATTATTATTATTCTTATTCTTCTTTATCTTCTTTACTGCTTTCTTCCGCTTTCTTTCCTTTTCTTTCCACCGTAAACGAATCCCCCCTTGATATTTGACTTAAACGGTAACGTAACGGCACCCGGCAACGCGTAATTCTACGTGGAGGAATCGCGATCCCCAGATACACCCTTTTTTTCTTCCTTTCTTTCTTCCTTTCTTTCTTTTTTTTTCTTTTTTCTCTCTCTCTCTCTCTTTCTCTCTCTTTTTTTCTCTCTCTCTCTCTCTCCTCTCTCCTCTCTCTCTCTCTCTCTGTCTCTTTTACACGCAGATCCTCAATAGATCCACGAAAAATCGCATAACTGGAGCCCCCGTTTCCACTGCACGATAGCGTTGGATAATAGCACAAGAATCGATCGCGCTCTCTCTCTTCTCCTCGCACTCATTCCCCTTGATCATGGGTTAAAAGCAACCAACACACAACACGCGTCTTTATGACTTTCGTTTCCTCCTCTCGCCGCCGATGTGCGCGCGCTTGTTCTCTTTCTCTCTTTCTCTCTCTCTTTCTCTCTCTCTCTCTCTTTCTATCTATCTATCTATCTAGCTTTGTGTGGCGCTGCTTTGCGGCGTTTCTGTCCAAAAATAGGTTCAGTAATATCGCGTTCATCTCATTGGACAATTGCTATTTGATCCACCATACAAACCTAACCTATGACGATATCTGATTCGTCAATCGATAAAGAATCGCGCGTTGAGTGGTTCCTTCGCTCATCCAATCGCAGAGAATCTTTTCGTATCCACGCACAAAATTCATGACCATTGGACGATAACTTCGTTCGTAATTTTAACCTGGAGATTACTTTTGTGATATTAATTACGTAAGTACGTAAATTTTGGTAAGTTACAAATGATCATATTGAAATGTCTCTAGATTACTTATATAGTTTCAAATGCAATGTTTACGTTATTTTTCGTTTCTATGAAACAACGAATTTTTTTTACCCGTACATATCAGTGATGACAATTGAAAAAAAAATAGTGGAACAAAAATAAAGGTGTATATATATATATATATATTATACATATTATATTTACATATATATATATATATTGTATATATATAATATATATACAAAATCAAAATTTAATTATTGTAGAAAAATATAATTTTCATAAAAAATTGTTTTAGTAATCATTATTATAAATGCATCGATTATTTTTTATTCCCGACGTACGTGTATATATATATATATATATATATATATATATATATATATATATATATATATATATATGTTTTTTTACAGTTTATGTTACGTCGGTATTTATTTAATGTTATACGACTTTTAATTTTATTTAACTTTGTTTATTAAAAAAGTTGAACTTTTTAAAATCTTTTTTTCGTGCCATTTTTTGTATTTAAAATTTAAATTATTTCATTCCACAAATATATGAAATCTTTTAAAATAAACGAAAATATTAACTTTTCATGTAATTATTCAGAATAATTATTCATTATAAACAACAATATTTTCTCATGAATAATATTTTGCACATCTTTTTCTTTTATACAAGTTATCTGTCCGCAATACAAACACTATAAAAAACAAGATTAATTATTAATACATTAAATATGATATAATATAATGAATAATTAACACATTGTTAATTAATGAAAAAATTGTAATTAAATATGATACAGTGTCATTTCAATCAATGTATGTCATATAATATTTATTTATTTATTTTTTTTTATTCTTTTTTTTTTTTTAAATCGATATTTTTAGGAAGTACATATATTTTCCGACGTTGCCAAACGTAGATTAGTGCAACGGAAAACGTGTATACGTTCCCAATTACGAATACTAGACATTTATATTCAAGAATACCGTGTCAGAAACTTATGCGTCTTTAACGCGTAAGCTGCGTCAAGGCAACGTTATCACGGCATATTTAACTTTATTTTATTTTCTACAGTGTATATATATATATATACACACACATAGATAATAGAAGTGAATTATTCATAATATTTGTGAAAATATTATTTATAAATTAATTTTAATATCAAATTTATTATTAATTGCCACGAAATAAATAAATTTTTGTTGATTATATCATCAAATTTTTAATCGAGTATAAATATATTCGTCACTGACATTTTATGGATGATTTCATTTATTCGCGCCGAACTATGACGTCAGAAGACAACCTTCCAATCTGATTGGCTATTCGTAAGTACTCGTAACAGTAAAATTCCAACATCTTGAATTTTTCGACCGTTGATGTTACTCTACTTCGGTTACTTTTACGGCAGCCGAATCGAGCAACGCGATTGGTCGAAACCTTACTGTTATTATTACGGAAAGTTTGCGTGTGTATATGTATGCGTGCCTGCATGACTAACCTAACATTATTTTCAATTGTTTCAAAGAAAAATCTTTTAAATGTAACGTTAATATCTTATCGTTAGAATATACGTGTATACATATATATACATATATATATATATATATATATATGTATACATATATATACATATATATATATATATATATATATATATATATATATGTGTGTGTATTAAAAAAACGATCACATTATTTAGTTTCTTTATCGCTTTGACTTTTATTGTTCTGAAAATACAAATATTTTATTACGATAAAGGAATTGATAATAGGTCATGAAACGAATGAAAACGAGTGAAGTAATACTAATAAAATTCATTTAATCAATTTTTTTTTGCTTTCGTAATAATTACGTTCCCCTCCCAAAAAAAAAAGAAAAAAGAAAAAGAAAGAAAAATTAAGTAATGTTAACGTAATCGATTACCATATAACTCACGTAAATGGAGTGATAAAAAAGGAAAAAGAAAAATAGGAAAAAAGAAAATGTAAATTTTATATCCAAACAGGTAATCCATCTTCAGACGATAAGACAGAAACCCGATGGATTTGAAACCGGTTTATTTCGTCGCTTATGGGAGAAAAAGAATAAGAAAAAGAGAGAAAGAGAGAGAGAGAGAGAGAGAGAGAGACAGAAACTATTACATTTATAAATAGAAATTATATAATTGAAAACTAAATGTCTTATCAAGGTCCAACATTTCGTTTAATAATAATAAATTCATATATTGTTTACGACCTGTTTGGATGAAATAAATAATAATAATAATAATAATAATAATAATAATAATGGCGACGAGAATGACGATGCCATGACAAAAACGTTGCCGTGAGCCTGGCACGGTAATGGCGAGGGGTGTCGGTGGGGAGTCTCTTTTAATCATGCAGAGCCAGGGCCAATGATTCATACCCAGTCGCATTACATTTGCTTTAACGTTTACGTTGGTCACGCCGTGGTCGTCGCGAAACCTCGTGATTACGGATAATATCCATTCTATTTATTTATTTATTTATTTATTTATTTATTCATTCCTTTTATTTAATTTTTTTTTCCTTTTTTTCTTATATCGTACATTTAGAAAGAACATCCTTATAACAGCCAACAACTGCTATAACTACAACTACAACTGTAACAAGACAACTATAACAACAACAACAACAACAACAACAACAACAATAATAACAACAATTACAACAATTGACAACGTCATACGTGTTTAACCCAATCGAATAATGTACTGCGTGCGATCGTTACGTACTGCACAACATATACGGCAATGTATCTTCTCACGAGCGAACATCTGATCGTGCGTCGCGTATTCGGTTACATATGCATGCATGTATGTATGTATGTATGTATGATGTATGTATGTGATATAAGTATGTATGTATGTATATACCTATCTATCTCTACGTAAGTACGTATATATGTATGTAATGTATGACGTATAATGAGATCGTTCAAAGATTTATTCTTTTCTTTTTTTTTTCTTTTCTTTCTTTCTTTCTTTCTTTTTTCTCTTCTTTTTTTTTCATTTTCTGCACGTTTATCATGTTGACGTCGAGCTTTAGTAACGATAAGAGGAAAGAGTAACGGTAGCGAGACGACGCGTCGTTAACGATGACGACGTCGCCGTCGTCGTCGTCGTTGTCGTCGTCGTTGTCGTCGTCGTTGTCGTCGTCGTTGTCGACGATGACGACGACGTTGTCAGTTTCGACGTCAATATTGTAACTAATATATTGAAATGAGAATATAATATGTCGGTGATGGTTTTAGTATAGTATAAACTATAGAAAGTTAATAATAAGTGTTTAATATATCATTGTTAATTCGATAAATACGTAGATAAACAAATTGTTTGTTTCACGGTATGACTCGCGATACTTCTTGTTAATTTGTTATTTAGATACTTTTGTTAAACGGTCGAAGAGTTTCGTATTCGTTCACTGTGTATATATATATATATATATATATATATATATATATATATATATACAACAGTCGGAAGAATTTTTAAAAACGATTTCTCGTACAATACGAATGGTTCAATTTTATTTCATTCCGGGATTTTATATCATCTACGACGATATTATTCGACGATCGCCGTTTTGATTGAATCGTTCGATCGATGTAAGTATATATCGCCATTAACGATAGCGGAACGGAATGTTATGTCCTTGATTTGATTAGAATTTAGAAAGCCTTTTATTTTGTTTATACGTATTTAGATCTAAAAGGTATTATATATTACTCGTGAATTTCTTCTGTTATAATAATAAATAATAAAAGAATCGTAGTTTAATCGTAGATATTAATCGCAATTATTTTCTCATGTATAATCTATTAAGTTAATTTATATACTAATCGTAAATAAACAATTTATTTTGTATCTATGGCACAGAACGCTTAATTTCAAGTATGCACAATTAATGATATAATAAATATGTGGAAAAAAAAAAATAATAATAATATTTGCATGATGTTCTCGATAATCACTTTGGCTGGCTTAAAAATATCTGCACATATATTATCTTCTTTCATCAAAAGAGATGATATGTCAAAGTTTTTTTAAATTGATAAATATATATGTACACATACACGTACACACACAACATATCATACATAAACATATGTGTAATATTATAATATGTATATGTATACGTATGTATGTGTATGTATATGTATATGTATATATAAATATATGTATATATCTTTGTTCCTTTCTCTGTGTCCTTACATACAGTGAAATCAACGGTGCAAAACTGGTTACTATTTCGGCTCTCGAAAACATCAAAATGCCATTATATTCGAGATCGAACAATTGTGCCTCGAAGCTAGTGATCGTTCTACAGTTCACAGCTTGGATCTCAGTTGGCGTAGTTCTTCTTCAAAAAGGCGTAACCTCCTTGCGAAGTCAGTCCACAATAGAAACAAAAGGCGATACACAGGTACATCATTTATATATATATATATATATATATATATACTATATATATATAAATACATACACACACATATATATATATGTATGTAATAGCGATGATATAAAGAATATCTATATATGTATTTTTCACGAAGAAATTGAAAATACGACGAAATATAATATACGCAAGATTTGCGTTTTAATATCGGTTTAATGTCGCAATGTCGGTCGAAAAAAATGCCTACGGTATGAATCGAGATTAAATTCCTATATGAAACTTTTATGAAACCTCGTACGTAAGTACGCATTATATTTATAAGTAATTGTATTAATATCGTGCAATATTGTATAACGTCGTTCGTTCGTTCGTTCGTTCATTCATTCATTCGTTCATTCATTCATTTGCACGTGTAAAATACATAAATTAATTTTTTTTTAAACATCAAAAGTAAGATTTTAAATATAATTTGTATAATGGATATTATTTCGATTTAACAATTATACATTATATCGTGATTTCAAATTTTCTCTTAGGAAAGAAATGATGCGACGATCAGATACTTAAATGATAAAACAAAGAGAACGGCGGATAAAGATGATATTTTTAATGATATTACGAAATATAAAAAAGATTTAACCGTTAATTTGAAATTATATCAGGAAAAGGAAAACGATATGTCGGAAAGACATTGGAGCCGACGTTCGAGTGCGACGAATGAACGTAATCACGTTGAAAATAATGTTATTGAAGATATTAATGGTGGGCATTCAATAACAAAGAAATTGAACGAACTCAAGGAAGAGAAGAAAGAAGAAGAAGAAGAAAAAAAAGATAAAGAAGAAAGAGAAAAAAAGAAGAACGATTTGATTAATTCAAGTGAAACGAGCACGCAACGTGACGTCTATGATTCGTCATATCAGTCGAATAAAACCGAAGATTACGATAATACCGTCGTCGATCCTGCTAAAACGTTAAGTTCAACTGCAACGACTAATTGGGGAAAGGAAAAAAAAATACGTAGTCGTGCGAATGCCGGCGGTGCTGCGGCCGCCATTGCTATGGTCGCCGTTGGTGCAGCTATGCTCGTAGTTGGACCTATGGTCATTGTTTTACGTGCTCTTGATAAAAGACGACAAGAAAGAAGATATTTAAAATCATTGAGGTGGGACGATCAACCGCCTACTTACGAGCAAGCGACATTAATGAATGAAGTTCCGAGATATTCAACCTTAAGTTTAAATACCGTCCATAATTCCCGCGGTCCTTCCACATCCTCCTCGCGGCCTACCGCAACTTCCTTCGAAAGATCTCCTTAGGTTAATTTATTTTTATATTTTATTGATGCATACGCGTGATTATTTTGTTCGTACGAATCGAGATCTTTTTGTTTTCTTTTTTTTTTTTTTTTTATTATATTTTTTCCTTATTTGTTTTTCCCCTTCCTTCTCTCTTTCTCTCTTTTCTTCTTTCCTCTTCTTTTCGTTAATTATCGATATATTCTTTTGTATATTATTAATCTTTAAGTAAGTTAGATTTCTTAGAGATTTTTTTAGAGAGCGTAAAATAAAATTCGTTGAAATTGATTGCGCAAGTCGATAATGAGTTTTCGAAATAATCGTAGGTTTTTTTTAATCGTACCTTAATAATAATTGACTGCCAGACAGTATAAATGATAATTAAAGGGTGTATATATATATAATATTAGTTTTAATATAAATTTAATTATTGTATAGTGGAAAAGAGATAAAATACGTATATATGTATATATATCTTTTTTAAAATTCAGATCAAAAAATGATCGATAGAGATTAATGAAGTTAAGAAGTCTGAGTGCTTATCTTCATTTGTTTCTTATCAATGCAATACATTTTTATAATCAATTGTGAATTATGATAAAAAGAATTTATAATAGCATTTTTTTTTGTTTTTTTTAATTTTTCTCAACTTTTTTTTTCTTTTTACATAGCTACGTATGGATTATAATATTTCATAAAAGCAATTTAAGTATGTATTGAAAAAAAGAAAATTGAAACAAATACAAAAAATAAATTTATCTAAATTAACCCATTCGAATCTCTCGATCGATTATTTTGGTTTTTTAATAATTTATTTATACATTATTTAAATGGTGAGTATAGATTCTAATCGAAAAAAGTATGCGGAAAGTATACAGCTCTATTACCAATATTCATCTTTTGAAATTTTCTAAAGTATATCACGTTATCATTTGAAAATCGTTTCTTATAATTTTATTTTATAAATTTCGCACGCGTCTTCATAATTCTGTTAATAGATTATCGCATATTGTTATTTTATCTTTGCAAAGGACTGAGTCATTTATTTAATCGAATATTTGAAAAATACATTTTTATGTCGGCACAGAAAACACATTTTTATGTCGGCATAGAAAACACATTTTTATATCGTTGGTACTGATAGCAAATAGCAGCAGCAGCAGCAGTGTAGGTAGTGTAGTAGTAGTAGTGTAGTGTGTAGCAGTGTAATAGTAGTAGTAGTAGTGTAGTAGTAGTTACGTGTACCAACGTAACATTGAGGAAGCGTTCTGTCTGTAACGGTTTCGGCTAAACAAAATTTAAGATAATTGATATTTATTATATTTTAGTTGAATAATAAGTAATAAGAAAAAAAAAAATTAGGATATTTTCTATAAAAAATTGTATTTTTTACTAACAAGGAAAGATGTTTAAAAAGTACGTATATATCAGTACATAACCTTACTCGCATGTTCGTGAACATATACGTTTATTTTTATTTGTAATTACGAATAGATTCGATGAAAAGGATAGTGTTTCGGGTATACAGCAATTAAAATCTTCCGTTCAGAAAGGAATACGTTCGAAACTCTTGGATTTATATCCACATTTAGAAAGTCATGTGGATACTATCATTCCAAAGAAAGATGCATTTAGAATTGTTAAGTGGTAAGATTTTTCATAAATATATATTATTTTATAAATTTGTATATTGATGAATATAAATTAACAAAGGTACAATGTTTCGATCATAGTCATGATCACATAGAAATTATAGTCAACGCAGCAGGAGAACTTTTGTTCTTTCGACAACGTGAAGGCCCATGGATGCCTACATTAAGGTTATTACACAAATGTAAGATAATTTAATATTATTAGAACATTTATATCATTATTATAGACATTCAAAAGATAAGTATTTTGTTAAATGTTTATTGTAAAATTTTTAATCTTTTAAGATCCGTTCTTTCTACCAATGGAACAAGTCGATAAAGGAGCAATCAGATTTGTACTTAGCGGTGCAAATATTATGTGTCCTGGTTTAACGTCAAAGGGTGCAAGAATGACGCCAGTAGAGAAGGGAACCGTTGTTGTATCCTTATATATATAAGATAATATAGATTATTTAATAGTAAATCTTTCAAAAAGAAAAATTGATAATTTGAATGGCACATTTTTTGTTTCTTTTTGAGTCAAAGTAGCATGAATTTTTTGTTTTTTTTTTTTTATAGTCTTGATGTTCCGTATAACGTTATAAATTTGATAGTTTTATCCATAAAATATTATGTATAAACTTAACAAGCAACTAGGCAGTTATGGCAGAAGGAAAGCAGCATGCTTTAGCAGTAGGAGTAACTACTCTATCAACAGAAGATATGTAAGTAATGATCTGGTTCTACATTGTTACTTTGGATTGAGCATTTATACCTTTTCCATCATGTTTATATCGACATGGTTATATTAAAATATGATTTACAGTGCCAAAGTGAATAAAGGAGTAGGAATCGAGAATTGTCATTATTTGAATGATGGATTATGGCAAATGAAGCCTGTGAAGTAAAAGGAAAATATTGTAATAAGCATTCAAATTGTATATCAATAAGATTTACATATTATATGAATAAACTCGTTGTTTTTAAATATAATCTTGTATTGTAGACCGTCATAGCAATTTACAATAGATGATTAAAAGATTACATATTTTTATTATACAAATTATATAATCTATTATGTTTATTTTTATGTTATGTTTACTTAAATGTGCCATTTTTTTTATAATGAAAGCATGATAATGGATAAAGAAATGAAAGAAATAAAAAAAGAGAAAAAAGAGGAAAATATGCTTTACACAGAGCCTGATTTCATATCAGTAGAAGACTCCTGACTGTCAGGAGCAGTAGTACGTTCATTTTCACAATGCCCTGATGCTGGAGAATAGGATGAATTATTACTATCAGGAGTAGAACCAGAAGTAGTACCTGAACCAGATACACTGTTATTAGCTGCATTACTTTCTCCTACGGTATGAGGGGATTGTGGATGATAATGCGGACTGTGTGGACTATGAGGACTGTGCGTATGAGGACGGCTCATAGTATGTGGTGAATATTGAGAATATGGTTGATGATAATAGGGGTGAGCATATTGTGGGTAAGGTTGATGATATGGTTGCTGTTGTGAATAAGTATAAGAAGGATGTGGAGGTCTTGGGGCAAGTGGCACATTTTGCGGCTGTGGACCAGGTCCTGGTTGATATTGTTGGCCATATCCTTGATTAGGTGGTATTATGGGCGATGTGTGTGGATTAGTTACTGGTCCTTGAGGAGGAAGAACCTGCGTTCCTTGGGTTCCTTGAGATGTTTGATGCGGCGACATAGTATGATTAGATAGCATTCCTTGCTGATGAGGATTGTGTAAGGGAGGTGCAGGTGAAGATACTGGAGGCATGTTTGGTATGTTTTGAGTTGCGCTTACTGTCACTGGTACAGCAGCGCTAGTAGTACTAGATTGCTGTTGCTGTGAAGATGTTGGAGGTGCTGTTTGCTGATGTGATTGCTGTTGATGAGATTGAGATGGTGATTGTTGATGAGATTGAGGTGGCGGGGGATGAGGTTGCGGCGACGGTTGTGGATGGGATTGAGGTGGTAGCTGCTGGTGAGACTGAGGTGGTGGTTGATGAGATGGAGGGGGTGGCTGCTGATGAGATTGAGATGGTGGTTGTTGATGTGGCTGAGGTGGTGGAGGCTGATGAGTTTGAGGTGATGGTTGCGGATGGAACTGTGGTGGTGGTTGTGGATGGGACTGAGGTGGTGGTTGTGGATGGGACTGAGGTGGTGGTGGTTGTTGATGAGTTTGTGGTGGTGGTTGTTGATGAGATTGAGGCGGTGGTTGTTGCTGTGGCTGTGAAGGTGGTTGCTGATGAGGTTGAGGTGTTGGTTGTTGATGAGTTTGAGGAGGTGGTGGTGGTTGATGAGTTTGAGATGGTGGTTGTGGATGAGACTGAGGTGGTGGTGGCTGTTGATGAGTTTGGGATGGTGGTTGTGGATGAGGCTGAGGTGGTGGTGGTTGATGAGTTTGAGGTGGTGGTTGTGGATGGGACTGAGGTGGTGGTTGTGGATGGGACTGAGGTGGTGGTTGTGGATGGGGCTGAGGTGGTGGTGGTTGTTGATGAGATTGAGGTGGAGGTTGTGGATGAGGTTGAGATGGAGGATGTTGATGAGATTGGGGTGGTGGTTGCTGTTGTGGCTGCGAAGGTGGTTGTTGATGAGATTGAGGTGTTGCTTGCGGATGAGTTTGAGAGGTTGGTTGTTGATGGGTTTGAGGTGGTGGTTGTTGATGAGTTTGAGGTGTTGACTGTTGATGCGACTGTGGTGGTGATTGTTGATGAGACTGAGCAGGTTGTTGGTGTTGTTGTTGTTGTTGCTGTTGCTGTTGCTGCTGCTGCTGCTGCTGTTGATGATGCTGTTGTTGTTGGTGCAGTTGTTGATGTTGTTGTTGTTGATGTTGTTGATGTTGTTGTTGATGTTGTTGTTGTTGATGTTGTTGATGATGTTGCTGTGGCTGCTGTTGATGGTGTTGCTGTGGCTGCTGTTGTGTTGGTACCAGCGATATTGATGGTGGCAATGGTGCTGATTGCTGCTGCTGCTGCTGTTGGTGTTGTTGCTGTTGTTGTGGTATCAATGATATTGACGGTGGTGGCGTTGGTTGTTGCTGCTGTTGTTGTTGTGGTGATTGTTGTTGAATTGGAGTAACAGATACACAATACATACTAGAATTAGATCCATGTTGATTCATCGACTGATTTCCTTGTACAGTAGGAGATTCTGATTTTGTCTCAACGTATGGAGGCGATGAGTTTTCTTTCTTTATTTCATTATTAGATTTTTCAAAACCATTGGTCTTTTTATCGATTGTATCATTTTCAGTAGCCTATAAAATATATACATAAAAAATTTAATGTATTATTGCTAAAATATAGGAAACATTAAAACTAACCTCAGACGGCGGTTCATCATTAAGAGAAGCTGGAGTTGGAGTAGGAGTAGAATTTGGTGTAGATTCATTTGATGCAGGACCATCAGATCGATTTTCTTCCGATCCTCTTAATCTTTCTCTTCTAAGTACTTCGTATTGTCGTTCTACCATTTTATTAAATGTTTCTTCATCTACTGCTGGTTTACAATGCTGTAATAAATGTTTTTATTAAAGATGGTTTAAATCAGTGGTGTCCGACCCGCGACACAGTAATGCAAGTAATGTGGCCCAGCAAAAATTTCCTGTGGTAGCTTCAATCGGTGATTGCCCATTGCGGCGACCGAAATATAATCGCTTTATGCACAAAAAACAAAGAAACATCGATAGCAGCAGAAGTCAAGTGAACGTGAATGACGCCACAAGGCGACATTTTATACATACTTTATACGTGAAAGCATACCGTATGTTTTGTTGAGAAGATAGAGTGACTAAAAAATAAAACAAAACAAAAAAAAAAGGAAATTTTGTACTATTATATACATTTACTATATTTCATTTTTTATTTTTTTATATACGGCCCAAGTAAATTAAAAAATTTCACTTAATACGGCCCAGACAACCAAAAAGGTTGGACACCACTAGTCTAAATATTTCATTTATATCAGCTTATATTTATCAATTAATATAAAAATGAACATTTACTTTTTTCAATTCTTCTTGAAATATTTCACTTGTTTCAATAAATTTTCTTTTCTTTGCTTCAAATTTTTCTTCTATTTGTTGCAATTCTGCTTCCAGTTTTTTCTGAAATTATTTATTTTTATAAGTATTGTTCATAAAAAAAATAGTAATTACATTTTTATTCATTACCTGATGCATAGTTAAAGATTGTACTTGACGGCGTAGGACTTGCATTCTTTGAGTCGTAACAACAGAACGGACATCAGGAACAACAGTATCACTGAAGATTTCGTTAATAAGGCGATGATTTCTTGTATAGCGAGAATATGCCACATGTTTTACAGAATATCCATCATCTTGATCTGAAAATTATAAGAATATCTCTTACAAATTTTTATCATTAATATATTTTTATTATTAATATTTTTATTATTAATATATATCAAACATACCATCGTCATCTTCCGCAGGTAAAATATCAATCCTTCTGTCTTGTGCAGCTTGACTTTTACTACTACCAGAAGAACGTTCATGACTTTCTCGATCATCATTATTTTGTTGAGCAGCACATAACGCTGTATTACATACAAGATAAAATTATAAAATTTGTCATCAAATTGAATACCAATTATATGTATTTTAATCACATATGTATAACCAACCTGACTTTCCTCTGTTCTTAGCAGCAATGTAAGCCAAATATGCTGGAGAATTATGATAAGTCTTTAAGCTTTTTTCATATTCTACCTAAATTATAAAATTTAGAAATTATATATATGTGTATATATATATACATATATATATATATATATACATATGCAGATATTATGAAATATATACAATATAATATATATGATATAAAAACATAAAACATACTTTTTCAGCTTCGTATTCCTCTATAAATTCTGTTTTATCTTCTTCTGGCAAATCTCTCCACATTTGACCTATAATTTTACCTATTTCCCAAAGTTTTAATTCAGGATTTTGAGCTTTTACTTGATCCCATACTTTCCTGCTATATCTCATATACGGCATAAGAGGTTTTTCAGGTGGTTTGGGCGGTTTTGGCATTCGTGAATCTGCCTATTTATCCATAATACAAACGTATTATTTTCTCAATACTTATTACTTTATAAAATCTATAATATCTACTTACATTTGTATTTTTTCCTACTTTTTGAGGCGTGAATCCTGGATGACTATGAGGAGTTTGTATAAAAGGACTTTGCGTATCCTTCTAAATTAACATAAAAATTTCATTAGAACTCTTATCAAATGAAAATAATGAAACATATACTCAATACTTACACTGGTATTCGAACTACTGCTACTTCCACCAGATGCTCTGATACGCTCTAAATAGAAGAATATATTTCATTTTAGATTGATTCACAAAGAGAAATAGAATAGACAAAGTGTGATAATTTATTAAATAAAATAAGTATAAAATATTTTAATGATACTTACGATTGGACGCAACAACATTTGATGTAGCCATTGCTACTTGCTTATAATTCGGTGGCAATGCCATTTTGTATTAAAAAAAGGAAAAAATTAAAGTAGTTTGTACTTCAGATAAATTGGATTATATAAAGAACAACAATATCTTCCCCATTCGAAAATGCAACGTAATTACGTTTTCTTTTTTCTTTTATTTTTTCAATCCAATTTCAATACGCCACGTAACACGGTAAATCGAAATTACTGATGATCATTCCTTGAAAAGATGTAATCGAATCATCCTTCTTAGAACTCCTAAAATTTGTTGAATAAATCGATGAAATTATATTTCACTATTGTAAGGACTTATTACAATTTATGATATAATACAATGGTCTTAAAAAAAAAAACATATAAAATGAGATGTTAATACATACATAGAACATTCCGGCGTCTCTAAGCTAAATCAAAGAACCCTTCAATAAGGTGGAAGCATCCATCATCAAAGAATCATTCCACTTTTTTACTTTAGTTAGAGAAGTATCAACCAGAGGCGCCGCGATCGTTTCTCTCTGTCCCTTTCTCTCTCTTTCTAGTATGTACGTATATATACATAGATATATATCATATCATAGATTAAAAGTACTAAATGTCCAAAAATCCTCCAATCGTGTACAACCATTGTATTCATGGTACGCGGTAATTGGTTATTTGATCTGAATTAAAAAAATCTTATCTAACGTAATTGATATATTTCGATGAATTCCTATAATAGATCATTTTAATTTCAATTAAGTTGTTTTTATTATGATATGACATTGTAAAAAATTTTTCAAATAAAACGTGTTATAACTATTATAAAATATTTTAGAAGGAACAGATATATACGAAGATTTGTGTCCATCTTGGTGTTGTCATTTCTATGGTCACAAATGAAAAAGAGGGTTACGACGATAATAAAATGGTAAATACGATGCGGTGTTAAGATCAGTTAAGATTGTTGGCGAAACTTTGTGGATTTAATTAATGTCATTATTTATTTTATACATATTCCGTAAAGGAAGAAAGTATTTATGTAATATTAATTGAAACGCGACGAGAAAGAGAGAGAAAGAGAGAGAGGGGAGAGGTAGAGAGAGAGAGAGAGAGAGAGAGAGAGAGAGAGATTAGTATTAAAGTTACTCGATCATAGGAATTTCTACATTTTAGAAACAGGCAAGATCCAGTTACATATTGTCAACCACATAAAGAATTTTTATCATGATTTTTATGTAAATTTATGTTTTTAAAATTGTCGAAACTACGTTCACTAGCGTAATTAATGATGAACTTTGCAAATTGTTGCAACAAACGCACTCGTGCATGGCTTTATATTATGTTTTACATTTAATCTTATTATTCCTACAGTAATGTATCATATAAATATTTTCTTTTTATTTTGTAAATTCAACTTCCAATCAGTAATACAATTTGAAACATTATATAGATTTTGAAACATCTTAAAATATTTTTTGTAGTCAACAATCAATCAATCATTGCCTAATTATGTTTGATGAATAATTAATACAATAAAATCAGCATTATATATATATATGTGTGTATATATATATATGTATATGTATATATATATATATATATATATATATGTATATGTATATATATATCTTCATAATGGTATCTTTTATAACAAAAAATCATATGTAAAAGCAAGACTTATATAACATATTATGTGTATTCTGCTTTTATTTAACATCATTTTAATTCATTTAATATCAAATATTTTTTATTTGACATTGCACAAAAGATTTTAAGACAGAGTGCTTTCTTTTATGGAGCAATTTGACATTTGAATGTCCTAAGTTTTTGATAGAAAATATAATAAAACTAAAATTTTAATTAGTTTTATATTCAAGTTAGTAGTAATAGTTATTTCAATTTCAATATAAAGATGTAAATTTACTTTCTATCGTGGAATAATAATGTAATAGTGTAATAACAGAATAACAAAAATTTTCCACTTTACAGTCTATAAAAGAATAAGTCGTGGTAAAAGAATAGCAGTCTGTGCAAAACATGCATGCATGTGTATTGAAGAGTTTAAAAAATTTCAAAAAGCATACATGTCAACACATGTGCGTATTCATATATATATATAATTTTTTTAATTTATCGATATTTATTATACTTTATAATCATACTTTAAGTAAATTTAAATTTATATACATCCAATTGTATAATTATATCATTGAAACATTTGAATATTATTTTATTTGTTAAAGCTTAGGAAGTAACTATGGAGGAGAAAGATAGTACCGATATATTGGGAGATGAAGAATCTGAAGAGACGGAAAATATAATAATAAATGAAGTTGATGGATTACCTAATTTGCATCCAAATTATGAACAATTGGAACTTGATTTTGAAGGAGAAAAGGGTCATGGTTGTTTGAATTCAAGGTCAATAGATGAATTGATTCATGATGAAGATTTACCAACTTCTGTTATTGTCACAAATGTAGATCCTGGAGTGTTTAAAGTAGATGAATTAAAGGTAATAATATTATTTTATCAGAATTGATTTGCATATATGTAATGGATTTTACAATATATATTAATGTATATAACTTTCATATATCTTTTTGCAGTCTGCAATAGAGAATCTTTTTAAACAATTTGGAGAAAATGCTACATTCCAATACTTCAAATCATTTAGAAGGATGAGAGTTAACTATAATTCTCCAGGTGCAGCAGCCAATGCTAGAATAAAATTACATCAAACTCATTTTGGTGAAACTGATATTAATTGTTATTTTGCACAACCAGTGACACCGATAGGTACGTAACAGAAATATAAAAGAGATCAATAAATTTTATATATCTGTATGTACATGTAAACAGAAAAATTATTCGCTTCTTACAATTAGTATCAATTATTATTAATTAATAAGATTTATTATTGGACAGATATGGAAGATCAACACCTTCAACCACCAGCTCTTACAAAGCAGTTCCTAATATCTCCTCCATCGTCTCCACCTGTTGGTTGGAAGCCACGAGAGGAGAATGAACCTTTAGTCAACCATGATTTATTAGCAGCTATAGCAAACTTATCTGCAGGTATTTATATTTTCTTCTTTAATTATTGTGTTTAATAAAATTTATTAGTAAAATATAAGAGAAAGAGAGAAGAGAGGGGGGAGAGAGAGAAAGAGAGAGAGAGAGCGAAAGATATGCTTTTACTATTTAAAAAGTTATTGATAATATTATTTATGTTATTACTATGTCAGGTGGTAGTCATGAGTTACATCCGGGAGGTTCTGGACAACCAGGCATTGTTGTTCATGTTTGTGAAACTGAGAATCCTATGAAAAGTGGCCCACGTATTCAACATACACGTTGTCCAGAACATTAATGAAATTTTTTTGGAAAAACATTATACATAATACACGTCCAATAAATCATTTATCCATCCAAGAAGTAACTATAATAAAAAATATCGTACAAAACTGGCAATGAACGTAATTATAATTTATAGTCAGTATATTGCAGTCTCGTTCTTTTTTCTTTTCTTTTTTTTAATTTTTGCCATGATAGTTAAATATTAAAGTGTCATTATTCGATGAACATGAAAATTCTTATAAAATGTAGGTATTGAATATATAATATTAAAGTTCCAATCAAAATTAAGTACGTGAAACTCTTGTTATATCAATGTAAAAATTCAAAAACACTATAAATGTTATTATAATCACTGTTTAAATGTAGTCTAGAAGTTCTAGACTTATATCAGTTTGAAATATCTGTTTTGATTAAAGATTTTGATTAATTTTTAGACTATTAAATGCTAATTCGGGCTAAATCAATATATGAAAATGAAAAATGTACAGTTTAAGAATTTTTAAAAATAGTGAAGTATCTTTAGCAATGAAGAAGTTACATATTATAAAAAATGTTGGTAAACATTGATGTTTTGTGAAACAAAAATTCTAGCTAAAATGATTGGATATTAAATCTTTAACTTCAAATAATAATTGTATTCTCTGCTGTGTCATAAAAATTACTCTTTATCGCGTACTCTTAAAGCTTCTACATTATACAGTATTAGACAATATGATAATACTGATAAGTATAACAGAAAACTGAGTAATGCTGCATTGATGACTTAAATTGTTCTTAAAATTATCGATGTTCCTTGTATTTTAAAGTATTGCTCATTGTTTTACTTTAATGTTGTGAAAAGCAAATGTTATAATAGCTAGAAGTCTACGATAATTAATAAAAAAATGAAAATGTCAATCTGATCGTAATCTTTACGTTCAGCAGATACTTTGAGAACATGTTATTCTAATGTAAGTTGTGTTTGTGTGTGGAAGTTAAGGTTCAAATTGTAGTTATGATATTAACATATGATGTACATATACACGTGTGCGTGCGTGCGTGTTATTTTATGAATGCGATAAAAGAAATATAAACGATCTTGGATCATTTTGTTTTCTCTATTTGAATGTTAAATTTCTTCGAGTATCGATTTTTATGTTTTGATCAATTAAATTTTTAAAGATTCTTTATAATGACTTGTTAAATGTCATAAGAACAAACTATTATTAAATGGAATCAAATTAATAAGAATTAAATATACACATGCAATTTGAATATCAGTATTACTGTAACATTATTATGACAGTAGTTTTGTGTGTGTGCATATGTATATACTCTATTCCGACTATATGAAATATACACGGGTAAATTGTTTTAATGTTTTACCTAGTAGTATTTTCATCACGGCAGTTACAAATCAGAGCAAATAATTGTTTTAAGTATGTAAATATAAATACACAAGATATATGCGCATGCACATATCTACAGTGTACATGAATACGTATGATACAATAATAAATATCTTTTATATGTGTATACAGCACATAATTTTCGTGATAATACGTATGTCAGGAATCTAATATAACTGGTTTGCGTATTGAAAAATGATTCACTTAGTTTGTCATAACTATGACATACTAAATATATTTTTATTTTATAAATTTTAAGTATTGATAGTTAATTAAGAACAATGTGCATTTTATTTGAAATTATTTTATAATTAACTAGACTTATATAATAGTATAATGAATAATCAATTTTAAGATTATCCAATGAAAACATTTTTTCATTCGCTATAGAACCATAAACCTCGATACTCTTGTAAATACCTATGTATATATATATAATGTATTTATTTTCCGATATGTTACTGTGGTACAAAAAATTTATTAAACTATTTTTTCTGTTTTTTCAAAAGTTCATTATCACATCACATTGTGGAAAAAAACGTAATGAATAATAATAATTATATCAACCAAAAATATGTAATTATGTAAATATTTTGAAATTAGATAAAATAAAGATAATATTGCATATATCACGTTGTTTTATCTTTTGTAATAAAAAATATAAATATTTTATCATATCATTATCAGAAATAAGAGATGCTATTTAAAATTAAACTTAATAATTTCTAAATAGATAGGTTTGTGAAATAATCATGGTCATTATTTCATAGAAGTCGTATATTCTTACATTTTTTATTAGCTTATTCAAATAATATAAAAGCTTTATACAGGATATTGTTATTTATGTTTACTTAAGTATTTCACGATTTATAAGTTCACAGGGAATAATTTAAGTGATACATTTATACAAAAGATTATAGGCCATTTATTACCTATTTCCAAAATATTTAAAATTCATTTCTAGAAAAGCGATATTGAAATTGTCAAAATTATTTGGAAGATAAAATCAAGTTGCAAGTTGATTATATGGGATAAACTAGCAAAATGTAAAAATTAATATCTTTCGATTAGCCTGATTTTATTTTAATATTTATTAATAATAGATTTCATTATGAATAATAATTTATTATAAGGAAGTAAAAACTTTATACACGTTATTTGTGTAACATATTTCAAAGTTTACATAAGAAGTCTAACAAATTATACATATTCATACTTGCTCATAGTATGTTGCTATTAAGATACTTTGTAGATCTTTCTTATATGCTTTACCCCTGTTTCTTCGAATACATGTCCATTGGAGTGATATGACTTCTTATATTATTTGTAATTCCACATAAGGTTACTAACCGTCCAATTCTTTTCTTTTGGAGTTCACAAAGAATGTCATATATCTTTGTATCTTTTACTATTCTCAAGTATACATCTTTGCACGAGGAAAACTCAATTTTTATAAAAATATAATATTAATAATAGAAGTTTGAACAATTTTATATGGATATATATTTCGGTGTTACGCCATATACACAAATGTATTAATATCGTCATCGTGTCTACGAATATATTTGTGCTCAATAAGCCATTCAATTTGTTCTTTTATCATCTTTTTACTTGGTAAAAACATATTTTTTAATATATCTACTAACTCAGTTTGTAATTGAACATTACTAATTTTCTTTCTTATTTTTAAAATCTTGATGATAGCTTCCTATTTGTACAACATAAGTAATATACATATATATACATATATACACATATATATACATATATATACATATATACATAATATTATTAACATAACGATCAGAAAAATAATTGTATATATGTATAAATAATTAAAATACCTGAACTCGTAATATTCTCAGTTGTACGATTGATTGATTATCTTCTTCTTTACTTCTTTCCGTAGATAATTGTAATCGACCTATTAGATTTATTTTTCCTCTTTTTTGTAATTTTCCATTTTTTCTGCAAAATAAATAAAATGTATCATGTATACAGAAATTAAAAAATATTGAGAAAAATTGATATACCACAAAGGAACAACTTAAAAAAATATATAATACTTTTATATATATATATATATATATATATATATATATATATATATATATATATATATATATATATATATATATATATATATATATATATATATATATATAAAAGTGATATAATAATTTATTATATACTAACACTATGGCAAACTCTTGATTCACCCAAAATCTTGTATCGTTCCCAAAATCTTTTGGACTATATGCATGTGGTTCTACTAAAAGAAGTTGACGTTTTAATTTTGGAAAAGCACATAACGACCATAGCGTTCGTCGTAACTCTGGATCAGGAAGTTCTGTAGCAAGACGAAGATTCTCATAAGAAATTTTTTCAAAAGGCCGTTGATTCCAAGCAAATAAAACAGCCATTTGAAATGTTGTGACGTCCACATCGAAGCGACCCACTTGGTTGGAAAATGTTATCTGGAACACCATCCAAATTGGTTGCAAGATGATGCTGAAAATTAGAATCGGGATATTGTACTTTGTGAAAAATTACAAAATACCCCTCTTTGTTACTAAATAAATAAAATTTTTCTTGTATTATGTAAGTTACATATATATATATATATATATTAATTATATAATTAAATTATATATACATAAATATATACGTATAATTATATATATATATATACGTAAGTTTTATATATATATATATTAATATATTTAAATAATTAATAGATATAATTAAATTAGTACTTATTGATCTATGAATATTACATTATTAAAAAGGAATAAAATTCATTGAACAAAGTGATTTTTTGATTTTATTATATAAATGGTTTTATTTAAAAGTAAATTAATTAAAAATAAATTAATTAAAAATGTTTATACTTTAATCCACAACGAATTTGATTCAATAGATTGTTAAAAACATACGGAAAGATGACGTGATTAGGTTTATAAAACTAATTATAATTTTTTATGGATGATATATAATATACAGATATTTATATTTTCTGTTCATATTATTATTGGAAAAGCTCACGTATATATTCTTACCGTGCCATTTGACATATGATGATACCATTGTAACTTTCGTCCACTGTGCTTTTTTTTGTAAAATTCTTCAACTTCTGGTATATAATCTTCAAGTTGTAAAGGTAAACTTACAGTAACCCTTTCACTACCTCTTGCCCAGGCACCTGCGTTTAATATCTATATACAAAAATTTGTGTATTATGATTTTATTTGTAAGATCTGTAGCGGTCTGTTAAAAAAGATGTTACATCTCAAATATAACAATGAATACTATCACCTTTATATTTATGCTATCTGCGATGGCAGCACGACATTGTTCTTTAAACTGTTGATTAAGATCTTGAGATACTTTAATATCTTGAAACATTCTGGCTAATTTATTGACATAATCAGCAGGCATACCAACTTCTCTAAGCCATTCTACCATATTTTCTTCCTTTTCAGAATCTGCTGATGTATCTAATATAAGCCTTCTTGTTAAATGTGCCTTATGATAACGCATGAAAACATCTTTATTTTGTACGTATTTTAAAACAAGTAACTGAAATGAAATATTAAATAAATTATTTATTAATAAGATTTATTTTAATAAGAAATAAGAATGAAATTTGCACTTTGTACCGACCACATCTCTTAATTTGCTTTCTATTTCATCTGAAGTTAATTTCTTACTTAATGGAGTTTTTCTAAGAAGCATATCACAGTAATTAGCTAACAATTCTGGACATTTTGATTCTGGTTGTCCATTGTTATTATTATTAGGTTTATTGTTTACAATTGTTGTACCGATGCCAGAAGCTTGGCGAGCAGGTAATTCGAGTCTAAAAACTGTAGCATCGTTAACAACGAGCTTGTAAGCTTTATCTCGTGCAGTAAGGAAACGTGGATCATCATCAAATGCTTCTTTCACTAAAGTGGAAAATCGTCTAAATAGATCTAATAATCTTTCTACATATTTTTCCGAGTCTTGAGTAATAAAATCTACTGCTGCCATCATATCTGCTAATCCTGCACTTGCTATATGTTCTTCAAGATTTCTTAACATAGGACCAACCCCTTCTGATACTCTATCCATTAATTTTAACATTAATCGAAGTTCTGTAATCATAGATCAAAAGTAACAAAAATATTTCGATACTGGTTAAAATATAAAATCTAGATAAAATATAATATTTCAAATATTTAAAAGTACAAACGAACTTACCGTCCGTTTGATGATGTTGTATCATTCTTGGACATTCCGCAAGTATAACTGATTTAAAAGTTGCTACTAAAACTCTTACACAACAATCAGTTAAAAGTTGTACACTTGCGCTATTTGGTTCTAAATATTTTTGTGCACGTAGTTCTTCTTCCCTTAATTTAGATTCTGCATAGCGCATGTAATTTTCTACTCCATGTAATGACAATTGTTCTGGCGCTTTGACCCAATAAAATGCTTCTGTTGCTTCTATATAGGCAGCTTCAAAATTTTCTCTATAGATCTGTAGTTTATCGGCTGTATTTGAACACAGATTTACTAAAAGCAAACGATATTAAAATATTACGTTACAATTTTAATTATTATTAAAAAAAAAAAAAAAAAAAAAAAAAAACAAAAAAAAATATATACTATTAACATTATTTATAAAAATAATACAAGAAAATATAATCAGAGTAGGATAATATTTATCTATTTATACCATAAGATTCTCTAACACCAATAACTAATTGGGAATCAAATGCTTCCCCATTTCTTTCAGCACGTACTAATCTCATAGCCGAATCTTGGAGTCTTTGTTTTATTTCACCAAATATACTTTGATTCCAACTATCTAACATCAGCTATATTGAAAACATGATATGGTTAAATTATTTCATTTAAATATACGATTAGACAATATTCATATATTCATATATATATATATTATATACAGATATGATAAAAATCATACTTTCCTGACGAGATCATCAGACTGATTTCTCTTCGGTACACTAGAACTAATTTTTCCAGCAAGATATGTTTCTAATAGTCCAAATGGCGTAGGTAAATAATTGCACTGTGCAAAAAACTTTCTCCATTCAGCTATATATGCCTTTAATAATGCTTGTTCCTCTTGATGCGCTAATACTCTCTATATAAAGTGCAAATTTAAGGAATGTATATATCTTAAAATTATTATAATTTGGAAAAATGTATTTTAACATCATCTTAAAATATGATGTTATATATAATAAATAGAATGAAAAGATATTATAATTTTGTTGTTTAAAAGAATGATATTCTTACTTGTTGAGCTTGCTTTATAAAATCCATTATGTTTTCTTTAAGAAGATTGCGTAACTTTGTAGATCCCTTTTCATCCCACATACATACCAAGTGAATAGAGTAAAATAAATCTTGCCATTCTGCATGTGTTACTGGTTCTTGGTTAAGAAGTTTCAATATTATAGGGTGCATGTATGGCCATTTATCTTCAAATGTAAATTCATCTTTATTCTGAAAAATACATCTATAATTACTAGATTGTATTATTTATTATTACCATATATATTACAAATGAACGATATTTACAATTTATTAATTGCTATATTAATTGCTCGTACAAACTTTTTTATTTTTACAATTAAATAGAACTAATACTAAAATTATATCATACGATTAATAACTATTATTAACAATAATGTATTTCACATATGAAAATCTACCTCTTATTCTCTTTCTCTTCCTAACTTATAATTATTTAATTTTATTACATTTATGGAAACTTTTTGCTCATTGAAAATAATTCTTATTTAAAATGCATATCAAAAAATAACAAATTCTAATATAAATAAACAATACTAAAAATAAATTTAAACCTAAAAATTGACCGTTATTGAACAATACATTTTTGTCTATATTTAAATGTTGCATACATTTTTTTAAAAAATACAATCTCCCTTTAATAGTATAAAACATAGAACGTTCTAAATAAATATATATACAAGTTGAAAAACAAATCAATAATATATTTAAACAATTTTTTAACTAATATTTATTTAGTGACAACTAACCTTTAACATCGACGCCATCACAAAATTTTGACATATCCTATGTTTAGTCTGAGTACGCCAATGAACCCGTGCAGTGTTGCAAACTGATTATATTAAAAAACTCCTTTTCTGTGTTAGTGAAATGAACGTAGAAAGTTTTAATTGGAGGTAATGTGGAAAGGAAAAATAAAAATCAATCAATAGCAACGAAGTTAATATCTTGTAAAGTGTTCTTATTGGTCAATCAATATCAACACGATAAAATTTACGCCAATTTGTGCTCACAAAGAGCAAATCGAGCACACCTAATCTTTAGCGAACATAAACGAATAGTATTATCGTCTCTATGTATGATACATCTATTGGTAGATCTATTTCATGCCGTTGTACTGAACATCCTGGGAGCATATTATTTAATTGATAACTAGAATTCTTTAACAAAAAGCAAAATGTTTGCTATCCAAAAGACAATTGGAAATGCACGATTGGCAAAACAGATGATTGTACAACAACGAAGAACCGTTGTTGATTTACCTCCTTCCGTCAAAGTAACATTTATTGTAAGTTTTCTTTTTATTTCTATGACATTATGTAATTTCTTCATTGTCCTTTAAATATTATTCTTTAAATATTATTAGATAATATTATTGGATTTTTGTAATTAATATTTTTTTGGTCAATTCAATTTTAAACAAAAGGATTAAAAAGATAGAATATGGTAATCTATGTAAATTTTATCATACGTTTTATCGTTTAAGTCAAAGTTTAACTGTTTAATAGATTGTATATTATTGCATTACTAAATTTTGTTATTGTTACAACAATTATTTCTATGATATTAATTTTCTTCTTTTTCAGGAAAAATTAATTGGTGGAATAGCAATTACTGTGTCTATGCTAGCAGTACCTACATATATTTCATGTAACATAAAGAATTATAGGAAGAATTAAGATGAAAATGTAATTACATCTATAGTTACAAAGTATCGGCTATAACAATGCTGTTACTTAGGATTATTGTAAGATAATGTATTTTAAAATTTAAGAACCAATAAGATCTATATTCAAAAGATATAGTCCATATTTAAACAAAGTTTTAACTTAATTTAATCCTTTAATCGATTTTAAAACCTTAATAAAATAATATTTAATTTTTATGTCATTCTTTTTATTTAGTTTTTTATTGAAATTTCAAGAGAATCATTAAAGATATTGTCAGTTATTATATTCAGGAGGAAATAAGTAACGTGTCAATGAGATGTGATACATAAACTTGTTACATAAATAAATACGATAACAAAAATTTTTATATCGTTTATTATGACGCAGAGATATGATGATGATGATGATTATCACGTAAAGCATAATTTGAAAATAGATGTCAATTTTTTTTTCCTTTTTTTTTTTATTATTTGTTTTTGCTTAAAACGATTAAGCGTTACAAAATTTTTCAAATGATATTATAAATGCGAATAAATAGGATCGATCGAGATAAGATTCGTAGATTCGATGATATTTATTTAGGATCATTAAACAATTAAAATTGATCTTCATGACGTCGAATGTTTCCATTTATTTAGATAGAAGCTGGGATATGGTGAAGAATATTAATTAAAAAAAGAAAAAACAAAAAAAGAAAAAGAAAAAAAAAGAAAAGTAATAATAAGGCTAACGACGTCGTTTTGTATGAGATTATCAAAACATTATCAGGGACGTAAATTATTTTTCAAAAATGTTTCTGTTGTGACGAATATGTTGTTTACGTTTTTTCAAACAAGTGGCACAACATTTTTCTCGTACGATCGAGGAAACGTCGCATATCCGTCTATAAGTTGCACACATCGACGAAGGTATTATACTATCCTTGCAATCTAAGAATAGAAGAAACTTATTAATATCATCGACATAGTAGATCATTTTCGATCGAATTAAAATGAAATAAATATAATAATTACCATCCTTCTCGTTGGTACAATGTTTTCTGTAATAACATCGTCTATTACCAATTGGTTTTCTTTCGTAATTACAATCGTTGGATAATAAGTTTGTTGTTCGATCACGACACTCGACTTTTCTATTTCTTACGCCATATTTTACGAGACAAGTTGCATTGCAGGTTCCCCAAATCCCTAAAAAAATAAAAAAAAACAAACATTAAAACGTTATCAAAGAGATTTGCAATATTAATGATTATTAATTATAGTACGTTATGTTATCACGATTATTAAAATTACTTTTCGTCACGAAGACATAAATTTGGTCTTTCGATTTGAGATTAAAGGGATAAGAGCTAATTATAGTAGTATTAGTAGTCATATACATGTATTTAATAGTAGGAAATATTTAACATTTTTTCTACTATCATGATGTTTTTTTCTCAATTACTAATTCAATCATTTATAATCGAGAGGATTTTTTTTCTTTCTCTCTCTCTCTCTCTTTTTATTTTTTTGTTTTTGTTTTCAAGCGAACGCAGAAGACCATCATCATAGTGTTACGTACGATTAGCACCTTACCGACGATCCACTTTCCTTCATAACAATCCTCCACACTGATAGGTTTGTCATCCAAATTACAATCTCCTGGATTTGAACAAGTGACCTTTCTACTTCTTTTTCCGTAAGAACAATGGCTCCATCTCGAAAGAATCCATTTAGACTTTGTATTGTACATGGAATTGTTTGGATTTTCATCGAAGACATTATCGAATTCAAGGATCTCTGGTTCCGCAGTGGTCAGGCCATCGATCAATGTGATATCATCGTGATCGTTTGAACTGACATTGTAAAAGGACGCATCTTTGTTTTCCGTATAGACTATCAAAGGTATTTCCGAGGATAATCCGCATGGTGGTAAATTTTGACAAGGACCTACTTCTTCGGGTCTAGCGTCCTTGTCGCAATCTTTGTCCGGTAAAGCTAAATCGGATCGATCCGTTCCTGTACCCGATGAAACGCACATCACCGATCTTTTACGTAAAGCATCTTCGCCGCATGTTACAGGACACATTTGCCATGGTCCTACCCACCATCTACGAAATGGATGTTATATAAGAATATTTTTAATTGATTTAATGCTATGAAATATTTTCTTTTACAATTGTTCCTTATATGTATAATTCATTTAACACTTTGACGGATGCACTTTGATCGATGCACTTTTCATCAGATAAAAGATTTACATTTGTTGCTAGCAATTATTAAAATTTTTTTGCAAAAACTTTTTCACGAAGATTTATAGCCGGTAATATTTATTGTTATAGTAAGGAGAGATAAGAATCGTAATTATTTCAGTTATAAAATAATCTACACTCATCTTTCTTTAGCTTTTATTTTATTTTTTATTTTTCTTTTTTTTTTGTTTCTTTCTTTTTTTTTTTTTATTTTTATTCCCATTATAATTATCAAAGCCAAAATTTTTTTTGCTCCGTCGATTACGTTTTATTTTTATTTTTGTTTTTTTGGTATCCACTTTTTATTTTTGTTTGCTTTGGTATCGTTTTCTTTTTGTTGCTTATCATAACGATTCGTTTCAAATAAATTCATTAAACCATTGCCGAGTAATCTTGATTCATATAGAGTCTAAGTATATTTTTATCCACAAAGTTTAAATGTATTACAATCGTTAAGTACAGTATTGATTCTTTCATAAAGATATATTGAGAACATTGTCTTGACATGACCATTACAATTTGCTTTTTATTGAAACTATTCTCGTCTTTATCGGAATCATTTATTATGTTGGAAACTATGAAACGGGTGTTGAATGAAAATAAATGACTAAACAAAAACGCTCGTCTCATAATTTCCAACCTAATATTATTGAGGGTCAATAGATTTTAATAATTTATCTTTACAATTTAATTTTCGCCGTTTAAATCTTATAGTGATTAGATATCGATATTATCTGATATTTAGTTACCAATGTCTGATAGATTTTCAGTTTTTACTTTATCGTTATCATCAAACATTTTTAACGGTATTTATTTCACGATTTCTAAATGAAGTCCTTAAAATTGTGAGAAATAATAGAACAAGTTGTGAAAAATGTTAATTGAAATTTAAATCTAATAATTAGATAAAGATAATATCAGGCCGTGTTGCCAGACAATAACTGTTGCTTAAGTGAAGTCACATCAACATGATATAAACTGATAATATCTGGTTAATATAATTCACGTTTACTTAGCTGACTCCGACCGTCAAAGTGTTAACAGTCTAAGCCATAGGTGGACAACTTTTTTCCGCTGCGGGCCGTACAACTCTCATCATCGATTAATCCGTTTCTTAATTACTTAAGTATACTAGTCATTATTCTATCGCTTCATATTTAAAAAAAAAAAAATATGCAGCTCACTGCAAGATACGGTGGTGTCAAATATTGGTATTCGTTTTTTCTTATAAAAAGTCACATACGACCCGTGGTGGACCGCTTATTGTCCACCTATGTTCTAAATTATTCATACAAACCTGGCAGGGCAAGGGTTTGAATTACATTTACGTAATTTAGTTTCTGGCTTAATCGTGACGTTGCAAAAGTGCTCTTCCACGACACCACTCTTTTTTTCCTGGCAAAGAGCTCGAGATGTTTGTGTACCACCACCGCAGGTTACCGTGCATAATGACCAATCGGAAAATATCCAAACGTATTCTGGAGCACGATCAGGTTCCTTCTTTGGTACTGTGTACTCGTAACGCAGACCAAAGTTCCGATAGTGTCCTCTATAAATTAACTGAAACGATGCGATTTTATTAGATGTTTCACGATCATTTCTTTTTTTCTTTTCGTTTTATTTATTTTTTTAATTCTTTCTTCTTTTCTTTTTCTTTTTTTTTTCACGAAAAAGAATAGTTCAAACGTAAAGATAAATAGTGAATAAACAGGTTATTTCAAGGATTATCGATACTCACGTAGACCGCAATGTCTTCTTTGATAGGGCCAGGTATTCTGATCTTTTCTCTATCTCGATCACGTTCATAGAGGGCCGGAGTTCCGGCGACTTCGTATTCTCCTGCCAGAGTGATCTGCCTGTCCAATTAGTATCCTGGCGTTAGACTTCAGTTCGAACAAATCTTTATCAGATACAAGTGTTAAGAGATCGATAATTCTTTGTTTTTATTACCGTACACTTACGTACCGTTTTCCATTAAGGAAGTACTTGTCAGATTTTGGTACTCCAATGCCAATGTAGTTTTTACTATTGCCAACTTCTTCTATCTTGATATTACGTGATCCAGTAGGTACCACGATGACCTCCTTGTATCCAGGACCATCGTTTTTGTCATAGATCCCACTAGTAGTTTCACATTGTGTGCCATCGCCATGACAGATACCGCATCGATCTTCTGTGGCATCTGAATCAACGGTCCAGTCGCAGCCAACCTTCTGAAAACGGATAAAAATTAAGATTGATTCTGGTTTTTACGCTAACTTGTCCTGGATACATTTTTTTTCTTCTTTTGAAGGAAAGAGAGAGAGAGAGAGAGAGGGAGAGAGAGAGAGAGAGAGAGAGAGAGAGAGAGAGAGAGAGAGAGAGAGAGAGAGAGAGAGAGAGGAGGAAAGAAAGAATACTGACTCTACATATTCCGGCGATGCACATATCTCGACTACCGACGTTACAGGGCGTACCATCAAGGGCTGCTTCACCCCAAGGAACGATCACGCTTTCGTCTATGTCAGTGCAATAAAGTTCACATGGTTCGGCTATAACAAAACAATATAGGAGAAACATTAAATATTGATTATATAGGATCTGTATTACAAAATTAATTTTTTGCAAATCAAATTTGTCCTTTCACAAATCAAATACAACCTTTTTGGAAATCAAGTTTCTCTAAAAATTTGTTTCTCTTAAGCTTTCATAATAAAAATTATAATCAGATATATATTTGTTATTAAGAAATACGAAATTTTATAATACAAAGATACGTTTGCACAGAAAAATATTTATTTAATAATAATTAAAAATTCGTCATAATTCATAATAATATGGAAACCTAATCAGATAAAAATAAATTTATTTAACAATTTTTTCGAATACTCTTCTCTATGATGAATTAGCTTTTTTATAACACCCTGCAAATTTCGAAATTAATTAATTGTGATTGTATGCAATATTGCAAAGCATCAAAATCAAAATTTTTAAACGTGATCGTATTTATTTAATATTATTGCAACATATTATCAAAGTTTAGATAATATTGTTATCAATTTGTGTTCGGAAAATACTGAGATAAAAATTCTGATATTAGTGTTGATATGTGAAGGAATAATGATTTATGCAAAATCGTACGCTTAATATTTAACAAAAATAATTTAATCTACGTTTATTAAACGGCTTAAATATCAAATTATCAATAATTAAAGCAAAAACTATCAATAAAATTACAAAAGAGTGAATTTTATTTGTAAATGGGTGAATTTGATTTGCAAAGAGATTAATTTGATTAGCAAAAAGTTGAATTTGTAGTACAAAACTTCCATATAAATCAAATTTATTTTATATTATATACCTTATATATATATATATATATATATATATATATATATATATATATATATATAAGGTATATAATATATATATATTATATATATATATAAGGTATATAATATAAAATACCTTATAGTAGGTACACTATATAGTATATATCGAATATAACCTCGACTCAATTTTAATACAATATTGACATATTTCATAAATTAGTCCGTATTTATTTTCATATTAGTACAAATTTAAAATTAATAATTAAACTCACTCTGATCAAAGTAAGGTAACCAAGTATAATTTTTGCCTTTGTATTCCTTTCCATCGTAATTACTGCACTGGACTGCACGAAAGCTGGGTGTTCCTTCCAAACAAGGTTCTGTGTTGCAAATTTTATATCGGCGTCTTTCGCCGATGCAAAATTTTCCACCATGCACTGGCTCCGGGTGATCGCATTTTCTTTCAATGATCGACACACCAGCACCACAACTCCTCGAACATTCACTCCAAGAGCCCCATTCACCCCAACTGCCGTCAATTGGATGAGGCCGATCGACGATCGGCACACATTTTTGATTTTGACACCACTGTATCAATAATATTATAATATATTATCTATTATTATTATTTATGATACGTTTAAAATAAAATTATAAACTAAAAAATATTGTATAATATATTTATAATCCCTGTGTCATAATATATTTTATAGGATAGCAAATTTTAGTTATATATTTTTATAGTATATATTGTTTATTTAATTTTAATTATTATAATTATCATTAATAATATGAAAAAAAGTAAAAGTGAAAAATAAAAATAAATAAGTTTAAAAGACGTACCATATGTTTTCCACAATGAGTTCCAGGTGCAGCTGGATGTAACATGGTAGTACAGGAACCATCGACGATGCACCATAATTTAGAACAAATCTGGACGAATAATGGTTATATTGTATTACTTATGACATTAATTCGTATTAATCGCCAATTAGTACTACTTTCTTTTAACGAAGAGCTCACGATAATCAGTGTCGGTTACGTTTTACCTCCTGCAGAGGAGAGCAGACCGATGCATCTCTGACGCCAAATTGAAGTCTACATTGATGTTCAGCATTATACATAGCTCCTGGTGGTAGATCCGGGTAAGCATAATCATTATCCGCAGGCTCATCCTCTAAGCATTCACCCTTTCCTTGACTAAAATTAATGTTGATAACGAAAATACGAAATACATATTTTTTTTATTATTTTCCAATTATTGCAACATAAATATTAATAAGATTTATATTACAGACAGAGATATGAGAGATTGGAACAAGTTGAGAAATTTTTCAGTTTTTAATTTTTGCAATTTTTGTTTGAATTAATTACTTAATAAAAAAATATGTTGAAATTTAGTTCGACCGTTTGTCTTCAAATATCGTAAGTTAAATTTTTCAGAATATATATATATATATTTCTTTTTTTTATATATATAATATATATTTTACACACACACACACACACACATATATATATATATATATATATATATATATATATATATAATAAATGAAAAAATGTTCCTTTGATTAAATCAAAATGTATCAATTTACCCCACTGCGGGATAAGTTGATACACGTGTAAAATATCTTGATATGACATTTAATAACTAATTTTTATCACTCAAGATATGTTATTTCAGACACATTGGTTATAATATAATTATAATTTACCTGTATATATAAATACTAATAAATGACAAAAAATATAAATAAATTTAATTGACAGAATAAATAATAAAAAATTAATTTCTTTCCAAGTCTGAGTAACAATGAATGTATTTTTAATTAGAATATCCTATATATTATATATATTAGATATATTTGAATATCTTATATATTTTATGTATAACTCATTTTATAAAACATACAAATTGAATTCATTCTTCGCTTTGCTCAGATTTTAAGAATGAATTATTTTCATCGTATGAAGGCTATAATTATTTTTCTTTTTTTATTGATTTTTTAAAAATATTTTTTTTTACTGTTACATACAACCATTATATTTTTTCAAATTGACAAGCTTTATCAATTCTCAGAGGTATCTATCCCGTAGGAAGTGATTGTACGAAAATATCTTCATAAAAAGAATGTGAAACATATAAACAAAGTAAAAGAAAAAAACGTAATAACTTCATTCTCAAATGACTTAAGTCGAACTAATTTAGAGTTTAAATTTTATATAGTATCTTCAGATATATTGAACAGTCGATACGAATATTATATTCTTTCTCCATAATAATGAAAATTATTAAATAATAATTGCTATTGTCAACGTACACAGACGTACGTTCTATCGTATTAAATAGATAAACAAAAAATTTTAAACATCTGATACTGATCAAGCTAAATGTACATAGTATCCAGATAATTTCAATATATCACTTTGGTTCTGTATCAACTTGCTCCAGTCTTTCTAATACATAATTTTTCTAAAAATACATAATGATACGAACAATAAATATTTGTTTAAATTTGTTTGATCAAATAATTGTTCAATTTAATTAGTAAAATGTTGGTCAAAATTATAAACAGATCTAAAAAAAATGTGTGGATTCGTGATCCATTAATTATAAAAAAAAAAAAAAAAAAAAAAAAATATTATGCAAGCTGTCAAAGCTAAAGATACATATATCAGCAAGTTAGAGACTTACTCTAAAAAATTTGTAATATCTCTTCTGGAACATCTCGACCATGCGACACCGACCGTGTCCACTTCGAAAGTGGGCGTCATGACGTGCAAAGTATCGCCATCGCGTTTACTGCAACCAATTTTTTCCGTATCGTGATACATCCCGAAGCTAAAAAAGAAAAAAAGGAGAGATAAAACATGTACTACGACTATCGACTGATAGAACGAAGAAAATGAATATTTCCTTTTGCTCGTGTAACATAAATAAGACTACGAAGAAGCTTATATTTTTTTTTCTCATTGATATTGCATAATACATAATATTAGGTCAGGAAAGAGCTGATGAAGATGTTGGATCTACAAAAAAATTCGTGGCCCTTGCATTCAACCAATTATATAATTTTATTTTGGGTTCAAATTTATTTCTTTCAATTATCAGAATAAGATAAAATGAAACAAATAAATCTCTTTGTTTACATAATCAAACAAAACAGTATTCATCATGATGTCGTCCGATGAACACAGCGTATCTATCAGGTATTAAATTTTGTTTTCTTATCAATAGAGAAAAATCTTTACGGAGATCATGAAAATGATTTGCAATACTTTGAATGAAAATGTTAATGCTTACAGCATGAGTAAGAAGTGATATCGAAGATTTTGTAGTGGTAATTTCGATCTGATTTCTAAAGTGTTCAAAGAAGATTGAAGACGACGTAATTGGATCAGTTATTGAAAGAAAATGCTTGTCAAACACAAAAACAACTTGCTGAAAGACATCGTGTCATCTAAAAAACAATTTCTAATCGTTCGTATAAGTTGGATAAAATTTAGAAAATTGGTCGTTGGATTTTATACGTGATCAGAGTATAGGAAATAGAAAGAGATGCTACGTCACGTAGCATTTTCTTTGCTTTCACAATTCTTTTTTTTTTTTTTTTTTTTTTTTTATACAAAATCATAACTGTTGATGAGAAGTGGATGTTATGTGATAATTCTAAAGGGGGGGGGGGGGAATTGTGGGTTAATCCCAATGAATCAGCGGTATCAAACCGCAAAACGTTTTACACAGAAAAAAAGGTGTTGTGCGTTTGACGGGACGTGAAAGTAATCGCTATAACATGAGCTACTTAAATCCGATGAAACTGTTAATTCTGATCGATATTAGGAACAATTAATTCGTCCAAGTGACCCTTTTTATTCCACGACAATGGACGGCCGTATGCGACAAAAGTCACAACAGATTTTATGTATTTCCTTGGATAAAAACTTTTCTATCGTGCAATATATTCAATCTCTTTTAATTACCATTCGTTTCGGTCACTGCAAGATCGTTTAATCGATACCCATTTAAAAACGACAAATAGCATTGATACAACCGTTTATTGAATTTTTTGTGGCTTAAAATCATCATTTTCTTTTTTTTTTTTTTTTTTTTTTAAGTGTGTATTCAAAAATAACTTGATAGACAAGACAAATATATTAAAACTGACGGCAATTGTTTCGAAGAATAAAATGTATATTATTATTATTATTATTATTATTATTATTATTTTTTTTTTTTTATAAATAAACAAAAAGTTTATGGAAACAAAGGCTACCAATTAATTTGCAAACCCAACAGATGCTTTTGCTTCTTTTTTTTGTTTTCTTTTCTTTTTCTTTTTTCTTTTTTCTTTTCTTTTCTTGTCAAAGATCATGCTCACTTATGTCCAAGTTCATGAGTGATCGTGTGCGCGAGGGTGATACCGTTGTCCTCGTTGACGCTACAACTACGATCAGGTTGGCACATGCCGGCCACGTGGGCCACTCCTAGGGTGCTGCAAGGTGTATTGGCTCTCGAGCAAATGTCCTCTCTGGTCACAAGAATCGCCACGTCATGGTGATTCGGATGCGAATCGTCTCCTGGATTTAGTTTCTGCTGCCATTTGCAAAAATTGTAGAGGGTTTTGTCTGCATTCACTGTGATATCCAATCCTTGCTGATTACAGACAAATATACATATATGCGTATATTAAATTTATAGACGATATCGCACTTCTGTAATACGTGATAATGTATAATGGGGGAAAAAAAAAGGTCATTGTTAATTTTTATATTTAAAATCTAAAAAAAACAAAGAAAAAGAAAAAAAAACAACAACAAAAAGCAAACGACTCGATCATGCGAGAAAAAAAATCATTAGTAGATATTAATTTTTAAATAAATATTTGTTTACTTTTGTTCGATCAAATAATTTTGTTTCAAAACGTCGTTGAAAATTATTAACAGATCTGGAATAATGTATAAATTAACAATGCGTTAATCATGACAAAAAAAAAGAAAAAAAAAAAAAAGAAAAAGTTACTATGCGAACTATCAAAGGCAAGGATACATGTAATTTAGAAACTTTTGGTCATAGAAGAGTTTGTAATATCAACAATATTCGTAATATTTATAAAATAAAGCATCGGAAAGTTTTTCGACCGGTTTTAATTCGATTTGCTTTATTTTTTTTTTCTTCTTTTTTCTCTTTTATTTTATTCTTTCATTCACTTCGATCGATAATCGATTAATTCGTACTTGAACATATCTTTTTAATCATCGTTCCATACCTCGGTCTCTTCATCTTCAACGAGAACGATCCTGACGACGACTATGTTAATGAAGTTACCAATGGTAGGATCGAGATAGAGTGAGGATACCATGTTCATTATCGTCAAAAGATAAGTCTCAACGTCGCCGTCCTGATGAAAAGCCATCATCGTCGTATCTGCGACTACAAGTGCCTCGACGTGACGTGGCCTACTGATCGATCTCTTGGAACGTTGCCACCACTTTGTTGGATGATGTTTCTTTCGACCTCGGCCTTGAACTTGAACCAGACCAGGCTGCGTTTGCCACTCAAGACGAGTCTCCGTCAATCGTCGTGGTTCTGGAAAGATTTTGATCTAATCAAACATCTTGAAAAATGCGTCATTGGTCGAATCAATTATAATAACGTCACAAAGTGGATCGAGGAAAACTTTGAAGGAGATCATTTGTCTTTATTCTTTTTTCTTTCTCTCTCTCTTTCTCTCTCTCTATCTCTCTCTCTTCTTTTTTTTCTCAATGAAATAGGTACGCGCAAAATATACATGTATGAATTTAATTGCCGTACGACATTGATTTTTCTAGGGTTAAATTGAACCAACCGTCTTTCTTTAAAAATTCTCGATTGTGACCTCGAGCGTGTAACGGAACGCGTCGGTAAATCTTCTTGACGAATGGTTGTTATAACGAGGTATTTAACGTTGGCTTATATTAATCGAGCGGCGCGTCAAGGGACCTCGAACGATCTTTTCTTTCTCTCTTTCTCTCTCTCTCTCTCTCTCTCTCTCTCTTTCTCTTTTTCTCTCTGTATATCTCTCTTTACCATCGGTGTGTCTCCGTTGAAGAAAATTTCGCGTTAATAGAGAGACACGTTCGGCGTTTGCTTTGCCGTACGATGATTTATGCAGATTGGTCGATCTCTGAAGTTGTAATTAAGATTTCATTTGACACTACTGCGAAGTGGCTTTAGATCAGACCCCCATGGAAATGAATATTCCTTTCATCTTAATAACATACTGTCCTTCTATACAAAGTTGTTACATACATATATTCGTTCCCGTGAAATTTTGAATTTAACGTCATAACATATCGTCGGCATATATATATACACATACACATAAATAATTAAATCTTATTAACTGGATGAAGTATTAACGAAGTAGATCGAAAACATGTTAAAACATGGATTTTAGAAATTTTTTCGACGATACATCAATGACAAGTTATTAAGAAAAAATGATTGGAGGAGTTGGGGGGGGGAGTAGGAGGAGGAGCAGGAAGAGGTAAGGGTAGCTGTAATATATAATTTATTCATATTAATTTATTGGATATCTTGTTTTGTTCTTTTAAAATAACTTGATACTCTTCGTCACAGAAGTCAGATGTAATCAAAAACCAGAAAGATAGATAGATAGATAGATAGATAGATAGATAGAGAGAGAGAGAGAGAGAGAGAGAGAGAGAGAGAGAGAGAGAGAGAGAGAGAGAGAGAGAAAGAGAGAGAGAGAGCGAAGAAGACTTACCGGAAAAAGTAAAAGGAAAAGAATAAAAAAAAGAAAAATAAAAAGAAAAGTAAGTAAATAAATAAATAAAGGTATTGCCGATGTCAGGTCGTATTCTCTCACCGCGGGTGCCGCAGTTTCTCTCCTGTTTCTTCTTCTTTTTGCGCCGGCGTCTGGCTGCTCGAGCTGGCAGGCCGGCGCCAACCTCACGCCTTCGTTTCTCGGTTGCCCGCCGGAAAACGAGGTGAGGACGAGCACCTTTGCCGTCGCCGGAAGAAGGTACATTGCGGATCCAAGAGGTTCTATCCTTCTCGGTATTCGTTATTCTTCTCTCTTCCTCTTTGTTCGGATCTTTTTCTATCCTTCTCCGTCTTCTCTCGTGTCTCTCCAACTTCTTCTTCTCCTCCTCATCCTCCTCTTTCTCCTTCTCCATCTTTTCTTCCTCCTTCTTCAACTCCTCTTCCTCTTCTTCCTCCTCTTCCTCCTCCTTTCTTAGTTCCCCTTTCTTCGATAATACGGCGACTGGTTCCATCCAGAACTCGCCATCCGCACTGTGTAGCACACCCGCCTGAAACACAAAACCAGGTCGGTCTCGTCTTACCCGCAGACGCGTCTCTCCCGCTTAAAGTTTCTCTTTCAGATACGGACAAGGTTGGCCCGATCGAAGAGAGATATCCTGCTAAAACTATTGCTCCTCTTGAGGAACAGGACATTGGGAATTGTCAGCGAACGGTTTAGCTTTTTTTTTTCTTTTTTCTTTTCCTTGTTTCTTTTTCTTTTTCTTTTTTTTTTTTTTTTTTTTGTAACAAATGAGTAGAAATATTTCTACTTTCTTTTTCTATACTTTTTTCTTCTTCTTTTTTTTTTTTATAACAAATGAGTAAAAATATTTTCACTTTCGTTTTATAATAACTTTTTCCTTTTTTCCTCTTTTTCTTTCCTTTCTTTTTTTTTTTTTTTTTTACAACAAAAATAACTAGAAATATCTCCACTTTTTTCTTCTATAATAAATTTTTTAATTGTTTTTTTTTTTTATTTTTGTAACAAATAAGCAAAAGTATTTCTACTTTCTCCTTCTATAATAATTCTTTCATTTTTTATTCTTTTTTTCTTTTTTTTTTTTGGTAAGGAATATTTCCACTTTCTTATTCTATAATAATAACTTGTACGATAACATTTTAATGTTCACGTTTCAAACGATTATTTACGAGCAATTTGAAAAGATCAATATCGTCAGATTCGATCTTAAATATCAATATGAAAATATATCTTGCCTTTATTATTCTTTGCTTTTTATATTGTCTTTTTTAAATCATTAAATTGAAATAATAAAATTTTCGAACGAATAAAATTCGTTATACGACTGGATTAATTTAATAAATACGATTAAATTTTAAGCGGCGATCGGATAAAAGAAAAATGAGAAGTGTTAAATGTCGATGGTAACGCTGAAAGTGCAAGATTTGTATCAGAGGTTGAACATCGATCAGTGTCGTTCCGGTTCTCTCGTCGTGTTCCTTTGAACATTGGTAACGGATATCGAAATGCGGGAATGAAATAAAGGCAAAAAAAGAAAGAAAGAAACGAAAAAAAAAAACTAAACAAAATAAAATAAAGAAAAAAAGAAAAAAGAAAGAAGGAGAGTCGAGAATAAAGTAGGATAAGGTTTATCCCCTTGAGTAGAAAGGGCGAGATGAAAAGGGCACGAAAATAGCAGACGAGTCGAGAAGGCAATTCGCTATTTTGCCTAGCCATCGAATGCGGACCGTGAAAAATAAATCATGGCGCCAATCTCACATAGGTATCTAAGAGGAAGGTCGTTGAAGATGAGAGTGGGAAAAGAGGCCTTCTCCTCAAAGGCCCCACAGCATATGGGCAAAAAAGGCCCATGAGTACATGACTCAGCTCTGTATGGGGCCAGACGACTCGTTCTTCTCACCTACCTACTTTATTTCCTCTCCTTTCTAACCCTTTCTCTCTTTTTCCCTCCACACGCTCTTCTCTCCTTCTCTTCTTTCTCCTTCTACTTTTCAAAGAGAAAGAATCTCGCCTTCTTTGAACTTCTTTCACTTCTCTCTTGAAGTTCGATCGAGCGGAGAGACATATAAGGAGAGATTCTTTTCTTCGCGATACTCTATAGGTCTAAATATTTTTCAAAGATTGTTCTTTAAATTTTTTTTTCATAAGAGTATAATATATTCATGCATATATTCTCATAATATATTCTCTTATATGTATATAAAATTTTAAATTATATTTTATATATATATATATAAATATATATATATATCTGTTTAAAGAATAGATGAAGAATAATACGATATAATTATTTGTACTCGATTTAGTTATGATTTTATTTTGAAATATGCTAATCCGATTGAAACAAATAAATAAACACTCATATATACACATATTTAAAAATTTGAAATTTCCATTTAAAATTGATTCAAAGTTGAAATCGGTTAATTTCATTTGCGAATAGGAAATAAATAAGAACGTTATCGTCGATCTGGCGATCTATCTTGAACATCCGTTACTTCGTTGTACACAGTCACGTTCTTCTTCAGAGAATTGCGACTAATCATAAGCAAACACGTGCCGGTTGAGTCCCCGACTAAAAAGCCATTTGTATCCTTCCGTAGCAGTTTAATTGGTTCGCCACAATATGAGACTCATGTAGTATGAAAGATATGAAATATGTATATAGGGTGTATCTTAAAACGTTTAACGATGACAGAATTCAACGAAATTCCTTTACACGGATGGTAGAATTATTTATATTTTCATTTCCATTAATATATATATATATATATATATATATATATATATATATATATATATATATATCTGTTATTTTACTTTAACAGAAGATATTCAAATATTAATTATCTTTTATCTAAACTCAAGATAATTGCTCCTTTATCTTTTAAGACAATTATTTCCAAACAAATTGTATTTTCATAATTGAAATAGAAGAAGATAAAATGAAAGAAGAAAATGAAGAGGAATAAATGCGAGGAGAAAAATTTTTGCAAAAAAATTCGTTTTCTTTCGTTTCCTTTCGTTTTTATTTTTATTTCAAAAATACTCTTGAAACGTAATCCACGTGTTGAAGTATCACCCTGTATATTTATATGCGGTCACGTTTTAGTTGTCCCATTTTGCAGAATTCGATTAATCCCGTGTACATCGTAAGATAATTTATATTCCTTGCTGTTTAAGAGCATACCAATGGTGTACGCTCTTTCTCCCACGTGTTCTTGCGTTATATCGAACCGAAGAAAACCGCTTTATAATTATCCCCTTACTTTTTCTTAGCCCTTACCCCGCATTTTACGTCTTCTCTAACATGTACCATCTTGCTTATGGTTCACCGACTTATCTCTCGGATTTATCCTTCCATTTTATTTCTTTTCTTTTCTTTTTTCTTTTCTTTTTTCTTTTCTTTTTTCTTTTCTTTTTTCTTTTTAATGTTTTTTCTTTTCTAAAGCGTTCATCGCATCGTACTCAATTTTTTTTTTCTACAATATTTTTCATGATAAACAATATTTTTTAAAAGATATATGGAATAATTCATTGCCATATGTTCTTTTTTTCTTTTATTATCTTTTTTTTTTATCCTTTTTCGTCAGACCTAACTCTTTTCATGATTTATACTTGCGATCTAACAAGCGTCGGTATAAATGTGGATTATAAATTAAGGGCCGGTTTAATGGTCTTCCTTCTTAGAAGCAAATAGAAAAATACATTTATATTTGTATCAAAGGAAATGTTTTATTCGTGCGTCAAATATATTAATAGTCGATCAATTATTTTGAAAAAATTATTAAACAAGTATTGATCTGTTAGGTCTTAATAATTGACGAGATATTATTGTTTATAATTATTTTCAATATAAACGATCATATACATATAAACAATCTTAAGGCAATGAAAAAATCAAAAACGTACAAGACGATCTTACAATAAGTTTATTTATCATTTTATTAACTTTGATTAATCGAAAAGAAAAAAACTTTAAAATTGAGTTGAAATAATAAGAAAAAAGAAAAAAAGAAAATAAATAGCTTACTTAAATCAATAAATGTTGAAAGCGTCGACTATTTTCTTGTATGCATAATCGATGTCTAGTAATTATATATTTTGTAATATTTCAAGTGTTAATCGATTAATGGCGTTTATAATTTGTCCTAGTTAATTTTTCCTAAATTTCAATTTAATTAATTATAAGAATTACAATTATCTCTACATAGCATACTTCACAAATTAACCATTATATATATATATATATATATATATATACAATATATATAGACTTATATCGGTTTGATGATTTTTTTAAAGATAATTCATTAAAGTATTTAATTAATTAAAAGAAACTAAAATACAGAATATTTCTGTACAAAAAATTAAACATTTTTAAACTTTTGGTTTATTTTGAATATAATATTTCGTGCTTTTAAAATTTTCGATATATGAAGTGATGTAATTTTTCTTTATATATATATATATATATATGTAATTTTTCTATATATATATATATTTTTTTTTTTCTATTGCAGCTAACAAACGAAATGTTCGACTGATCCCTTAATTTTCAATTAATATGTATGTACATTTGATTAAGAAAATAAATAATATAGAAAAGAGAAAATAAATAACCTGAAATAATCAAAACGAAGAAGGAGAATTTGTAAAGGGATTGTCTTAATAAAAAAGTTTGAAATAATAAATATAATTCTAGAACATTTGAATTGAGTTTGTAGTCGAAATATTTATTAAAAGGAAAAGTTAATTTCCCGAATGCTTCAGGAAACGTTCTTTGTGGTCTTAAGTTATCCAATGAAATCATATTTTCAAGTTTCAAAGCTTTTTAATAATCGAAAAGAGAATAAAAGAAAGCTAAAGAGATAACGAGAGAAAGAGAGAAAGAGAGAGAAAGAGACAGAGAAAGAGAGAGAGAAAGAGAGAGAGAAAGAGAGAGAGAGAAAGAGAGAGAGAAAGAGAGAGAGAGAAAGAGAGAGAGAAAGAGAGAGAGAGAGAGGGAGGGGGAGAGAATAACCTTGTTTGTTTCACATTGGTACAGCTACCCTTCTTGAGAGTACGACAGTACGAGCGCGATTTATTAGAATCTCGATAAATTATTATAAATGTCAATTGCATCGTGCCGTCCGATGCACGCCTGTTCTGCCATTAATCGTATGAAAGTTCGTTTGCGACATCACAAGTAGCACGACCGATATTATACGATTCTCTGGAATTTCGAAAGACGATCTAACGATTGAAATCTTTTCGTCTTATTACTTATATAAGTTTTATATATAATATTTTTTTATTTATTATATATTATATAATATATATTATATGTATTAAAATTATTATATTATATATTATATATTTAATAATAATTATTATTATATATTATAATTATATATATATATATATAATATATTATTTAATGAATGTATAAAATATAATTAATGTTATACATTATACATAATAATAATTATTATACATTTTAATAATATATATATTATTTTATGAATGTATAAAATGTATTATATATATTCTTATAATTATTATATATAATAATACATATTCATCTATATAAGAATATATTTATAATACATAAGAATATATTTAAAATATATAAGAACATATTTATATGTTCATTTGTGTGGGATGTTTATTATGAAACCAATATAATTACATTATTTGAAAAGAAATAGAGCGATTAAAAAATTAATATATTTATAATTTTAATGTGAATTTTTTAATTATGAACAGCGATAAATCATTTCTAAAATATCTATTATATATACCTTGTTTAATGTAAGTACATAGGTCTTCTCGTTAATTACAATTGCAAAATCATTTTTTATGAAAGTCCTGCAAGTTAACTTTTGGCAAATTTAATTAACCAATGGTAAGCTACCTAGTAAAATTATGTTAAAGCAGAATATATCAGTCCTACTTTATATATACATACACATATATATATACATACACACATATACATATATATACATATTGATATATATATCAATATTATGAATGGTTTAAAACCGTTATCTAAATTTAGGATTAGGATTAGTAATAAGATATAAGTGTCTTGTTTTTTAAAAATAATGCAAAAAACGTATTTACAGTTGCTCACTTACCAAGAATATAAAAAAAGGAGAAAATGTACACCATAAATATTATTGTAATATATTTTTAACTATAACGATCGAAAATAAAAAACCGAATATAGTTAAATAAATTAAGCATAATCGAACTTATAATTTAATAAATATTTCAGTAAAGTAATTGTTTTATAATAAATAAAAAAAAAAATAAAAAAATAAAAATAATTCTTTTATATAATGGTATAAGGCCGTTGTCTTCAAAAAATCTGATTCGAATAAAAATGGCGTGATTCAATTGATAATAAGAATTTTTAATGTTTCATTATTTTCACAATTATGAACGGGATGTTTTAATTTAACCCTTATGATCGATATATAAAAGCAATTAATTTGTTTTTTTATTTAGACAATTCTCATAAAAAGCATGCTTGATTGAATTTAATTACATTGATTTACTTTTTCAAGTACATGGATAATACTTATTTCCACTTATCAATATATTTTTTTTTGCAAATCGATTGAAATGTAAATCATTAAATTATCCTGTTGCCAAGGAAAACGGATTTAAACCATTTTGATAATAAATTGCTCATATATCTATCCTTTTCTAATATTAAATTGTTCTATATATTAAAGCTTAGCTCCTTTCGGTAATAAATTTTCAAATTTTCAAATAAAATTGTAAGTCGCTAGATTTATTTTCATGGAAATATTAATTGAATGTTCAAGCTATTCAATTAATTAAGAAATAGTTTGAAACATTATATACATATATATATATATATATATATATATATATATATATATGTATATATATATGTAATAAAACCAATTGAATAATTTGAATTGCATGAAAATTAAATAAATAAAATTAAAATAAGTGAGTATTATTTATCCCGAGATTAGTTCGAATCGATGAGGTAAAGTATTAACATATGTGCACGATGTAGTATAAGTTAATAATTAATCTTTTTAACTCCGTAAACATATCTTCGTATCCTTACTCTGTGATATTTTAGTTGTTTTTTTTTTCTTTTTCTTTCATATTTTCTTTTTTCTTTTTCATTTTCTCCTTTAGCACCCATCCTCCCTACTTCTCTCGCGTTGTTTGATGTAATGCAAGACTCGCGAGCTAGTACCTTGCG